>NW_026294562.1:101787184-102284464 GCF_007827085.1 Peromyscus californicus insignis
TCCCCCAGTGACTGCTTGGCTCTGAGATTACAGGCCCAGGACACCACACCCGTTTTAACCTCATTTAAACGAAAAAAATTTTTTTTAGATTGTATTATTTTATGAGTGTGAGTGTTTTGCTTACACATATGTAAATGTGCCTGAGATCAGAAGAAGGCATCAGATCCCCTGGAACTGGAATCGTGGATGGTTGTGAGCTACCATACGGGTGCTGTGAAAAGAGCAGCCAGTGAGTGCTCTTACAGCTGAGCTGTCTCTCCAGCCCATTTAACCCTCGAGAGCATACAAGTAAGTCACACTCAGCACACACACTTTGTTGTGCAGTAATTGCCAACATCTATCCCCAGAACCTTATCAACCATACAGTACACAAAAGCCTAGCTCTGCCCGCAAGCCTGAGGCCAGCCTCAGCCACACAGCGAGAAGGGTCTCAAGCACAAAACACTCAGTACCCAGGAAACCGTGGCTCCCCACTCCCCTACAGTCCCCACACCACTGTTCTGTCTCTGGATTTGGGGACTCCTAAGGTCTTCCTGTCAGCACAAGTGTCCATTGTTTTACTTGGCACAATATGTTCAAGGTTCATCCATGTTACAGCTCATTATCAGAACTTCCTCTTTAAGGCTTTGGTTTGGATTCTAGAGGTGGAATTGCTAGATAATCTGCTAATCCTGAGGTGTGTGTTTGTTTATTTTAAGAAACTTCCGGACCTTTTTTTTTTTACTGTGGCCGTGCCATTTTACATTCTTGCCAGTAATGGAGAGAATTAGGATTTCTCCATCTCCTCATCAACGCTTCATATTTTCTCGTTAGTGGTTTGGGCTTTAAAGAATTATTTATTTATTTATCGTGTGTGTGTGTGTGTGTGTGTGTGTGTGTGTGTGTGTGTGTGTGTGTGTGTGTGTGTGTGTGTGTACACTGGCGCATGGGTAGGTGGGTGGAGGTGATCATGTGCCACAGCACACACAACCTCGTGGGAGTCAGTTCTCTCCTCCCACCCTGTTTTGCAGACAGTCGCAGTCTCTCTTCTTTCCGCTGCTGCGCTGCAGAGAAGTGACCTTCCAGCCATTCTCCTGTCTACTTCCTGTCTTACGAAGAAGTGCCAGGCCACAGATGCATGCCACCACATCTGGCTTCTTATATGCATTCAAGGAACAAGCACTTTTCCTCACTGAGCCAGCTCCCTGGTGCCCATCCCCACTTCAGTAATAGTCAATGTGATGGGCACCGCTCGGCTTTAAGAGGCGGAGTATCCTTTCAGTACTTATCAACAATTTGTATATCTTCTTTGGAGAAATGTCGATTCAAGTCCTTCACTGTTTGGATTTTTGTTTTTGTTTGGTTCGTGTGTGTGTGTGTGTGTGTGTGTGTGTGTGTGTGTGTGTGTGTGTGGTTTGTTTTTGTATTTGAGACAAGGTCTCTCCATGTACCCCTGGCTGGCCTAGTACTCATTCTGTGGACCAAGCTAGCCTTGAACTTGTATTAACTCCTAACTAGACAAGATTTTCAAATACCATCTCTCATTTTTCAGACCTTTCTACTCTGATGATAATGTCCCTTTTTGCGCAAAGATTATTAGTTTTGATGAAATCAAGTGACTCCATTTTATTTAGTGTCAGAGTGGCACTAAATAGTGTCAGGGTTGGTTAATCACAAATATCCAATCCACTTAATTGCAAATGTATCCAATGTCTTTCTTGGATGAGAAAAAGTTCGTCAGTTCACGTAAAAGAAGGTCTGGGTCTGACCCAGCGAGACCCAGCAATCACATCACATTCTCTTTTTCCATCCTTTCTCTTACCTTCCACTGGGTTCCTACACACTCACTTAAGTTCTTCCCAGAAGCACCAAGCTGTCACAGTCCTCCCAGCTGATAACGTAGGAGAAAAGAAAGAAAGCCTTCCGTTCTGGGCACATAAAAACTCTTGAGGCACAGTCTAACTGATTACCTCCAAAGCAATAACTATGAGGAGTTTGGAGGGATGTTCCGATTGGTCAGCTCTGGATCAGGTGGAGTAGGATTACTCCTGAATAGGAAGAGCCACTGGACAGGCAGACATTCCTCCCCAGAAGGTACGTAAGAAGCTGATGGGCATCTCAGGTTGGTCAAGGGGCTCTGCTTCAGAGGACAACCCTCATGTTGGACTTCCCATGGATGTAGGGAGATTCCTTCTAGTTGGTCCTGAAGACTCCCTGGAGGAGGCAGCTCCTCTGGAGATCCGTAACTGATAAAGGGTGAGCCCAGGGCTGATTTCTCCGCCTTCCCAGACCCTCCTCAGCGCAGCTGTGCGCTGTAGTGATGTGGACTCGGAGTTCATAGCCAGTAGTCCTTCCTCTGTCTGTACTACCTTGAGCTAACTAACCTCTCTGTGTATTGCTTTCTCATCCCGAGGAGATAATGACCAGTTCTATCTCACAGGGTCTTTATGAGGCTCGAATGGGCACACATAAGCTCCAATCGTCTGTCTCATGGTCGTCACTAGCCCTGCCTTTTCTACCCATAGTTTCGAGCACACTGGCATCTCCTGCTCTGCTCGACACCTTCAAGGGCCTCATCCGGCCTCTGCCCCCTCTGTTTACAGAGCCTGAGATGCCCATGATCTCCTGATTCGCTCGGCTCTTTCCTTGCCGCTTGCTCCTTGGTGAGGCTTCTCTGTCTGCAGAATCCCTTCCTGCTTAAGTCTCCTGAAGGACCCAGACACTGATGTCTGCTTAGAATTATGGGAAGTGTCCCCGTCCACACTGAGCTCCTGAGGGGGACGGGACCTGGTTGTCCTAGCCATGCATTTTTTTCCCCCAGTGGGAGCCTGCCAGCTATCACTATGAGAAGAGCAGGCTAGGGACGGAAACCGTGCTGGCCAGGGAGCAAAGGAGAGCACAGCTGGCCCCAGGAAATGAGCAGATCGGGGTTGGGGAGGTTGCGTGTGAGAGGCAGGGTGGGTCGGTGCTAAGAAGAGAAGTCAGCAGGCCTGGGTTCTGTGGAACTTGACTCTGGGAAGCTAGCAAGGACAAGGAAGACCTGAGGAGGTCCGGATTTTGCTGAGCCAGGTCTGCTGGTTTGTGGAAAGAGGATGAGCTGACAAATGAAAACACAGAGGAGGAGCAGAGCTTGGGAGCTGGTGTGGGACAGCCTCAACTCTCCCAACAAGGAAAAGGCAACCAACAGGCTCCAGTCTACTAGCCTCTTCTTGGGAGGATGGAAGGATTTTTTTTTTTTTAACAGTGTCTCATGTAGACCAGGCTGGCCTCAATCTCACTGTGTAGCTGAGGATGATACTGAACTCTGGATCTTCCTGGGTCTACCTCTTAAGTGTTAGGGTTACAGATGGAACCACCATGCACAGCTTATATGGTGCTAGGGACTGAACCCAGGGCTTCACGAATGCCAGACTACCTTACCAACTGAGCTGATCCCGACTGAAATAGTCACTCTCTTCCACATGCCATTCCATAGATTCTCTCGACCCCTCCCTCACCCTGCATAGGTCCAGATTAAGCAAAGACTAGATATTCGGGGACTTGGTCAAGTTTGTAGGCTCCAAGACCAGAGCACATATCCCCACCCCGAGGGCTGGGAGATGCAGGACCAGGACACCGCATAGCTGAGTCCTGTTGATGAGACATCCCACTCCAACTGGCTGGGTGTGACCCTGAGTTCCACCACCCAAGAAGAAACCAGACCAGATCCACAGCACTCTGGAACAGATGGCACATGGTTCCTTCCTGTTTTGCTCTGTTCGGCCTGGCATTGCAGAGACACAGCCCATCATGGGAGGGAAGTGCCTCTTGGGAGCCAAGCTAGATGCCAGAGCCAGGCCTAGGGGCCAGAGCCTGCTCCCATTTGAACTCTGCCCTGTCTAGCTGAATGTCTTTGGGGTTCATTTGTCTGCTGCCCTGACACCCACCCCAGCAAGCACATGGCCATGCTGTCCCCGAACCAAGTGCCTGGCTTCCTTTGGGCTCAGTTTCCTGTCCTGCAAAAGTGGGCACAATGAGAACTCATGAGTTCTAAGGGCATCTCTCTGCTGTCATAGGCGGATGATCCACATGGGCCTGAGCGGGGGACCAAGTCCTGGAATCTTCCAAGTTCGCAGAAACCTGAACCAGTACCTTGCTTTTCTGGGAGCGGGGAGCCAGATCAAAGCAGTGGGAGTGGGGATGGGACTCGAGGTGCGAAGGTACCTACAGGGTGACTGAGGTGCTTCCGAAGGGTACCACAGAGTCACCTGGTCCCAGAGGTCCTGCTGCCTCCTTTCTTTCTTTCTTTCTTCCTTCTTTTTTTTTTTTTTTTCAAGACAGGGTTTCTCTGTGTAGCCTTAGCTGTCCTAGAACTCACTCTGTAGACCAGGCTGGCTTCAAACTCACAGAGATCCGCCTGCCTCTGCCTCGAGAGTGCTGAGATTAAAGGCCTGCGCCACCATGCCCACCCAGTCTAGCTGCCTCTTTCTAAAGTTTCCATTTCCCTCCTATAGGGTCCGGGCAGGGGCTGGGCCCTTTCCTGGAAGCTGTGGGAGGAGTGCTTCTGCCCCCCACCCCCTCGCCCCACATCTGCTTAAGTGGTGCTGGGATCTGTCAAACCACAGTCACCTGCAGCCTCTGAGCCCCTCAACCCTCCAGGCTGGCCGGATCATGTTGGAGGTTTCTTTATGAGCTCCTCAGTCTCATCTCACCGACCTCATCTAGGGGACGGGGCGCCTGCTGTTCCTCCTCACTGTGCCCTGTGCTTGGCCACAGGGCTGTGAGAAGTGGGTGCACACAGGAAGTGGAGGGCTCGCCCACAAGTATGACTATGAGGGAGGAAGAGGCACAGCTGGAGAGACAATATGAGGTCAATGGAGAACTGTAGCTGAAAGGGAAGTGCTGGCTGAGGGTAAGGAACCAGCATGGCGGGGAGCTAAGGCGGGGAAGGGTAGGAGGAGGCATGGCGCCGCAGGACTGCGGGGGATGAGGAAAGAAAGGAGCAGATGGCTCATTAGGTGGCAGGAAGTTGAAGCTGGTCCATTTGAGGTCTGCTGGGATTGAAGATGTAGAAGTGAGAACAGAGATAAAGCAGGCCTAGAAGAGAGAGGAGTGAGCTCATGCCAGATCAGGCAAAAGGTTGAAGAACCAGCACGGGGGCGGAGACAGCGGGACCCAAGTCACGTGCTCTAGCCGTGCTTAGCAAGGTGTGAGGCTGAACCAGCCTGATGGTGCCATGCTTGAGGGATACCAACTCACTAGCTGTGTACACGCAGGTCTGGGTCCTGGGGTGGGGTGCAGGTGGCAGAGGCCAGAGTGCTACTGCACCAGAGACTGGATCAGAGGCCCCACACAGAAGTGGTGATCATGTAAAGCTAGAAGCTGGGACCACTGGCTGAGCAGACAGAAGCCAGTCTGGGTGCCTGGAAGAGATTCAGATTAGAGAGGAGAGGCCTAGAGACGGCAGAGGGCAGGGCAGAGGACCGAGGCAGGCAGGCAGCCTCTTCCCCACTTCAGCTCCAGCCGGGACTCTTCATATCCCAAACTGCTCATAAAGCCAGACAGAAACAGCTCCAGGAGTAGCCTGTACATGCACCTCATCTCTGCTGCTCCCGATCCCCCAAACCACACACTGTAAGTCAAATGGCTCGCTGCACGAAGTTCAAGCCAAGTTCCCTGCTTCCTCAGCAGATTTCTGCTCCTAAGGTACTTGTGTACAGGTACTTGGGCCACTCCTGGAATTCAGTCCTCCCAAAAATACTGCGCACCTACTGTATGCCAGGCACTGTCCCAGGACACAAAGGAAAGGTGAAAACCTGGTAGTACATCCCAGTGGAGAAGGAAGTCAACAAATAAGAGAACGGTTGTTCAAAGATGGCGCGCGCAGCCAAGCACAGTAATGCACACGTGGAATCCAAGCACATGAAAAGCTAAGGCAGGAGGATCACCACGAGTTCCAGGTCAGCTTGGGCTACAGAGTAAGACCCTGCCTTGAAACAAACAAAATGGGCCTGGTGTATAGCTTGGTCAGCAGAGTGCTTATGTAGCATCCACGAAGCCCTGGGTCCATCCTCAGACTGCATAAGCTAGGTGTGGTGTGCTGGTTCACACCTGGGAGGTGGAGGCAGGAGGATGAGAAGTTCAGGGTCATCTTCAGCTGCATAGTGAGTCTGAGGTTAGCCTGGGCTACAAGAGTGTCTGCCTCAAAAAAAAAAAAAAAAAAAAAGGGAAGGAAAGAGAGAAAGAAAGAAATTTGAAAGAGAGAAAGAAAAAGGATGTGGAGGGAAGGGGGTTGCTGAGATGGCTCAGCAGGTAACGGAGCTAGCCCTCAAGTCTAACCTAAGGTCAGTCTCCTCCCAGGATGAGGAGAGCACCAAGTTATTCTTTGACCTCCAACACTTACACCATGACTCTCTCTAGCCACATGTGTGCACACATGTAAATAGGTATTAAAAAGCACACATATAAATAAATAAATGTAATAAAAAATCTAAAGGTGCTGAGGAGAAAAATATAACAGATTGAGGAAATCCCACACACAGGTAGCAGGTGGTGATTTTAGCTAGGATAGCAGAGGAAGGCCTCCCATGGAGGATGTCGTTTGAGTGACCCTGGAAGGAAGAGAGGTTTGGGTTCTTGATGCATATCACACATACCCATGGCAGGAGCTGCCTGTCACCGTCCACCCCCCTTCCCCCCACTTCACACGGAGTCAGGAGTCACCCTCACTTTGATACCCTTCTAATGTCCTTTCCAGGCCAACCTCAGACACCTACAAAACCCTCTCCCACCTACATGGGTGGGCCCCAGGCCAGTGAGGTTCACAGTGGAGGTTGAGAGCTGTTTGATGGAAGGAGATGTCCTGACCTCTCTGGTGCTGGGACTCCAAGTATGTACCACACTTGGCTACAAGGTTTGTCTTGAAGTTTTACTGTCACGTGGTGTGTGGTCCAGGTTTCCCTGGATCTGGGTGTGAGCTTAGGAATCCGGTGGTGGGAATGAAGGGCAGTTGATGAATGGCCTTGGCATAAACTCCACAGGGTGTCTCGGGTCCCAGGCTGCACTGGGGTAGAACCAGTAACTAAGTAGCCTATCCCAGGGCCCGGTGTGACCAAGCACATCTCCCAGTGAGCTTTCTCAACATAGCCTATGGCAGCCTGGCAGAGGAGCAAGCTCCCTGTCAAGGGGAGTATGCAAACAGGAGCCAGACAAGCCACTGGGGAGGCTTCAGGGGTCTCCTCTTGGGGGAGAAGAGGGACTCTCGGTCAGATGATCTTAAGGCCTATCTGGTTCAGCAGGTCCAGAACCCAGAGTCCAGAATGTCTTATCTCTGTTAGATGGGCTCAGGCCTCAGGAGATGCTAAGGATGTTTAGAGCAGGACCTCACTTCTCATGAGAAGTGAGGGGTCCTCCAAGGCTCCCTCTGGTCCAACCTTACACAGAGAACTGTACATAGAGCCAGATACCTTCGCTCCTCAGTGTCTTCACCTATAAAAACACTCAAGTGTGGGTGAACAGTCCTTCCTAGGGTTGGGGCTGGGGAATCACGCAGGCTTAGAGGTACAATTCCTGTGGTCATTCCCCGAGCCTCCAACAAACACATCATCAGTCAAGATCACTCAGTGGGTAAAGGTGATTGCCACCAAGCAACCTGAGTTCAGTCTCCAGGTCCCACATGGTGGAAGGAGGAAACTGATGCCCACAAATTGTCCTCTGACCTCCACATACATTCATACACACACACACACACACACACACACACACACACACACACACACACACACACACACACACACGGTAATTGATTGAACTCAATAGCACCAAGGATAGAGCTCTCTGGCTTATCTTCATGGACAGGATTCATTCACCCAACCTTTCCCAGGGTTTCCAGGGAACTGGAGATCCAAAAGCAAAGCCGATCTTGTCTCCAGTGTCTCACAGAATTGGAGGGGGGAGGGAGTGAGTGTGTCTGATCCAGGTCCCGTGGGCCCTGACTCTTAACCTCCATTGTCCTAACCTATTCCTGGGAAATGGTGCCATGAGGGGCCTATTGTGTGCACTGGCAAACTCCTAACCTCTTTGGCTTCAGGTTTCTGATAGGGAAATGTCACTTCTCTTCCCAGAACAGACTTTATCATTACTCAAATCTGCATTCAGCTCTCAACTGGCCACTGACTCACCGTCACCTCAGACACGTCACCACCTTGTCTGAGCCTAGTCATGTGACATGGTGACAAAATCTGAGAGACAATCATTTAAGGATTTCTTTCAGTTCATGATTCCCAAGCTTGCCATCTCTTGGCTCAGAGCTACGGGCCTGGGGCAATGCAGGAACAGCATAGAAAAGGGCATGGTGGAACAAGGCCGCTTCCCTGGTGGCAGCAAGCAGATTGAGAGCGGGGAGGGGGAAGAGGAGGAGGAGGAGAACAAGACCCGTCCTTTAAAATCTCACCCTCTTGACCCACTCTCTCCAACCACCAGTCCCTACCTTCTAATATCCCATCCAACGGGAACTGTGCAAGAGCTAATTCATAGAGAAGGTCAATGGCCTGGTGATCCTGTCACCTATCTAGTTACCAGCTGGGGACAAAGCTTTTAACATATCAGCTTTGTAGGGAGACACCACATCCAAACAATAGCCACCCCCCCACACTCCTCATCTGCAAAGTGGGACCAGTAAAGCCCATCCCATGTAAGATCCTGGTACCACAGCCCTTAACCTAGTGCTGGCTTCCACTAATCAGCCACGAAGTTAGCAGTGAGTATCAGGGAAGATGGGGCTCAAGGAGGAAAGTGACCTCTCTAGGACACACAGCAGGTGGAGTCCAGATGAGTTCCATGGTCCCACCAGGAGCTACTGAGATGACAGAGGTCATTCTGAGAACCTCCCTGGCTGGCATGGTGTCCACCAGACAGTTTTGTGTCCCCACCTCCCCTCCCGTTCTAGTTTCCCAGGCAGAGATGATGGGATCCTGGACCAAAACTGTGTGAGAAGATGGGGAGGCCCTACTGCAGATCAGAACTACAGGCAAGATGGTGATTTAAAATTATATATTTAAAGCAGAGCAGTGGTGATGCACGCCTTTAATCCCAGCACTCAGGAGGCAGAGGCAGGGGGATCTCTGTGAGTTCGAGGCCAGCCTGGGCTACAGAGTGAGTTCCAGGACAATCATGGCTGTTACACAGAGAAAACTTGTCCAGAAACACACACACACACACACACACACACACACACACACACACACACACACACACAATTTAATTATGTGTATGTGTGTGCATATGTGCACATGAGTATGGGTGCCTGTGGAGGTCAGAAGCATCAGATTCCCTGGAGTCGAGTCCTAGGCAGTTGTAAGCACCTGATCGGAGGCTGGGAACCAAACTTTGGTCCTCTGTAAGAACAGTATAAGCTCTTAACCACTGAGCCGTCTCTCCAGGCCCTTCTTCTTTTCTTATTTTCTTCTTTCCCTCCTTCCTTCCTTTCTCCCCCGACCCTTTTTGAAATAAAATCTCATGTATGCCAGGCTGGCTTTGAACTCACATAGCTGAGGATGACCTTAAAACTTTGGCTCTTCCTGCTTCCATCTCCCCCATGCCTGGGCTATGCGGCACTGTAGACTGGACCCAGGGTTTTATGAACTTTAAGGAAGAACTAACAGCTACATCCCCAGCTCTTCTTTCTAATTCGCTATGTAGCTGAGGATGACCTTGAACTCCTAATGCCCCTGACTCTACCTCCCAAGTGTAAGGATTATAGGCCGGCACCACCATGCCTGGCTTTGGACGGTTGATATCAAGGACAGAAATCCAGGTCTAGTGGACTGAGGCAAAGTAAGAATTTATCAGCGTGTACCACTACAGTCCAGTGGGAGGCTGAAGCCTCAGGTACAGCTGGATCCAGAAGTTCCACGGTGTTCTCAGGGACTCCTGTGCTCCTTGTCCTTACACTGCCACCCTTGGGTTTTGACAGTCCCCTCCCTTGTGGTTTTATCTCCAGGACCTAGGACCATGCCTGGAACACAGTCTCACGCCTCCCAGCTTTGACAGCCCTACAAAAACCCTTCTCCTTCTCAACCATTCATCAAAACTCCCACCTGGACTTCCAGATGCCCAGTGGGGGAGTCTCACCACCCCTGAGGTGGTCACACACTCGTCTCACACGGGCGAGTCACTCTTCCGCATCCTCCAGGCTCTGAAATGAGGGCTCCTCCAGAAACACCTGCATGGCAGGCAAGTGCTAGGCCCGAGCCATCTCTGTTCCATCACCACCCGAAGCCTGGCTACTGGAGGATGGACAGGTCTGCAGCACTCGTGGTCTGCAGCCAACCGCAGTCCTTACAGCTGAGCAGCAGGCACTCACTGGGTCCTGAAGTCACTGAGTCCACAGAGAGAGGAAGGGATGGGAGAGCCTGGGGTCCAGGCACAGAGCAGGGTGCCTCCCACACCAGCTCCAGGGCCAGCCTTTATTGGAAGTGCTGGGTGGAGGCAGTGGTCCCAGAAAGAGGGCTATGGACCAAAGTAAGCAAAGGAAGGGGCCCCAGACCCAGGCTGCAGCTGCTTCTTCATGCTCAAAATGGAGCTTTCGGTTCCACTTGGTCCCTGCTGGGCAGAGGGGGAAGGGGAAGTAAAAGAGAGAAGAGAAAGCAGATCCCTGTCCCCCTGCAGTCCTGTGCTGGGTTTACCAGCTGTAGCCTGGTGGGATCAGAACTGTCCTAATAGGGATTCTGTCCCTTGTCCACTGTCCTCCAGGTGCCGGGGACTGGTATCAGGAACCAGCCTCAGGCTGGCTGGAGGTAGGCTCCAAGGCACTCAGGCTGGATGCCACGCAGAGTCAGGGCTGGGTGGTGCCTGGAGAGGGCATAATGTCTCTGTAAGGAAGGGAACATGCTACCATAAGTTTCTCAGACTCAGAGAGGGTGGATAGCTGGCCCTAAGCCACACAGCAGGCTGATGGTGGGTCTCAGCCTGACTCAGAAGAAGGAAGCCAAGTCTTGACCCCACCATCCTGTACCTCTGCTGCTAAATTCATGGGGCTGGGGTACAGCAAGTGGGTTTCCTGGCAGGGAGGCAGTCGAAAGCTTGGAAGCCTCGTCACAGGTCCAGCAGCAGCAGGGCATTGCTGGTAGGTGGTGACTCAAGCTTCCAGCTCCCGCCCCTGTCCCACAGGCTTCCTCGTCCCTCTAGATGTGGAGGGTCAGTCAAAGGGCATCCTGAGACCCCAGGATCTAGGTAGCACCAAGAGCACAGAGTCACTTCTTCCTGGTGTTGGCATTCAGTCGATGATGCAGCAGAACTGTCCTCATAGTTGTGATCTGGACTAAGAAAAGGAAGCAAGTAGAGGTTGTCCCTCGGTGGGGTGAGGGGCTGCAGTGTTTCTGCTGGTGGTACACCCAGGTGCCTGGGGTAGAGATGGGTGGAAGATGCCTGGCATCAGGGCGATACTCCTGGCTGGACACTCAAATGGCTGCTGTGAGGCACATCGAGAGGGTGAGGATCAGACAGAGGCCTGAGCCTGTTGGGGTGTATAAATAGGAGGAAACCTGAGGAGGGCCAGAGGAACAGGGCTAGGGACGTGTCCCGGGCTTGCTCAGTGCCAGCCTGACGGGAGGTCCCCGAGGCACCAGCCTTGTCCTCGTCAGCTGTCCACCAGCGCCATCTCATGGCTGCAGGCTCTCATTGCAGGGATGACTCCCGTCACTGGAGGAGCCACAACCACTTAGAGGTGTGACCCAAGTTTTGCCCCAGGACCAGCACCCCATTTTCCTTAGGCCTTCAAAGTGGCCTCAACTCTGACTGACCCTGGGTCACAGGAGACAGTCCTGGGAACACCACAAGAAGCTAGCTACTGGGAAGAAGGACAGATCACCGAGCCTGCTGGATCTCCTGGCACACACACACACAAATAAACCATAGGTGCCCAATTTGTACACAGCTGGCCAAGTGTTTACCTGCAGCTCAATCATGATCTCACTTTGGTTCAAAGTGTTGGCTCCCCCTTGGTTCCATAGTCCTGTGAAGTGGGCTTGGGGTAAGCTAGTGCCCGGATGACCTCTACATTCTAGAAGCTTCTCTACAAGTGACAGGGTAATAAGTCCTGTCTATGGTATTCCGACATGCAGGTGGCAACTCTGACATTCTAGCCAGCAGCTGAGAGAGGCAGATGGGCGTGGGAGGGGAGCAGGATGTAAGCCCTGCCCCCACTTACCAGCTCGGCACTCATTCCCTGCCCCGCCCTACCCCCACCGACTTGCCTCAGTGGCTCCCCACCGGAGCCCATCTTCAGGTCACCTTCTCTGAATGCTGCCTCCACCCTGAAGAACAGTGAGAAGTCACTTCTCACCCTCCAGTTGTTCCAACAGCTCCATTTCTGTGCCCATCACCACCCCCACTCTCACAAGCCTGGGTCTTTGTATAGAAGGGACTGTGACTGCTATGGGGGATGTGAGGGGAATTGATGGCATACAGTAGGTGCTTAACAAAGGCTTGTGGCAAAAAGGACATGTGGGAAGGAAAGCGTGAGAAGTAGCTGGGTAAGCAAGTTCCTAAGTGGATTGCCATCTCGAGAGAGGCACTGACAGGAATGTCAGTAGATGACCTACCAAGTGAGTGGATGGAGGATGAGTACAGGAGTGCAGGATCAGAGAAGTGAATGGATTCCTGGTGACCCAGGTGTGGCAGCTAAGGGAAGGACCAGGAACTGCCATAACCCATCTGCCCATTTAACAGATGAGAACACTGAGGGAGAGCTGGGTGGAAGGCATCTGCTGGGTCTGTAGGGCTGGGTCTGCTCACCCCCCATCCCTCTTTCTGTTGCCTTGTCCCCTCCTCCCACGGCTGGAGAGTTCTGGGAAGGATGCCTTTTGTTTGGCTCTTTTTTCCTCCAGTCTGTTTCCGCCAGGCTAAGGTGTGGGGGGTGGCAGGGAGGTGCTCCCCCCCAGGGCTATTTCAGTCAGAGCCAGCAGGGTCAGGAAGCAGAGGAAGCTGTCCAAAGTCACTTCAGAGATGCTACAGAGTGGCTGAGGACAGGAGCGTGGGCAGACCCGTGTCTGAGGGTCCTTTGCCCCAACACACTTGGTACCATTGACCTGAGATGGTAATGAGACGCTGCCTGTGAGTATCTGTGTCTTGAGGAAACAGGCCAGTAAGGGGTGGGACAGTAAGGGGTGGTTGGACACCTTGGCAAGCTGGGTGGGGTCTGCTCAGCCGGGGACTCAAAGGAGGGATGCCATGGGCTCATGAGTTTGGGGGTGCTTAGGTTATGGCTAACAGAGGTGAACTAGGAGCGAGCGCATCTGTGAAAAGATCAGCAAAGATGGACAGGCCAGAGAGGATGCTAGGTCTCAGCTGCACTGGCCGTTGGGAACAGTGGGATGAGTGAGGAAGAGCAGGAATGAGGGGAGTGTGGCGAGGACTTGGGGACCTTCAGCCACAGCCAGAGGAATGATGAGGGATTTGAACACCAGGGGCAGAGCTGAGGTGTTTCCTGAGAGCAGAGGAACCTCTTAAAAGGTTCCTACTGCAGGCAGCATGGCTGGAGTCCAGAAAAAAGCTGGGATTTGAGCTAGTCGAGGACTTAGGGTCTGAGAGTGGATGGCAGATATGACAGCCAACATCAGTTGCTGTTCACGGTTGGGGTCAAGGGAACCCTCCCACTAGTCACCACCCCAGGAGAGGGAACACTCAGCTCCCTTGGTCCTCAGAGACAGCGCGGAGTATCATCGGGGAGTGGATGATGCCCGAGGTCTACTCAAAGGTCTTTTCTGCAGCTCTTGCTCCTTCCAAGGAGAGAGTCTTAGAAAGACCAGTCTCCCCAGAGGCTGGAGAAACAAGAGGTCACTACAGTTTCCTCCATGTGTGGTCAGAGAACCACAGGCCCCCCTAAGGAAGGACAGGAAGACAGCCACTTCCACCCATGCCTGTCCCACTCTGTCCCTACCTGGGCTGTCCTTCCTCCTACTAATGAAAACCCTCCTCAGCCACCAGGATCTTCATTCTCTTGGGAAAGCTTTTTATTTACTTATTTAACATTCACATCTAGTTTCCATTTCTAATGCTTGGCCAGTTTGGCTTCTGATTGGTTCCATCTCTGTGATGCTTGGCCAGCCTGGATCCTGATTGGTTCCCCCTTGAGAACTGGAGTTTCACTCTGGCCACCAGGGACTACCACCAGTTTTGTTGTTGTTTGTTTGTTTATTTTTATAATTTTTGTGTGTTTTTGCCTGTTTTTGTGTCTGTGTGAGGGTGTCCGATCCCCTGGAACTGGAGTTACAGACAGTTGTGAGCTGCCATGTGGGTGCCGGGAATTGAACCTGGATCAGTGCTCTTAACCACTGAGCCATCTGCATGGGTGCTTGTGCATGTTCATGTGTGTGCAAATACCAGAGGCATTGGACCCTTTGAAGCTGGAGTTACAGAGAGCTGTGAGCCTCCTGATTTGGGTCCTAGAGCAGTAGTGAATGACATGAACTGCTCTAGCCTCCCCCCCCACCCGCTAAGGTCAACTGGGAGGAAGTTTCCTTAGCACCTGAGTCACCTCTCTGGGTTCACAGATAAGCTGAGACCGAAAGAACGATGGCTCTGAAGGTGGAATTCAGGCTGAGGACGCTGGCGTTTCCCTCGGGGAGCTCTCGGGGTGTGCACTGTCCACAGGGGTAAACGAAGAGCCACCAGAGCACCTTGTCCTGGACCCAATCTGCCTTGAAGACGCGGAGGAACACCAAACCTGGTACTTCCTCCTAAAAGGTCTTCGATCTGCATGAGACAGGTACATACCATTACCACATCCCTACCCCCTAGGGAGCTCCGGAGAAGTCGTGTGTGTGTGTGTGTGTGTGTGTGTGTGTGTGTGTGTGTGTGTGTGTATGTGTGTGCTTCTAACCTAAAGACAACCTTCCCTTATTCCTCCAATAGGGAGAGTGAGGAGATAAATCCCCACCCCAAGATCATGTGGGCAGGAAGCAACACAGCTGTAATTTGAACCCAAGCCCATCAACGCCCCCCTCACAGAAGAGACAATTGACTAGGGTTGTGAGGGATGAATAGAAGTTCACTGGGAAAAGCTGAGAGGAAATCAATACTAGAGAAAGAAATCGGCTTTGATTTCTCTCAAGCTTGAGCTTTGTCAGAGCACACATTTCCATGATATGAGATCTGTATGGATCTTTGTGGGGTGATGAGCCTTAAGAGGCGACCAAGTTAAGGACTTACTTGTTCAGATAGTTCAAGGCGTAGATAGGGCCCACGGGGTCGCCAGTGAGCACGCCACTGATAGGATGTGTATTACTTCCCCAGCTTCTCCCAGCATAGGAAAAGCAGTTGGGCAGTTATGGAGCAGGACAATGGCACCATCCAGGCGCCTGGCTTGCCGCCCACCACGTGCGTCTACCGTGAGGATTTCAAGCGGCTGCTGCTACCCCCGGTATACTCAGTGGTGCTGGTGGTCGGCCTGCCACTGAACATCTGTGTCATCGCCCAGATCTGCTCATCCCGCCGGACCCTGACCCGTTCAGCTGTGTACACCCTGAACCTGGCACTGGCAGACCTGCTGTATGCCTGCTCCCTGCCCTTACTTATCTATAACTACGCCAGAGGGGACCACTGGCCCTTCGGAGACCTGGCCTGCCGCCTCGTGCGCTTCCTCTTCTATGCCAACCTACACGGTAGCATCCTGTTCCTCACCTGCATTAGCTTCCAGCGCTACCTCGGGATCTGCCATCCCCTGGCCCCCTGGCACAAGCGTGGGGGTCGCCGCGCTGCCTGGGTGGTGTGTGGAGCCGTATGGCTGGCTGTCACAACTCAGTGCCTGCCCACAGCCGTCTTTGCTGCCACGGGCATCCAGCGCAACCGCACTGTCTGCTACGACCTGAGCCCACCCGTCCTTTCCACCCGCTACCTGCCCTATGGCATGGCTCTCACGGTCATCGGCTTCTTGCTGCCCTTCACAGCCTTACTGGCCTGCTACTGTCGCATGGCCCGCCGCCTGTGCCGTCAGGATGGCCCAGCAGGACCTGTGGCCCAAGAGCGGCGCAGCAAGGCGGCCCGTATGGCTGTGGTGGTGGCGGCTGTCTTCGCCATCAGCTTCCTGCCTTTCCACATCACTAAGACAGCTTACTTGGCTGTGCGGTCCACGCCTGGGGTCTCTTGCCCTGTACTGGAGACCTTCGCAGCGGCCTACAAAGGCACTCGGCCCTTTGCCAGTGCCAACAGTGTACTGGACCCTATCCTCTTCTACTTCACACAGCAGAAGTTCCGGAGGCAGCCCCATGAGCTCCTGCAGAAGCTCACAGCCAAGTGGCAGAGGCAGAGAGTCTGAGGCCCCAGGGCAGACCCCGAGGCACTGGCAGCCGCATATTTGCCATTGGTACCATGGTGCCAGAAGCTTTCCCCACAACCCCAAACCATACAAACAGTAAAACTTGGTTCAACAGGCCTGGATCTGGCCCTCAAGAAGTTCTACATCGACCACAAAGCTAAGACACCGATGTCTCGGGGGCTGGTCAATTCATGCTTGTTATCCCAGAACTCAGGAAGCTGTCACAGGAGGGTAACAAGCTCCAGGCCAGCCTGGTCTGTGCGGTGAAGCCCTGTCTCAGACAATCAAGAGTTGGAGCTACAGCTCAATAGCACATAACTGGAGTGTGCTAGCCCCTGGGCTTAATCCCTAACACTGCAAAATCCAACAAAGGTCTTCTCCCCAACCTTTCTTGTTTACAAGGTGGAGGGGACTGCTGGTGCACGATCACAAACGTGAAGGCAAGGTCTTGATCTCTGGGACCCACTTCTTACAAGGAGGAAGAAGCTGGGGGAAGCTCGTGTTCCCATCCACTTGCCAAAACTTTCGCGTAGGAGAGATAAATAAATGTGATTTTGTGGGGTTTGTTGTTTTGCTTTTGTTTGTTTCTAGGCCATGTCCCCAGCCCCAGCCAAAATGAACCCTTTAGTCAGATTTCGTCACCCCCTAGGTAAAGGCCAGGCAGTGGTTTAATTGGGATAGGGGTCAAGATGTAGGCTGGAACCTGAAGGAAACTAAGAGCCACTGACGGGCTGGAAATACCCAGGAGGCATCTTAAAGATGGCTGATAACCTGGGAGGGTCAGCCCCAGTGTGACTTGAGGCTGAGTGGGAGTACATGCATGTCATAAAACAGAAGACCAGATTACCCAAAACCACAGCAGGGATACTCCATCGTGGCTTTCACAGTGCCTCCTAATGGCAGGGATACTCTATCCTGGCTTTCACAGTGCCTCCTAATGGCAGAGATACTCCATCCTGGCTTTCACAGTGCCTCCTAATGGCAGGGATACTCCATCCTGGCTTTCACAGCTCCTCCTTATAGCAGGGATACTCTATCCTGGCTTTCACAGTGCCTCCTAATGGCAGAGATACTCCATCCTGGCTTTCACAGTGCCTCCGAATGTTTAATGCTTATACACTTTTGCCACAAGCACCTTTGTCCATGAGTTCCAAAGTCATACAAAAATTCATGGACACTGCCAATCCCTGACTATCCATTAAGACGATGGATCAATACCCTAGAATAGCTCATGCATCTAGAATTAATTATACCAACATGCAGCACTTAAGCCTTAGCAGTATAATATTAAAGAACAAGAAGTCTCTCCAAAGTATAAAGAACTAAAGCAGGGCACGATGGCTCACAGCACGTGGGAGGCCAGTCAGGCCACACAGATAGTTGAAGGTGGGCCTGGACTATGACACTTCTTTATATATACATATATATATATATATATAGATATATATAGATATATCATTATTATTATTTTATTTATTGTGTGTGTGATGATCAGAAACTTTCAAGAGTTGGTTTTCTTCTTCTAACATGTGGGTCCCAGGGATCAAACTCAGGAGGTCAGTCTTGGCAACAAGTGTCTTTACCTGCGGACCCCACACGCACTTCAAAAAACTAAAGCAATTACAGAAGCCTATAATTCTAGTTACTTGAAGGGAGGAGGCAGAAGGATTGAGATCAAGGCCTGCTGAGATTACAGAATGAGTTCGGGGCCAGCTTGAGTAACTTACTGGAACCCCGTCTCAAAAAAAGGGGGGGAGATGTGTGTTGGGGATTTAGTTCAGTGGTATACAATTTGTCTAGTATGTATGAGGTCCAGAGTCCAATCCTAGCAACACATACATATACTCACACACAGAGAGCAATGAAACAAAATGAAACTCAGAAGCATCCAAGTGGGACATGGTGGCACACACCTTTAATCCCAGCACTCGGGAGGCACAGACAGGCGGATCTCTATGAGTTTGAAGCCAGCCTGGTTTATACAGCAATTGTTCCAGGCCAGCCAGATCTACACAGTGAGACCCTGTTTGAAAAACAAAGAGAGGGCTGGAGAGATAGCTCAGTGGTTAAGAGCACTGGCTGCTCTTCCAGAGGATCTGGTTCAATTCCCAGCACTCACATGGCGACTCGAAGCCATCTGTAACTCCAGTTATGGGGCTTCTGACACCTTCATGTAGACATGCACGCAAGCAAAACACCAGTGCACATAAAACATAAATTATTAAAAAAAAAAACTAAACAGACAAAAAAAACAATACATGCCTGTAATGATCCTCAGAAACTAGAGGCTGAGGCAGGAGGACAGGAAGTTGAGGCCAAAAACAAAACAAAACAAAAGCAACAACAAAACCAACATCAACAAAAATACTAAAATGAAAATAATTTGAGGACTGTGTAACTGCAATAAAACCAAATAAGACAAAACCAGGAGCTGGAGAGATGGCTTAGCAGTTAGGAGCACTTACTGCTCTCGAGGAGGACCCAGGTTCGGTTCCCAGTACCCACACGACAGCTCATAAGTGAACCCCTCTTTTGGCCTCCTCGGGCAGTAGTCACACTCATGGTGCACATACATACATACAGGCAAAACATTTATTCATACACACACACACACACACACACACACACACACACACACACAAGTACCTCTTAAAATAAAACAAAAAAGCCAGGCACAGTGCTGCATGTAATCCTAACACCTGGGAGGAAGAGGCAGGAGGAACAGGGGTTGGAGGTCATCCTCAGCTATACAAAGAGTTTGAGGCTGAGATGGGTTACAAGAGATCCTGTGGGGGGCAGAGAGAGGAGAGAGAGAAAGGAGAGAAGGAGGGAGAGAGAGAGAATATATGAACACTGATTAGCACAGGTCTGAGACGGGTCTGAGGCTGTCCCTCAGTGGTGGGACACAGGAATGAGACGGAAGTTACTACAAAGGTCCTGGCTGTTTTGTTTTTCGGTAAGAGTCAGCCAAGCAAGTGATGAGAATATAAAGTGAACAAGAGATGCTGACTAATGAAATCCTAGGCACCCCAGGTCTAATGTGTGGGTACAGTTAGTGTCCGAGAGACTGTTTGGCTTTGGAAAGGAGTCAGAAGCCAGATCTCCCCTTCAGAGAGCTCCTTTCCGGGGATACGTGGTTCTATTAAGTTCCATTGGCCATCCTGCACATGACCTTGATCATCCAACCTTTCCATATTGATTTTTCCCAAGGACTTCTACAGCTCTGACCTCACAAGGTTACCTGCTGAGTGAGTAGATCACACTCATTCATTCCCCCACAGAAGAGAAGCCTGGGGCTCACAGACACTCACATGGCATCTCACAACCTTCTTGGAGACCTGAGCTCCAAGGGAATCTGAACACATATAGGAAGACAAAAGAGACACACACAGGCAGGCAAGAACACCCACATACATAAAGCAAAACAAAAATAAAAAGAGGCCGGAGTGAGATGCCACTCTGCCTGGCCAAGATCCTTAAATATCCTCCCTCCTCACAAGTGGGGCTAGAGGCCAGGCTAGCTTACTTCAGCCAAGCATAGGTGGCAGGACTCTTGGGGCCTATGACTTGAGTTTCTATTCCTCTCCATCAGTTTGCCTGTTTGTGATGTGAGATAAAGACCTGTTTCAGAAGTGTCATGAAGGCAAAATTTAATAGTGCAGAGAAGCTGGAAGAGCACATACTTCAGACCTGGGGCTGTTGCTGAGCAGTAGAGGACTGAGTACCAAGCATGCCCAAAGCCCTGGGTTTGATCCCAGTACAACAAAAGAAAAGACCACGTCATGCCATAGGAACCATCATCATGGAGGGAGACAGTGATTCCATACACACCTGAACTTGCTTAGAGGAACCTGACCCCACGCCCTTCTCACCTTTCAGACAAGGCAGCTGTGGCCCAAAGAAGCATGGAGGCTTATTCATTGTCACCAAGTAAGGCAGAACAGAGCGGCACAAGCCCGGCAGGGCTCTCTTCCTTGCCCACTAATTTGTCAGTGGTGAGGACAAGATTTACCGCTTATACCCATTGAGGCAGAACTGAGATAAAATTGGGCAAGGGACTAGCAAGAGGCTGGTCTCAACTCAGGAGGGCTATCTCCACGCCTGGAGCCTTCCTACAAACTAATGGGTGGTCCAGTAGGAGAACAGCTTCTTACCCTGGGGGTTGTGTGAGCAGCAAGGGCCTGGGGTCCAGCTAGAGGCTGCCTTCCCTTACTCTGCAGTCAGCATTCTGCCCTCCCCCATCTTGGTCCCCACATCCGGTTACTGGCGCTGAGTGTCTTTGGCTGGGACCGATGCGGCCCTGGGGTTGGTTGGGGAAAGCATGCGCCACTGACCTTAACTGCTTATGAGGTGAGCATGGGAGGAATCGGGCCTACATGTAACAGAGCGGAAGGAGTTTGTCCTGTTCCCAAGGAGGCTGAGCTCTGCCCACCGCCCACTGACAGAGAGGCAGGGCTGCTGGGGACAGACCCTCCTTCTTCATCAAGATCTGAAGCCAGGGAAAGCTGTCTGAAGGCGTGTGATGATGATTGAAGACCTTAAAGTCTGAATTTGAGTCACACGTGAGCTGCCCTTTCCCTCCGACTTCTACAACGGCCTTTGTTACGTCTTTAATAGCATTTATCCCCAAGAGTAGCTCGAGGAATAAATAAAATATATAAACTATTACCCGTACCTCCTAGGCAGTCCATATAGACTCACTCATTTAGATGTAGAGTCCTACATTTAAACCGTCTGGGCAAAGAGGGACCTAACAGAAGCAGATGAGGGTGGGAAGAAATTGACGCCTCAGTAACCAGAACAATTTTAGACTTGCCAGACTGCAGTAGAGGCGGGAGGGGAGCTCTAGGGTAGATCATTGTTGCAGCAAGAGAGACCTACACCTTCCTGGTCTAGAGGGTGGGGCAGCCGCAGGTAGGAGTATAGGTTTGGCGGTAGGAAGATGAGGGCGTTCCCGTCCAACCTCCCTTTGTGCGGAATGCCGAAGAAAGGGCAGAGTGCTTGGCAAAGTAAGGGGGCAGGAAACGCCTGAAAGCGAGTGAAACCTTCTAACTCTTCCATGGTTGGTTGTGGGTGGATGGGGTTTTATCTCCACTGAGCTCGGAGGGAGCGAGAATCCGGCCCGCAGAGGGCGCAAGAGCCACGTACCCCCGACCGCAGGGAGAAGGAGGAGGCGGGGTGTAGAGATTAGAGGCTGCCCGGACCAAGAGGCGGGGTGGGCAGCTGGGAAAATGGAGCGGGGAGTTGTGTGTAATAGTCCTGAGAGGTGGGACTTCTAGAGCAGCACAGGGTGGGTTAAGGGACAGTCAGAGATGGACAGGCCCCAGGGAGGTGGGATATAGGTGGAGCGTTTGAGTGCGGGGCGGAACATGGGCGTGGTGCAGCGGGATTCGCCGCTGAAGGATGGGTGAGGGGCGTGGTCTGAGCAAGGTGGGGAGCCGCAAGCGCTCGGGTGGGCCTGCCCCGCCCACGTCACCCTGGGTCCCACCTCTTTTCCGGCCCGAAGAGTTTCTGCGTGTACCTGAGTATCGGTGTGTACCAGAGTTTGTGGGTCTTGGGTTGCCATGTTGGAGCCCCTCCGGCAGAGGTTCCCGCGTGAAAGAGGCTCAGTCGCGGTGCTACGTTCTGCGGAGTTGTCCACTCTCTGAGCTCCCGTGTATCTGAACGAGTCCCCGGGGAGGATCAGCCCACAGCTTTCCCGACGGACTCCTCTAAGAGGGTCGTTTCGGTCTACAAATGTTCAAGCATCTTGTTTCTCCTTCGGCTCCTCCCTGATTCCCTCCCCCCACAGTGTTCCCAGCCTCGCGCGCTCCCGGAGCCCACCCCCTCTTTTAGGCGCCAGGCCCCGCCCCCCGCCCCCTTTCCTCTGCCTCAAAGTTTATTTGCAACAAAAGGGAGCAGAGAACTAGCAGCCTAGGGGGAGGAAGAGGGAGCTGGAGCGGGAGCTCGAGGGGAGGCAGGCCGGCCGCCGGGCTTCGCAGGCGGACTTGGAGTGCAGGAACCAAGCCTTGGCCCCTCGCCGGCCGGGCCGCGATGCCCCTGGCCGCTCTCGAGGAGGTTAAGGCTGGGCCTGGGGTCGACGCTGGGGCGAGAGGGGCCGCCCAGGATGAAGCCGCTGCGGTCCGCAGCCGCAGAAACTTGATCCTCGACTGATAAACCTCTGCTCCTGTCTCCGCACCCTCCTCCCCAGCCGCTGCACGCTGCGGGTGCAGGATCCAGGCTCTCGGACCGAGGCCACTGCGCGCCCTCGGAGCAGGGGTGCAGGGGGGGTTGGCCGCGGGGCCCCGAGGCCAGCCCCCCCGGAGTGACTGCCACCACCATGGCGGACGGGTCACCTCGGCCCCCACTTTATCGCAGCGTCTCGTTCAAACTGCTGGAGCGCTGGAGCGGCGGACCCGGGCCGAAGGAAGAGGACGCGGACACCCCCGGGTTGCGGCGCCGAGCTTCGTGCCGGCCAGCCGCGGCAGTCCCGGGCCAGCCCTCCCGGCGCGTGTCCAAGCTGGCGTCGGGGCCCCCGGCCGCCCCCGCGCAGCCGCGCCCGCTCCGTAGCCTCTCGCCATCCGTGCGCCAGCTTTCCCGGCGCTTCGACGCGGCGCGTTTGGACGACGACTCCGCTGGTGCCCGGGACGAGGGTTGCTCCCCCAGCACGACAGAAGAAGCAGCTGAAGGCACTGAGCGTGGGGCCTGGCCCAGCGTCACCGAGATGCGCAAACTGTTCGGCGGCCCGAGCTCCAGGAGACCAAGTGTGGACTCTGAGGCCCTGGGGACGACCAGCCCCGACGGAGCTTCGTGGGAGTCCCCAGTTCGTGAGCCCCGGCAGCCTCCAACGCCACCTCCTCGAACGTGCTTCCCTCTGGCTGGTTTGCGTTCTGCACGGCCGCTGTCCGGGCCGGGGATCGAGGGGAGGCGACGTCGGCAGCAGCAACAGGAGCGGGCGCAGCGTCCGGCGGATGGTTTACATTCTTGGCATAGCTTCTCCCAACCGCAGGCCGGGGCCCGGGCCTCCTCCTCCTCCTCCATTACCTCCTCCTATCCTGTCAGCCGCAGCCGGGCTGCTAGTTCCAGCGAGGAGGAAGAGGAGGGACCGCAGCCACAGCTTGGGCCGCAGAGTCCGGCCTACCTCGGCGGCCACTCTTCAGGCAGTGATGAGGACCCAGATGGTGAGGATGGCCGTCGCTGGAGAGGGAGAGGGTTCAGGCCTGGAAACTCTCTGTTGGTTCGTGGCTGCAGCCAGGACAGTGATGAGCTAAATTCGGGCGGCTTGGGATCAGCAGGTGGTGTCAGGAGCCCCGAACCTCCAACATCTCCAAGAACCTCTATGGAAGAGGGACTCCGGGAGTGGGGTACTGGCATGCAGCCCTGCGTCCCAGGTCCTCAAGAGAGCTTAAGGCCTCTGTCTGACACTGGGGGAGCACCTTTCCGTGTGGCGAAGGTGAGCTTTCCTGCGTACCTGGCCAGCCCAGCTGGCTCCCGAGGTAGTAGTCGCTATTCTAGCACTGAGACCCTCAAGGATGATGAACTATGGTCCAGCCGCAGTTCTGTGAGCTGGGGTGTGTATCGCTCCCCGAGTTTTGGAACGGGAGAAGGGCTCCTTCTGCGGCCCCAGACTAGGTCCCGCACAAAGGGACCTGTAAGCACCACCAGGCCTCTGAGGGATGGAGGATTGGAGCTAGACAAGAACCGACAGCGCAAGTCACTATCGAATCCAGATATCGCCTCCGAGACGCTGACGCTTCTCAGTTTTCTGCGCTCAGACCTTTCAGAGCTGAGGGTCCGAAAGCCCAGTGGGGGCCCCGGGAACAGTCCCCTAGATGGCGGAGACTCACCATCACCAGGTAGCCCAGTGGAGCAACTTGAGTCCATGCCACCCCAAAGTCCAGCGTCACCCACCACTCGACCCACCCTCAAGGACCTGACAGCTACCCTGCGCAGGGCAAAGTCGTTCAGCTGCTCAGAGAAGCCCATGGCTCGCCGCTTGCTCCGCACCAGCGCCTTGAAACCCAGCTCCTCTGAGCTCCTGCTGGCAGGCTCTGGGGCAGAGGAGGATCCACTGCCACTCGTGGTCCAGGATCAGTATGTGCAGGAGGCCCGTCAGGTTTTTGAGAAGATACAGCGCATGGGTGCACAGCAGGATGATGGAAGTGATGTCAGCCCTAGAAGCCCCGGCTGGGCAGGCGACATGACCCAAGGGCAGCGGTCTCAGGAGGAGCTCTCTGGCCCTGAGTCCAGCCTGACAGATGAGGGCATTGGGACAGAGCTCTCTGGCCCCGAGCTTCTCGGTGCCACCTTTTGCAGCCTAGATCCTGCAGGGGTATGGCGACCTCTTTCCTCCACCTCAGCTCAGATGAACCACCTCCATGGGGTTGGGATGGAAGACAGTCTGGGTGGGAGAGCCCTTGTGTCTCCTGAGACCCCCCCAACACCAGGTGCTCTCCGCAGGAGACGCAAACTCCCACCCTCAGGCCCTAGTGGAGCTGATCTAAGCAGTGGAGAGGCAAGTGAGGCCTACAGATCCCTGAGTGACCCTATTCCACAGCGTCATCGGGCTGCCGCCTCTGAGGAGCCCTCCGGGTTCTCTGTGGACAGCAACCTTCTGGGCTCACTGAACTCTAAGACAGGGCTTCCAGTGACCCCAACGATGGATGAGGGCCTGACCAGTGGCCACAGTGACTGGTCTGTGGTTAGTGACGAGAACAAGGACTATCAGGAAGTCATTCAGAGTATTGTTCAGGGGCCTGGTGCCTTGGGGCGTATGGGAGAAGACAGGATCGCTGGCAAGACCCCTAAGAAGAAATCTCTGAGCGACCCTAGTCGCCGTGGGGAGTTGGCTGGGCCTGAATTTGAGGGCCCAGGAGGGGAGCCCATTCGAGAAGTGGAGCCCATGCTGCCTCCATCCAGCAGTGAACCTATCCTTGCAGAGCAGTGGGCAGAGCCAGAAGACCCCGGTCCTGCCAGAGGCAGGGCACAGTCAGAGAGGGCCCTACCTGCCCCACCTGCCTCCTCCACTGCCCACCACGACTTCCATCTTGACCCCAAGCTGGCCAATGTTCTCTCCCCTCGACTCATCCGCCGAGGTTCCAAGAAGCGCCCAGCCCGGAGCAGTCACCAGGAGCTTAGGAGAGCGGAGGACAACCAGGACCAAAATGGTAGCCAGACACAAGTCCGGTCTTCCTCCAAACATGTTCGACATGCGAGCGTGCCTGCTGCCTTCACACCTATTGTGGTGCCTGAGCCTGGGACTTCCGTGGGACCCCCTGTGGCTGTGCCAGAGCCTGTGGCCTTCCCTGCGAGAGCTCATCCCACACTGCAGGCACCATCACTTGAAGATGTCACCAAGCAGTACATGCTGAGCCTCCACTCTGGTGACGGTCCTGCCCCAGGTCCCGTGGACCCACCCTGCTTGCCTCCCTCCGCACCGCCCTCTGCTGAGACCAAGCCCTCTGGGGCTGCCAGGGCTCCAGATGAGCCTGCCCCAGCAAGCAAGTGCTGTAGCAAGCCACAAGTGGTAAGTCCTGTAGAGAGATTTGGAGGGGGGTACAGGAGAGCCATGGGCACCAACCTGACAGGAGCTTTTGTGTCTACTCAGTGGGCAGATGTCCAGATCCACAGGTGCTTATCTACCCTGGAATAACGTGAAGGGCACTGGGCTTCTGTTAATCCCGGTTCTGAAGAGGCTTCAGGATGTTGCTAACGTCAAAGGGTCTGTCTGCCCCAAGGTGTTCTGGTGGTGGCCACAGAGGTCCTGGGGATGTTTCTCAGAACTTGAGATTCCCACAGTTCTTTGTTGTAAATGCACTGAAAGTCTGGGAGAGGACGATGACATTCAGCCCAGGCTCCGGTCTCAATGCCCAGCTCTTCACTGATCTCATTTCAGGTCACAGTTGACATGTTCTTGCCTTTAAGTCTGTCCCAAGGCCTGGGAGACTTAGGGAGGCACCAGCCTTAATTTATGGAGCAGCAGAGGGCCTTAGGGGTCCACCCCCGATCTGATTCTAGTTTTCTGATATTGGCCTGTCTTGTGACTCAACATCCCCATCTGTAAGACTGGGTCTGAGGGATGTGGATGAAGCAGTTTCTATCCAGGTGCTATTGTGCAGAATTGGGAGAGTCTGCTTTGTGAATTTGGGTAGTTATGGGACCAATGCCAACATGCCCCTCCTCAGTTAGAGGAGCTTCGAGCTAGAGTTGTTAGGGAAGTGTGGTGACAGGTTTCTACTGAGGCTCGGCCGCAAAGGCCCCTCAGAGGGATTGAGAGTTCTGTTCCCTGTAGACAGGGCAGTCTCGGTGAGCCAGGATGAAGGCTCTGGCCCCTCACCCTGCCTCTCTGGATCTGCCTCTCTGGACCCTCCCACCTCTGTCCTGTTGATCCCAGGCCTCAGGGGCTCATTACCACCCTCCACAAAGCTCTCCCTTCTCTTACCTTACCTCAGCTATGCCTAGGTTTTGGCTATGGATACAGACTGGCTCTAGGCAACATCTACCCTGGCATGGGAGAGTTGCAAGTAGATTTGCAGCTCTGGGCTGGAAGCTGAGCTCAGGGATGGCCTGGGGTTATGTCAACTGCGGCCTGCCCGGGCTCCCACTGTGTTGCTGACTTCAGAAGCTGGGAAACCCTACACCCTGGACTAATTTGGTCACTTGGCTTCTCGGAGCTCTTAAGGGCCCCTTGAACTCCCTGTCCCTGTTTCTCTCCTCTCTATTGCCTCTGTCCTAGCCCTGCTCCTCTTTATGGAGGCGGCCGGGAGGGACAGACAGGGAGTGGGCAGAGGAGACTTTGGGATCTGGCTTTTCTTCAGAGACCCCATTAGGGGAGCCTGAGCACCAGAGCCAGTTCTATGCTTGGAGGATGTGGGGAGGGAGTCCCAGCTTCCTTTTCCAGGTAATGGTTTCCTATGGAAGTATAGTGGGAGGTGAGGGGCATCCAGGAAATTAGGGAGCCTGGGGGGCAGGCACTGAGGCCGAAGAAGGGTTTCATAGGACTGGCTCCTGCCCCCTTCACATTCTCCAGTGACCTCCCTCCTGAGAGCTGTGGTATGGAGCAGTCCCCTAATATACAGGCTTCTCCTGTCCCTGAAAGAGGCTTTCTCTGACATTTCGGCTCCTCCCACGTCTCCAGGCCCAGCTGGATGTTCCCTCTCACCCCTCAGAAGAGAGAAGGGGGAGTCTGTAATTAGAAGAGCCAGACTGGAGATCCCCAGGACCAGTTTCATCCCTGTTATGAGGATTGCTCTCCCTTCTGTAAAATGGAGATAATTGGGCTCTGCCCAGAAGGCTCTGTAGGTGGGCGGTGGTGTGACCATTCCCTCCCTGGGGGCAGGAGAGAGGACCGAACAGGCTCTGCTGCCTCAGCTGCTTCTCCGTGACCAGGCTTGGCTTCCTCCTCCCCCACTGCTGTCTAAGCACAGGCCTCAGTGACACCTGGTGGACTACGTTAGGCCATGCCTCCTTCTCCACCCCCTTGTTAAGCCTGGAAGTTCTTCCATCTGCTACCTTCAGTTTCTTCTTGCTATCCCTTTCCTTCTGGCTGCAGAAAGATGGGGAGCAGCTGTCCACTCCCCGCTTCCTGCTGGCTTCTCTTGAGCAGACAATGTTCCCTTGTCTCAGGCTTGGGGCTCCTGTCACGATCCCTGTACTGTGGCTGGAGGTGGTGTGGCTTGGCCTTCAGAATAAAGAGGGGACGAGAGAGGAATTGTCATGTTCTGCTTATGGAGCATAAACCAATGTCAGGTGCTAAGAGGGGAGAACTGGGGTCTCAGAAAACCACAGACTTGATCTTGAGCAGTAGGGAGTCCCTCTCACTCAGGCCTCTCCTACCTCAGCATCTCCCCTCATTGTGAGGAGGCACTGCTTAGCCTCTGACTCATCTGGACCTGGACAGTCATCTTTAGGACTTAGTTTTCCCATCTTTGCACTGGGAAATGGGCAGCCTGATCTTTGAGGCTCTGGAGGAAGGGCTCATTCTGCAGCCTGTCCAAGCAAATGGAACAAGGAGAGTTAGCGTGCCTAGAGGGGAGAGAAAGTCTGTTCTCTGAGTACTGTGAATGAGGGGCAGCTCAGCTCGTGGGTCACCAAGGCTGTGCTGTGTGGGCCTTCCTGTTTCTCCTACTCCAGGCCTCTGGGTTTTTCCAGCTAGGTCCATCGTTGCCATTATGTTGTCCATGGACCACGCTTTGCACCAAGGCATTCCTCTGTGGGGCTTCAGAGTAATCTTTTATAGTTTACTTTTTCTGCCCCTTGACACTTGTACCATCTATAGCCCAGAAGCAGGAAGTGACTTGTCTCTGAGAATTGTAGATGGCCAGATTCTTGAGACTTTGACATATTGAAATAGCTGTAACAGTGGCTGTTGTTCATTGCGTGCCCGTTTTATGGCGGGCACCGATGGTTTCTTGTCATGTGAAAGATCGGGTATCTATCTTACTGTGGGAGTCACCCTGAATCCTAGTTAATCGGTGTCTTTAAGAAAAGGAATCAAGGGATTGTTCCCAGTTTCTTAGTGAGACTGGCCTGCCATCTGAGGAGGGCATAAGTCAGGGACAGCTGGGGCATTACTTACACGTCGGGGTGTAACAGCCTGAGTGTGTTCATGGTGGTGTGTAATTCACCAGGGCCTAGTGTTGGGTCAGAAGAACTCTGAGACCCAGAAGAGGAGAACGCTAAGTCCAAGGTCACACAGTAAGGCCAGGCAGAGCTGGCCCAAGCCCCAGAACTGCTGGCCTTCTTCCTCTGCCACTCACTGCAGCCCTGGCCCCCAACCCCAGCCTGCTCAGCTGCCCTGCCTTCTGCAGGCCTGGGCTGCAGTTCTTCCCACCACTTTTGTCTGGCTGGCTCCCCCTTGGCAGGGACTTGGAGGCAAGTTTCCCTCCTGCCTCTCCTTGGCTCTTCGCTGTGATCCCCCCCCCCCCCCATGGAAGCTGCTTCCGTTGGGAGGAGATGAGGTGGTTAGGACATTTGGAATTCTGAGCAGTACCAAATATCTATAATTAATGTCTTGTCACCCAGCAGGAGGGTGGGATGGGGGAGGACAGGCAGAAGGGTTGTCCCTTTCAGGGCTTATCCCCTGCCCCACCGTCTTTCCGAGGACCGTGTGGTGTTGGGAGGAAAGGGGGTGCTCTCCAGGAATGAGTCCACCCAGCAGGGAAGGGCTGGAGGAGGGACCAGAGTTGAGTGTGACATTTTCCAGCCCAGCATTTCTGGGACCAGCTGGATTTGAGACGCTGCAGCTAATCCTGTCCCCAGCCCCCTCCCCCAATGTAGGGACTTGTCCCTCCTGCTTCCCTCCCTCCCATCTGACTGCCAGGGCTGCACGTGGTGCACAACAGTGGGTGGAGCCATCCCCGTGCAGCCTGGGAGCTGAGGCATGCATCTGAGAATCCAGAAGCAATCCGCTGTCTTGAAGGTGCTTAGGATGTTAGTCTGCAGGCTGGCAGGGGAGGCTTCCCTGGAGGACGCTTCAGCCTAGACTGAGGCCTGGAAAGCTGGGAGAGAGGAAGGGATTCTAGGAGGGCATGGCATTTGCAGGGGCTGGGAGGAGGCCTTCCGGGCAGGCTGTTGTAGTGGAAGTTTGGTTTTAGTATCCGTGCACTGAACAGCCGACTTCCCAAGCACCCCTTGCCAGGTCCGGCACCGTTCTAGAGCGAAAAGACAGCAGTGCGGAGGCCTGCCTTTCTGGACCTTCCAGACTGGTGAAGACACGTGTCTGCAAAGGAGGGCGCTGTCAGGGAACAGAAGGTTTGGGAGAAAAATAGAACCGGGTGAAGAAGTTGAGGATGACAGGCTGGGGTATTATTTTAGATCACCGGGTCTGGAGAGGCCTGGGAGAGGAGGTGTTAACATCTGACGCCCGGAAGAAGTGAGAGAGGGAGTCAGGTAGCTGCGGGGAGCGGGGATTTCTGGGAAGAAAGGAACAGCAAATGCAAAGGCCCTGGCGTGTGTGAGGAATGGACACGGGGTAGTGTAGACAGAGCTGAGCGGTAGGAGGTCAGAGGTCAGCGAGCAAAGGGTAGGTCTTATAGGCCAGTGGGAGGACTTGGCATCTACCTGAAGTGAGAGCTAGGTACTGTCAGGGGGCTCTGAGTGAAGTAATGACCCAAGCTGCTGTGTGGGGCTTGCAGGGTCCAGCATGGAAGCAGCGAAGCAAGTCAGGAGGCCCCAGACGTAAGCGATGATGCTAGCCTGGGCCAGCGGAGATGCGGAGAGGAGTGTTTCAGCTGAAGCCCAAAGAGTCTAGACCTCTAGTACCTACGTGAGCAAGGCGCTACTGCCTGCCAGATGTGGTGGCACACACCTTTTATCCCAGCACTTGGGAGGCACAGGCAGGCAGATCTCTGTGAGTTCGAGGGCAGCCTGGTCTACAGAGCGAGTCTCAGGCTAGACAGGGCTATATAGTAAGACCCTGTTTCAAAGAAATAAAAAGACAGTACTACCCTCTACTCCAGCAGCTGACAAGTGTAAGAGGGGTCACTCACGAGGAGGGTGAGATGACAGAGCTACCTACTGCCCTGTGGGGGCTTAGGTCAAAGACTAGAGAGGAGCACTTGGGCCCCAGTGTTTCCTATGTAGCCACTGTGGCCCCTACCCAGGGAGCTTGTGCCGCAGCGGCCCTGGCCCTCCCATCTAATCCCAGGCTTGGTGAGGTGAAGAAGCGGGCTTGGAGCCCACAGAGTTTTGTCTAGGGCCCTGTGGCTCACGAGTAATCTGGTCCTAGGTGTCCTGCCTCCAGGTCATACATTGGTCCCAGAGTTCCCAATGAGTCAAGTTGGCAGACATGGCGGTGGCAGTCTGGAGGAAGGGGGAGCCTGTGTTTCCCAGAAAGACTTGTAACCCTGGCACACTCATTGGGAAACGTGCCCAGGAAGCTTGGCGCCTTGCTGGCAGGCCCTGAAATGGGGGCCCTGGGTCGTCTGGGAAGCACAAGCTAATCAGAGATGATATCCTCCCCCACAGTTGGTACCCCCACCACCTCTCAGGCCTCTGGGGCCTCCCAGGGGTGGACAGAGGCTGAAGGACAGTGCCAGACTGCTAGGCTATGAGCCCCAGTTCATGATGTGCAGGCCGTTTGAACCCCCAGATGGCCCTCCGGTAACTGTAGGGTTCACTAGGGGTGACCTGGCAGACTATAGGGAGGTCTGCCCAGGGAGTTAGGAGGCCAAGGATGCAGCTGAGCCTCACCCTTTCCCTCCCGTGAGGCCTTTGAAGAGTCCCATACCCTCGGAGCCACAAGTGCCTTTGTGGCCTTGAGCCCCAAGATTATGCCTCCTCCCAGGGCTGCCAGGGCTACAGCAGCTGTTCTGGGCAAGAGCATCTCCTGCAGACCAGGAAGGGTTAGCAGGCTGGGTCCTGGGCTGCTGAGGACTCTGCCCCACTCACTAGCTGCTACTCTTGGCTTCCTCTGCTGAAGAAAGAAAGAATCTTTTCTCATACCTGGGGCATGAGAAGGCCATGGTGCTTTCTCTGAGGAGGCCTGTCCCCCAAATATTGATGTTTCTGTGCATAGGACATTAAAACTTCTAACTCAGCTTGGGGAAAACAGACTCTCTTTTATGAAGGGTTTTTAACCTTTTCATTTTATGTGTATGGGTGTCTTCTTTGCGTGTATGTCTGTGCCCCACGTGAACGGCTGATGCCCAAAGAAGTTAGTCGGGGGTGCTGTGTCCCCTGGAGTTGTGAATTGTTGTCAGTCACCATGCTTGAAACCGAACCTGGGTCCTCAGCAAGAGCGACAAGTGCTCTTAATCCCTGAGCCGTCTCTCCAGCCCAAATCAGCAGACTTTTGAAACCATCCCCGGGCATGGAGAGGGTGAGGGGGCTGCAGAGGGACTTGAGGTGGGGAAGACTCGCAGGCTGCTGTGGGATGGTGTCTCAGCTCCCCATTGCTGCAGGAACAGGTTATGACAGCTCAGTGCCTTCAAACCACACTTTGTAGTTCCTGAGGTTGGAAGCCTGATATGGGATTCACTGAGCTAAAATCCAGGTGCTAACGGGTTGCTTTCCTTCTTGGTTTAGGGGGAAATCAGTTCCCTTGCCTTTTCCAGTTATGGTGGGCGCCAGTGATCCTTGGTCTGTGGCCTCTTCCTCAGTTTTAGAGTCAGCAGCATAGCATCTTCAAACATCTCTCACCCAGACCTTTTGCCTTCCTCCTTAAGGACTCTCTGTGTGACTCGGGCCCACCTGGGTAACCCAGGACCCTTAATGGCACTTGCAGAGCCCCCTCTGGCCTTGTTAGTTCTGGGGATTGGGACATAGCATCTTTAAGGGACTATTATTTTGCCTACCTCACAGTCAAATAAGAACCAGGCTGTTAGCTTCTGTGATCTGAGGCCCCTTGTAGATGCTGGGCCTAGGGAAGTCTCAGGCCCACAACATCAATCTTGCCTTCCTGTCTTTCCATGCTTCTTTGGGATCCAACCATGTAGCAGGCCACACCGAACCTTCGCTGGCCAGTGGGGACACACAGGGAAGGTTTGGATCCAGGGAGCTTTCGGCAAAGGCCCTAGTCCCTGAGGTAGGTGAGGTTCAAAGGAAGTCTGAGCCCAGGCCTGGAAGGGCAGGGACAAATGTGTCAGCAAGTCCTTTGGGACTAGGCTTGGCTTCTAGAGGTGGCTAGGCTAAGGTTTGCTGATTAGATGTGGAAGTGGAGCATTGACCAAGGGGGACAGTTGGCTGAAGACCTCAGAGCCAGGAAAAGCAGGGAAGGTGGGAGCCTTGGGAGGGAGCAGAAGCCACGTCTGGACCAGACTGCCTTCACCAAGGGCAGAGCTGAGAGCTGGGAGGCAGAGGAAAAGGTGGCGGCTACATGCTGGAGAGCTTGGCTTCATCCTGCGAGCTAGCGTGTGGTAGGAATCAAGACAAGCGCTTCGAAATTCCCCCAGTGTACGAAACAGGGCAACGTCCACTTCACAGTGTCTTATGCTAAGATGAAGTGAAGTCATTCAAGAGGTTTGCTACCTAGTAATGCTCAAGAAATGTCAGCGCCCTAGGCTGGCACAGTTGCCCAGCAGGTAAAGGTGCTTGCCACCAAGTCTGACAACCTGAGTGTGACCTCTAGAGCTCACATTGTAGGAGAGAACCAACTCCCATACCTTACCTGTTCCCTGGCCTATATAGATGCTATATGTCACGCATGTATACACATGCATACATAAATACATAAATGTAATAATTTTTAAAAAGCAATCTTAACCCCTCCCTTTGTGTCTGAGATGCTCGGATATGAGTCTGAGATGCTGTGATTCAGCCATGAAGCAGAGGACAAATCTCTAGACAGGAGACCACCATGGCTCAGTAGCCTGGACATTTAGGGTTGCGGAGGAGGGAGAGGGACCACCCTGCAGAGATACCCATGGCCTCTTCTCTCTGGCTCTCCCTCTTTTGTCCACACCAGCCCTAACGGCAGCTTGCCTGGGATGGCTAAGCAAAGTGTGGGAGGCAGCGCTGAGCCAAAGCCCTCTCTGGGTCACAGCTCCAGGCCCCAGGGTTTGGACCCTCTGCTTCCTTTTCTGGGCCCAGAGCCCACGTGCCTGGTGGGCCAACTTGGCCTTGCCTGCTGGGTGATAGTTAACAATGTTAATATTTAACATTGGACCTCAACTGTGAGTCTCGGTTTCCTGCTCTGTGAGATGGAGTTACTGAGGAATTATGAGGACAAAAAGATAATGTTCACAACCCCCTCAGCCCAGGACCCCGGAGCTAGATGGCTCTCAGAAATGTGGCCACTTGGTGTGTGCGTGAGATGTCACTCTCAGGCTGGAACCCTTTGGTCACAACATGAAGCATTCTGACCGCCGCCGCCACTTTCTCCCAAGAACCCGGACCTCTTCACTGGATTTTGTTGGTTAATTTGAGGTTGACGTCCTTTGTCTGGAGATGCTGGGGGCAGGGAGAGGCAAGCAGGTCTGGGGCCAGTGGGAAGGCGGGAGGTTCCAGGCAAGGGAGCAAGTGTAAGGTTGGTGTCGGTTTCCTGTTTATTGGTTCCCAGGGGGTGACAGGCCCTGCTCTTTGCAGCTCTGTGGAGCAGGAGAGAAGGAGGCCATGCTCCTGGCTGCCAGCCAGCCCCAGAGCTGGGCCTCTTGGGATTGCTGAGACCCCATTCCCCCACCTCTGGACAAACATTCAGTTCTTTCCCAGGACGGGGCACTGGAGGTTAAGGAACAGATGTGGAAGGGAGGGGAAGATGAGAAGGACCCTCCCCCCTAATAAAAGCCCTGCGAACTCCGTCTTTCTTGGCTGCTGGTTTTGGTTCTGGTACATGGTTGTACCCCTGAGTGGATGTGCTGAAGCACCAAAGCCTTGGCAGACCAGGAGGCCAGGAGGGAAAGGAGGGGCTAGGGCCTGGGGTGCCAAGGTCGCCCATCTGGAAAGACTTTAGACACCAGCCTTGTCCTCTTACCACCCCCTGCCCCTGCTTTGTTAAGAAAGGGAACCTCCTGACACCCTGTGATCGTGAAGCAGTCTCAGGAGCCCTCCCTGTGATCCTCACCATAGCTCCAGCCCAGTCTGTGGATTCCGGGCGGGGGCGGGGGGGGGGGAGAAAAGTGATGGGGTTCACTGGCATTTGAGGGAATTGGTCCTAGCCAGGGCAGGAAAAGAAAGCCATTGTATGTGTCTGAGGCCGATGGAGAACAGAGGTCTCAGTGAGCAGCACACGGAGAGACTGTATGCGCAGAGGCCAGTTTGAAGGCCTCGGATGCTGAGTTCCACCCCTGGGCAGTAGGAGCTACGGAGGGTGAGGAGCTGAAGGGGTGCGCTGCCAACTTTACATCCGTGCTTCGTTATGGTGCCCCGTGAGGTTCAGACTGGAGGGGGGGGGCAAGCCCGAGCCCAGGGGCGTGGGCACGTGCCAAAAGAGAGAGGACTGTGTACGGAGAGGATTCGGAGGTCCAATCGGAGGGTTTGAATTTAGGCTTAGAAGCTCTGTGAGAAGCTGGGAGGAGGGAGGGGGACTCTTTCCTTTACCTGAGTCAGAAAAGGAGACAGTGGAGCAAGACCAAAGGTGAGTCATGCCCCTTCTCCCAGGCAGGACTTTTCTCTGCGTTCTGGAAGGGTGAAAGACTCTGAGTCCAGTCCAAAGGCCCTGTCCAGCTTCAGGCTCCCTGCTGGGTGGGAGTGCCCTGCCACTCAAAGGGGTCCCCAGGGAACGAACAGCCAGGCTGCACCTCCAATTGTCTGTTTTGGAAGAGGCCTGATGAAGGGAGAGCATGGTGGGGGATCAGGTTGACTTATCCTGCTGCCTCTGATGCAGGCCAAGTCACCCTGCCTCAGTTTTCCCATCTGTGAGGTGGGAATCCCAGCTATGGTTCTTAATATTTAGGCTCTCAAGAGGTGGGCTAGAGTAAGCAGTGTGGGGATTAGTAGGCAGCCTGGCAGCATTAGTCACAGTGGGGCCTGAGGTGATATTTGTCCCCCGAACCCAACAGTGCTGGACTGTGGCCCTCAGAAAGGCTTGGAGGAGATCTGGGTAGAGAATAAAGGGGGAAGAATGGCTTAGATTTGGTGCTTAACGAGCCTGGCTCCCCATCAGATGCCTGAGACCCCTGCCGGCTCCTTGCTGCTTAGATGGCCCTCTCCTCCACTCTTGCCTGGACCAGCCACTTCCAGGCCTCTCCCCAAGGCCAGCGGGGGCGTTGCCTGGGGCGGGTGCGGAATTTCCGAGGGAATGGCTAAATTCAGCCTCAGCTAAAAATAGTCCGGGGCCTGGCCCCAAAGCTGGAGGAGGAGGAGGAGGAGGAGGAGGAGGAGGAGGAGGAGGAGGAGCAGAAGCAGGAGGAGCAGGAGGAGGAGGAGGAAGTCAAACTAATCCCCAACTACCTTCTTGTCCTCCCTACACCATCACCTGGGTCTGGGCCTCTTGTGGCCTCCCAGGCATCTGCTTCTTTCTCCTTACTCACTACTCACACAGGCCTTCTCTCTCCTGGGTCTTCTCCCCACTGAACCCCCATCCTTCACCCGCTCTGGTTCCTCGGTGTTGTGCTATGTTCTGTATGTCTCCCTGCCTCTGGAGGGGAAAGGCCCCCGAAGAGTCCCCTGTATAGGACTTTGCCCCTCAGCTTCCCATCTCCCTGTCCAGGACACACAGCTATAGCACCTCTGCCCCGCTTGCTGGGCGACACTCATCAAATGCCCTGGGGTGTGAAGATGTGAATGGGAGCCCCTGGACCACCCAGTGACTCAATGCTTAGTTCTGGTCAGGTGGTTGCCCAGGCTCAACCCTCCTGTTCCTGGCATACAGTGGAACTCCAGTGTACATTTATTTATTAAATATGGTGTGAAGAGATGGTGTGGAGAGGTCTGAGGAAGCCAGCAGAGCCCTACCCTGGGGCTACTTGGCCCCAAGTTTCCCTGATCACCCCTATACCTATGCCAGCCTTATAGTCACTCTTTGGGGGACCAGGAGGTGGAAGTTGGCACAAGAGCCATAAGGGCATGGTGGCAATCAGACCCTGGGGCTAGAGAAGGTAAGATACCTGATTCAGGTCTCAGAGACCGTGAGTGGTGGAATTTATAACCCAGATTGGCCTCATGTCAAGGCTGGGGAGTGAATTTATTTTCTCAGATCCACAGTAGCTGACTGTAAACTCAGGTCAAGGTGTTCACTGGGTTCCTGACTTTCAGAACTGCCGTTGCCATGGTGAGCAAAGGATGTGACAGCTCCATCCACTGGATCCACAGCCATGGTCCCAGCTCCAGGAACTAGCACACAGCAGTTGCTCAGTAATTGTCACGGCAGAAAAGCTTGCTGAGTATTTGACCAGATACAGGTCTGAACACTTTTCTTTTTTAAAATTAACTTTATATTCAATGCTGGGGATCTAACCTGGTTTCCTGAATGCCAGCAAGTGCTCTAACCATTAGGTTATATCCTCAGCTTGATCTGAGCACTTGATATGTATTTACTCACTGAATGCTCTCACCGGTCTTGTGCGGAGTAGGGACTGTCACTCTGTGTTGAGTGGATGAGCCTGAGCGTGGCACTGTGAGTAGTGTGCAGGTTGGGACAGCTGAGTGACCGGGTAAGAGGGAGTATCTGAAGGTGTTCATTGGGTTCCTGACTTCAGGACTGCCGTTGCCATGGTGAGCAAAGGATGTGGCGGCTACGTCCACTGGATCCACAGTCCGTGGTCCCAGCTCCAGGAACTAGCACCCAGCAGTTGCTCGGTAAATATTAGTGAATGACTCCCCTGTGCCGACAGGCTGGGTGCAGGCCGCAGGAGGAATGTGTGTTTCCGGTATTTGTGGGCTCAGGGACTCTTCTGTTGGTGCTGGAGCATAGCTGGGTGGTGTGGGACTCCCTGCTGGTGGAGAACTCTGGCTCAGGAGGTTGGGAAGGTGCTGAGGTAGCCAGGAAGGGGCGCATAGGCCCGGCAGGGCTGGTGCAGTCCTGCTCACAGTATCTGGAAAGCAGATCTCTTGGGCCATGGCCGGCGTGACTCAAATGGAGACAAAAAAACCTTCCATATTTGGATAAAGAGCCCAGAGAGGCCCAGGCTGACTCCCCCACTCAGGCCTCCTGCCCTGGCTTCTTCTGGGCCCCCAGGCCTGAACCCTGTCTTTCAAGTTTAGGTCCTGGGTCCAGGCAGCCACATACTCCCCTCCCCTCGGTCATCAGACCACCTTCTATGTGACCAGGCTGCGGGTGCCAGGTCCTGTGCTAGGATTGGACATGAAGAGAGGCGCCCCAGCAGAAGACACAGGCTGGAGGGCAGACATGTACGGAAACCATTCCCTCCCTGAAGGGGGGGTGACTCCATAGCAGGTCCCTTCTCCCATCTAACATAAACAAACCAGAGATAAACAGCATACACGCATCGAGGACACATTATACACACTCCTGTGAGGTCTCCAGTAGGCTCCTGTACTCACAGCCTGTGCAGGTGTTAAAGTGAAGACCCCGCCTGATTCTTCTCAGTTTCCTGCCAGCCTGCTCCGGTGGGAGCAATATTGGAGTAGACGGGAGTCACCAGACATCATGTGAGCAAGTGATACAAACAGACCTCATCCTTCTGGAGGGGGCATATGGAGTAATTTGTCCCTGTACAGAAGCCTCTGAACACCTGACAGGGTGCTGGGCAGTAGATTCCAGAACCAGGACAGTGGGGAGAGGGCCTCATTGCCGTGGAAGCCCACCATGCCTGTGATTGGTGGATGGACTGCTCACTCCACTAACGCTCCTACCTTGTTTGTTTGTTTGTTTTGTGTTTTGTTTTTCGAGACAGGGTTTCTCTGTGTAGCTTTGGTGCCTCTCCTGGATCTCACTCTGTAGTTCAGGCTGGCCTCGAACTCACAGAGATCCGCCTGGCTCTGCCTCCCGAGTGCTGGGATTAAAGGCGTACGCCACCATGCCTGGCTTCCTCCTAACTTTTCTTTTTTTTTTTTTTTTTTTTTGGTTTTTCGAGACAGGGTTTCTCTGTGTAGCTTTGCGCCTTTCCTGGAACTCGATTTGGAGACCAGGCTGGCCTCGAACTCACAGAGATCCGCCTGGCTCTGCCTCCCGAGTGCTGGGATTAAAGGCGTGCGCCACCACCGCCCGGCCCTCCTAACTTTTCTAATCAGTCCTGGTAGTTAACTCTGGAATCAGCTTTAGGCGATGGACCTTGGGAAGCTAGATAACCGTTAGAACTCAGTTTAGCTGCTGTCCACCGGGCTAGCCTGTGGCTACAGTGTGAACGAGAAGGGACTCCAGCCCCTAGAAACCGGAGAACTGTGACTCGGGAGCCCGAGGCAGGTGAAGATAGGGGAGGCTGACTTGGGAGAAGCAGGGTCGTACCTGGAAGGGTCAGAGGGTCCTGCAAGTCATAGGAGTCCAGGGCTCTCAAGGCAGAAAGAACTACGCAGGCAGAGATCTCGGATGGAGCAGCCCTGGTGTGTTTGGGTGCTGTGAAAGTTCCAGCTCTGAAGAGGTCTCTAGGTCCCTCAGAGACTTAATGGCCAGGCCTGAATATCTGGACTTGATCCAAGGCCAGTATTCCTTAGTTTTCAAAAAGAATAAAACTCTTTCTCTAGTAGAGCCTTGGCACAGAACTGTGAGACAGGCCAGCCATTGAGTTACGTGAAGACAAGGGTGTGTCTTATTCCCTAGACCACCTCTCCCCATTCAATGCCCTAGAACTGCCTTGGGCTCAGTGGAAAAAATGCTTCTTGGGGACAGAGGGAAGCCCTGATTGAAATGGAAAGAGCCAAGCAGGCCTGCCCATCAACACTCAAGTTCAGTCAGCCAGGTGCTCTGGGTAGGGAGCATTCTGTGGGCCTAGGTCTCCAGAGGGGCCTGGCTGACAGAGTACTTCACTTGTCCTTGGTGCCCCTCTGAGCCGGTGATGCCCCCTATCCAGGCCTGCTAGAGCTAGCCTGAGCCCACTTGGTCATGAGGACAGCCTGGGAGAGTGATGAAAGTCTATCTGCCCACTACCGCCACCTGCAAAGAAGGCCTTTTGGGGGAGGCAAGAGTGGTCAGTCATGCTTTCAGAGCAGGGAACCCGCCTCAGTGCGGCTCAGGGGGCAGGCAGTGAGTGACACATTCTTTGGGAGCCCGGGAGACTTGGCTTCTCTCTCGTGAGGTGACTTAGGTTAGAATCTGGAAGGACTTTATCAGAGTACAGTGAACTAAAGAAGTGTGAATGAAGATGTCTGGGAAAAAGCCAGAGCCCAGAGGCTGGCCAGCATGTAGCCTTAGGACATGGACTTTGCCCCCTCAGGTAGCAGCCTGCCTGGTTGCCACACAGCCAGGCTCCCACTTCTTTAAGAACATTGGATGAGGTTGGGTGTAGTGACTTATTCTTGTAACCCCAGGGCCCTGGAGGTGGAAACAGAAGGATCAGGAGTTCAAGGTCATCTTGGCCTATATCTCAAGTTCAAGGCCAGCCTGGGCACTAGAGACTGTCTAAAAAAGGGAAAGGGCCAGAGCCCTGGGGCTTCCTCTTTTTCAAATGCTGTCCATCTTCACTGTGTGACCGTGAGTGACCTCGCTGTGGTTCAGCATGTGGCGTAGGTACACACAGAATGAGGATGATGACTGGTTACTCGGAGAATTAAATGTGATAATGTCTGGTGGCTGGTTTGGAGCAGTGGTAAGCCAGAAGGCAGGTTGAAGGGGAGGGGAGTGGTGACATGGCCTGCCTGAGGAAGGACCACGGAGAGAGGGGCTTTGGGATGGGGGTTACCGACAGTGGCCCAGAGCCGATTTTGATAGGGGGATGGGCTGAGCTCCTTGTGGAAGACGTTGAAATCTCCCTCTCACAGCTGTTTCTAGGAAGGGGCTCAGACAGAGGACGGAGTGGGGATGTGGGCTCAGGGTCCTCTGCCTGCCTCTCACCCTCCCCTGCTGTATAACTACCCATTCCCAACTGGATGGCTGGCCCACACTCCTCGCTCTGCAGACTGGGGCCCAGAGAGGGGCATAATTGCCAGCGTCACCCTGTAAATTCCGGCTCCAGAGCCTTCATCCTGCCTGGGGACTCATTTCCAAGCACTAGCCGGTGGAAGCTCAGTCCTGAAGTAGATGAAGATGGCACTGTGGCCTGAAGAAGGGTTCTACCTGCCTCTGCAGAAAGGGCAAAGCCAGACCTTGGTCTGAATGCAAAGTGAACTGCTGGGCTTTCTGGAGAAATGTCACCTCAGAGACGGGAACTGTTGGAGAGGGGACCGGGAGACACCAGAGACAGAGGCTGGGCCCTCAGGTCTCAGAGAAATCAGCCTGTTGTGTTCCCTGCTGGGGCTCAGTGGCAACCACCTTGGAACCTGGTTCTGTACATAGGCTAGAGGCACAGCTCAGTGCCAGGGACACCAGGAGGTGGTCTGAGACAGGACAGGGATCCTTTAGTCTGGGGAGCCTAGCAGTCCCTGACCAGCGGGAAGGAGAGTAAGCAGGAAGCGGCTGTCTACAGCTGAGCAAGACTTGAGCGGCCTTCCATATTCTTTTTGTACATGATGTCTTTACTGTGTGATTACCCAACTGTATGGTACCACAGATTAAAGGATACGTAGCTGAGTGTGGTGCATCATGCCTGTAATTCCAGTACTCAGGAGGCTGAAGCAGGACGATAGTCTTAAATTTGAGGCCAGCCTGGCCTGTGTAACAAAAGACCGTCTCAAAAAAACAAAACCTGAGTAAGGCTGGCCTCCATGGGTAAAGGCACCTGCCGCCAAGTCTGATGACCCAGGTTCAGTCCCCAGGATTTACATCGTAGAAGGAGAAAAATGTCCTGCAAAGTTAACTCTGACCAAGCTTGTACACACACACACACACACACACACACACACACACAGACACACACACACCCCACAGTAATAATAATAATGATGATGTTAAAAATACAGGCTATTTTCATGTCTTTTGCTGCTACAAACAGTTTATTCAGGGAGTAGAGTTTCTTGGGGCATGGAATTGCTAAGACACTATGTGTATGTGGTTTACATTTTAATGTCACTTTAAACTCGTGCCCCTCACAGTGTGGAAGAAGCATTTCCTCGTGGGCTTCCTTTCTAATCTACACTTTTGGACAGTTACCAGTCCAACAGGTACACATGACATCACACTGTTCTAATCCACATTTTTCTCATACCAAGCAGGATTGAGCCTCTTTTCTTCTGTCTGTCTGTCTGTCTGTCTGTCTCTCTCTCTCTGTTGGTTGCTGGTGTCCGGCTCAGCCATTTCTAGGAACCCTTTAAACACAGGGAGGGAGGATTTCGCTCGAGTCATGAGTTGCAAATACCTTTCCCTGATTTCTCACTCACTTTTGACTTTGTGTGGGGTATTTTTGTTCTGCAGAACGCCTTGCTTTTAATTTTTGTACATTTTTACAAGTTTATTAGTGTGTGTGAACACATGCCAGAGTGTGCGTATGGGGGTCAGAGGGACAACCTTGGAGCCTCGGTTCTCTGTCTCCTTTGAGTGGGTTTTGGGGACCAGAAAGCTTTTGCCGTCATCAACGTACCCACGGGGCCATCTGGTTGGCCCGGAAAGGCTTCTTCTTGTTGTTTTTAAAAGTGCTCCAATTTATCAAGCCATTATTTTCTGGCTGCTCGCTTTGGAGCCCTGGTTAGCAAGTCTCCCATTCCAAGGCTGTAAAACAATTCTCGCATGTTTCCCTCTGATGTTTTATGGTTTTTCTGTTTTGTTTTACATGGAATATATCCCGTGGCCCAGTGTGAATTATGGCACCAACCCTCATTTTTGCTTCCCTCCCCACCGCACCCCTCCCCCTCCCACCGGTTGCGGGGGGGGGGGGGGGGGCTGGTGTTTTGAGCTGAGGAGTCACAGTTATGCTATCTTTCTGAAGTGGTTGTGAAGGTCAGTGGGGGAGGGAGACTGTGACTGCGGAGGGTCAGGGACAGAAGGGATGAAGAGCTGGGGTGGCACTAAAATAATCAGTGGCCTTTGGAGGTGAGGGCACAAGCTGGTGGCACAGCATTCCCAAATTCTGTGTGCTGCTTGACTTTGGACAAGTTCCATCCCCACTCTGAGCCTCCAGTGCTGTAGCTGGAAGGGGACCCTGGATATCTCCCCGACTGCTGGGCTGACTGTGAGGGAGGAGGTGGGGTACAGGGTGGCTTTGAATCTAGCACTTGCTGGGACTTGGCGGAAGTACACAGAAGGCTGGCGGCAGAACTCATTGTGCTCCTGGAGCGGGCAGGTGGGAAGGCCAAGGGGCGGGCGCCTGTTTAAAAATACCCATGCAGCCTGGCACAGCACGCTGGGAGGGCAGGCCCTCGGCCCGCCCTCAAGATCCAGGGATGGCAAGGGTTCCTGGGAGCAGACACATTATACTCAGTCTCGGGAGATGGGCTCAGTCTAACTGGCCATTCTTGGGGTGTCTTCTTGCCCCACCCTGAGCAGGCATCCTCATCCTCTCTGGGGGTACAGGGATGCCAGAGAGTGGACAGGTCACATTTCAGAAGCTAGCCCTGCCACTGCTCTGAACTTGGTGTTTGATTTCTAGTGAGTCCCTGTTCCCTGGAGTCCCTAGCTATCTATCAAAGGGGACAACTGGCCTTACCCTGGCTGTCTCCCCCATCCATCAGTTAGACTGCAAAAGGGAGATCCTGAGGGCCATTCCTCACTCCCTTTACAGATGGGGAAACTGAGGCCATTGGAGAGGCTGTGGATTCCTAGCTCCTACTTCTTGGCTTTCCAGGCTTCTGGACCCTCCTCCCTGCCCCCAGCATGGCCTAGACCAACTCCCCACCCCCACTCCAGGGCCCCAGTGGTCAAATTCCAGGGCTGTCATTGCCATAGCAACAACCAGCTCACAAGGCCTCTCCTCTGGGGTTTTCCACAGGCCCTTGTCCGGAGGAGGCAGAAGGGCTTCCCGCCCTTAGGGACTAGGGAGTCGAGAGGGGTGGGGAGGAGGTCAGACCCAGCTGGTTTCTCATTTGTTTTCCAAACAAGAAAATGGAAAAGGCAGATAGCCCTGCCAGTAAACGGTACTCTCGTGGCACAGAGCAGGACGGACAGAGGTGGTCATCTAGGCAGGGGAGTGGGAGCCTTCCAGAAAGCCTCTTCCAACCTTACTTGGAGAATCATTCCATAGAAAAACCCTAGACCAAAACATTTTGGAATGCTAGATGGAGGAAGATCCTCCTGAGGTCACAGCCGTCCATTGGCCTGAGCAGTCTAAGCTGGTACCCAGACTGGAGGGCCCAGCACGCCTGACCTTGCTTCCAGGTAGACCTCTCTCTAGGGTAAGATGTTCCTTCCCATAGTACCACAGGAGGGAGTGAGCTCCTCAGTTCTAGGAGTCTGCAAGCAGGGGCTGCCAGGGACTCTCCTGAAGGAGGCCGGGCGGGTTGTTCTTAGATACCTCCCTTCCAAGAGTCCCTTAGATTTTCTTCCTAATGTCACAGTCTTATTCGTAACAGCCGGCGTTGGCTGAGCGCCCTGTTGGTTCCTGGCACTGTGGTAAACAAGGGCTTTACATTCTATACATTATAGAGGAGAAAATGGCACACATCCAACTTCCTGAGGGCAGGTAGCCATCAAGAGCGTCCCTAGCTGTACCTTCTCCCCTGTCCCCGTCCCCTGGGCCCTGCCCACTGTTGACATTCTGGTGTCTTCTCCAGGTGTGCCCTGTGTCTCTCGTCTCTGTTTTCAAATGATGTTGAGCCCATCCAGTGTGAGGACACGAGTGATTTTTGCTTCCATCTGATGGCACAGCAGACCCCTTCTCTAGCAGAGATCACCATGTCTGAGTCCGCCATGACTCAGGAACCCTCCCCGGGGTTGGAATTGAAGCAGGCTGTGTGGGTGGAGTCCGTGTGCTGGGAGCCCAGGCTGGCACTCTCAGGCTTGCCCCTGGCTGGAAGGAGCCCTTCTCCTGGCACTCTGGACAGATGTAGCTGTCCCAACTCCTCTTCCACCCAGGTCCCCCGGGACTGGAGTCCTGTCTGCTTGAGAGACCTCAAGCCCTGCCTTGTCCTCTGTGACACAAGGTAATAACAGGGCCCACCCAGGAGCTTATTTTGAGGTTAAAACCAACACCTGTGAAGCGCTTAGTAAGCAGAGAGAGGAATCCCTCTGTAGATGGAACTACTATTTTTAGATCTTTGCTGTCTTCCTGTCCTCGGGCCCTGTGAAGTTAAGTGATTTCTCCGAAGTCCCAGGCACTTAGTGGTCAGTGGCAGAGGGAAGATTCAAGTCTCAGCCCACTGCCTGTCTCGAGAACACAGCAAGTTCTGACTTGCTGTTGAGTCTCGCTGTACACTGAGTTGATAGGAAATCTTCAGAGACTTGGTGCTGTAGCCATCTGTAAACTACGGTACTAATCAGTGCCTCTGACTCTCGACAACTGAGACCAGAGAAACTCAAGACTCAAGGCTCAAGCTCCAGGAGTTCAGAGTCGGGCAGTGGTTGTCTCTGCTGCCAGGATGGCTTCCTGGAGGTGGTGGCCTTTGGTCCTGGGATGGGAGGAGCAAGGCCTCTGCCTGCCACCAGCTGCCCTTCAGATAAGAATCTCCTGGAGTGACTCTCTGTCCAGCCTTAGGGCTGGTCACTAGTTGGTGGGAGAAGCACAGAGAGGGCCTGGAAACACAAGCAGGAGAGGTATGGTGGTCAGGCAGAAGCAGAGGTCACTGATGTCTGCCAGTGTGGCCCAGGCCCAGTGACAGCCCCTGGCTTGCAGGGATCTTCGAGCACCCCCTGGGTAGGAAGCTGTGAAAGCTGGCCTGGTGTGGTGACAGGAACCTCCCTGGGCTCTGGGTTGAGCCAGATACACAGGGTTGATGTAACCAGTGGGTAACAGTGTCCCCTGGAATACAGGGTTGGGGTGAAGCAAATGAGGCCACAGTATATCCTAGCTTCTTGGGTACTTGTGGCCAAAGGGAGAATCCCTAAAATCCTGAGGTCCTGAGACACTTTATGTTGGGACTTCATATCCGTATGTCCAGTAGAAAGGAATGGACCCTCTCTCCCTTCATTTCAGAAGGGTTGATCATGGACACGATGGCCTCGCTGTGCCCATATGGACACCAGTGTGCTGAGTGTGCACCCTTTGGGAACTGGACTCTTTTCTAGGCCTTAGAGAGTCAGGGCACATAGTCAGGGTAGAGGAGGTACGTTCTCTACCACTCTGGAACTCCCAGAGTTTGGTTTTGCCCTCTGGTGCCCTCGGTGGCTTCCCAGCGCAAGATTGGCACCTCATAGGTTTGTCGCATAGTAAAAAAGAAGGACGGACTGGGGACTCGTCACAGGGCAGCGAGCTCCTGCCCTGCTCTGACGTGAGGAGGGTCATTGAGGAACAAGAGCTTGGTAAGGGGGAAGATTTTAAGGCTCCCTGGGAGACGCAGCGCACAGATTAGCTGGGACTTGATCCCAGCTAATCAAGAACAAGGAGCAGCCCAGGAGGGGACCCGATGCTGAGGAGGAGAAACTGACATTGGTAACCAGGCTGGCATGCTGGCCTGGAGGGCACACAGCAGCTGTGGAACTCATCCACCTCATTTCCCTGGGCCTTAGGTGGTCTGAGCAGAAGGACTTCTGGCACTGTGTAAGTGGGGAAGATGGCCTCCTTTGGTTTGGGGGCCTTGAGAAGCCCTGGGCTTTATACACAGCTCAGTCAGGCCCTGTTCTCTGCTCCCTGGGGCCCTGGCCTGAGGCCGGCTTGGCCTTTCCCAGGGTGCTTGGCTCATGGCCCAGTGAGTCATCTTCCGCCCTACAGGCAAGACACCCCATCTCTATCAACAGTGTACAAATGGAGCTCCCCCATTTGTGCCTGGGCCTGAAGGAAGGAGGGAATTGGAGGGGCTGGAATCAGACCCTAGGAATTTCCGTTCCCACGACCCCTCACCCCAGCCTCCCTACATGCTACCAAACTGGGTGGAGAGATGGGAGAGAGCCCTCCTTTCCAGAGCAGCCACTGAGCTATAGTGTTCTGGCACATTCCAGGCAGGGAAACTGAGGCTGAGAAAAAGATATTTGCAGCTAGAAGGTGAGTCAGTTGAGGATTAGACCACGTGGGCCCTGAGTGACCTGGGTAGCGTTCTGAACAAGGTTTGGATATTTGAATGAATTTTTAAAGCTGTTAGGGGAGGTCATCACATCGTGGGGTTCTGAGCCAAGGCAAGGAACAGGCGTATGTGCAGGGCTAGCAGGTATGTCCTGGGGGTCCCTAACATAGGAACTTGCCAGAGTTAGCAAGTCCTGCTCCCACCACCAAGGTTAGGGCAGCCTCACACTCAGGTATGACTTTGGCTCAGTACCTGTAAAGTAGTGGGAGGGAGAGGTCGAAATGGGCAGAGAAGACTGAGTTCAGAATGGACCAGCTCTTCAGCTGTTTTTCACATCTGTTGAGGTCTGACGTAACCCTCTAGCCCCCATCTTCCGCTTCTGACTATTATCTGGGATAAGAAACGTTTCCTTCTCAGCCTAGAAGGTTCAGCAGTATCTTCTTGAAACTGAAGGGGGCAGGGTGACAGAAACACAAAAAGGAAAAAAAAAAAAAAACACTTTAAAAAAAAATCACGGCGGTTAAATTCAAGCCACATACCCTACAATCCCAGTCCTGCGGGCCTCTGCTGCCACCTATGGGTGTTTGATGGAAGTGCAGCCCTGGAGCCCCAGTTCCTTGCTTGGGCTTCATCAGCTGTACCTTTCTCTGCATATGACCTCATCTTCTCTAGGGTACCTTATGGGGGAATTTAGAGCCCACTTGAACCTTCATGCCTCCCTCGTCTGTTTACAGAAGGGGAACCAGAGTCACACACCAAGAAGGCCAGTCCATAGACGTATGTCCCTACTGTATGTCTATTATATACGTAGCCCTGGGGGCAGGCAGACGTTGAGACTTCCCTTCTATTGGCATACATTTCTTAGCCATCCAGGAAAGAGGATACAGCTCCCACCCCCACTGCCTAATTCAGGGTGCCCTAGGCTTGGCCTGATTTCTCATTTATGTGCTCTGCAACCTGGTGAAATCACTCAACTGCTCTGCTACGCCGTTTGCTTGGAGATGACTCCTAGCTTAGGTCACTCCACTGAAGTTCTCTTTCCTCATCTGTAACGTGATGTCAATGCACACCTGTGGGAACTGGCTCTTTTTTAGACCTTGGTGCTCCTGGGACAAGGCAGACAGGTGCTCCCAGGTTTTGTTATTGTCTTCTGGGGTCCTGGGTAGCCCCCTAGGGCAAGACAGGCAAGGTGTAGATCTGTAGCATGTGGAGGAACGGGCTGGGGAGCTATCACAGGGTGCTCGGGAATAGCACGAGGCATACATAGGGCAGTGCAGAAAACTACCTCATTAAACATCAGCTAGCGCGGGGCGGTGGTGGTGCACGCCTTTAGTCCCAGCACTCAAGAAGCAGAGCCAGGCAGATCTCTGAGTTCGAGGCCAGCCTGGTCTACTGAGTGAGATCCAGGACAGGCACCAAAATTACAGAGAGAAACCTTGTCTGGAAAAAAAAAAATCAGCTAGCTGTACAAGTCCCCATTGAGGACATGGCGGTATATTCCATGCCCTGGGGTCTGGGATGAGCCGCGAGTGTGGTGGTCAGGGTTTTCTTCTGGGCTGAGAGATGAGCCAATCAGGTTTAGCCAGCAGAAGGCAAGCTGGAGCCCCAGTCTGGGGAGGGAGGGCTGCCTCTTGCTCCTTACAGCCCGTGGGTCTCTGGTTTTCTACTATTGCCCATGCTGGGATCTCAGCCAGACCCCTGTGGGCCATCAGATGAAAAGTGGGTCCATGCAGAAATCATCCTGGCTTCATTTCTCTGTCAGTATGCCGAGAGCTCCGTGTCCGAGCTCTGCCCCTTGTAGTCTGCCTCACTGGACTTCCGTTCTTCTCACTCCATACACTGGTATCAGGTGGTGCCTGGGCTGGAGTCCCTATGGAGGACCGTTCATCTCCAGCAGTTACTATTGATGTTTGGTTGGGGCCTCAGCAGAGCTGTCAGTTGGAATACCTGCCTATATAGGGCATGTGGCCTGGGCTGCCTCCCAAGATGGAGGCTAGGCTTCCAGAACAATCAGGCTGCCAAGCCTCATGGCACAGCCTGTAATTCTAGGTACCAAGGAGGCTGAGGTAGGAAAGTTCAAGGCCTGCCATGGCTAAAAGATGAGTTCAGGGCTAACTTGGGCAACTTAATGAGACCCTGTGTCAAAATAAAAAATACTGTTTTTAAAAGCTAGAGGAAGCCAGGTTTGGAAACATACACTTTTAATTCCAGCACTTGGTAGGCAGAGGCAGGAGGATCTTTATGAATTCCAGGCTAGCCAAAGCTACATAGTGAGATCCTCTCTCAAAAAATAAATAATAGGGGCCAGAGGCATAGTTCAGCAGTTTAGAGGACTAGTTGCTATTGCAGAGGACTTGGATTTGGGTCCCCCCACCTACATGGTAGCTCACAACCGTCCATAACTCCAGTTCCAGGGGATCCAACACCTTCTTCTGGCCTCTGAGAGCCCCGGGCATTCGTGTGGTGTACATACATACATGCAGGCAAAACATTCGTGGGTTTTGTTGGTTTTTTTTTTTGTGTGTGTGTGTGTGTGTGTAATAAACAAACATAAACCTTTTAAAATAAATAAATTAAATAAAAACAAATAAAAGTAGCTCAGTAGTGGATTGCTTCCTTAGCATGTGAGAAGCTCTGGGTGGGGGACAGAACAAGTTTTAGGTGTGGCCTCGCTTCTGCCTGTCTCCTGTGTTCAAGAGAATAACAAAGGTCCACCTAGTCTGAAGGGCTCTAGGCCTCATCCCCATATGAGAAGAGTATCAGCAGCATACTGGAAGATGATCCTATCAGGTGGACACTAGCTTTTCAAATGTCACCTGACACAATGACCTGGGATAGCTGTGATAAGAAAGTGACTCAGGGGCTGGAGACATGGCTCAGAGGTTAAGAGCACTGGCTGCTCTTCCAGAGGTCCTGAGTTCAATTCCCAGTCACCACATGGTGGCTCACAACCATCTGTAATGAGATCTGGTGCCCTCTTCTGGCCTGCAGTCATATGTGCTGTATACATAATAAATAAATAAATCTTTAAAAAAAAAAAGCCATGTTCCTCATTGCAGTCAGATAATAAAAAAGAAAGAAAGAAAGTGAGTCAGTCCATGTCTAGGATATAGTAAATGCTTTATGAGTACTAGCCCATCTGTTGTTGTTATAATATTCTATTTGTGATTATTTTGAATCTGGCCAGTTTGGGTCATTATTGAAAGACCCTTCAGTTTGTTTGTTTGTTTGTTTTAGTATATTTTATTTTATTTTAATGTGCATTTGTGTTTTTGCCATGGGTGTCAGAGTTCCTTGAAACTGGAGTTACAGACAGGTATGAGCTGCCATGTGGGTGCTGGGAATTGAACTTGGGTCCTCTGGAAGAAGAGTCAGGGCTCTTAACCCCTGAGCCATCTCTCCAGCCCGGCCCTTCAGTTTTTAACCTCTACCACAGAACCACATGGTCGCTTACCCCAGACTGCTGTGCGGTCATGTCTATAGATGGCCACACAAATGGGACACACTTAATGTCACTGATAGTCCTGTCTCCAGTCGCACATAGACCTCTGTGCAGGACTCTGCCTTGGAAGGAGCCCTCCTTGCCATCAGTCACAGAGCCCCACCCGGAGCAGCTGGTCCCCAGAGAGCTTTGTGGCTTGGACACTTCCCTTCCAGCTGCCTATGAGGCCTGGGAACTGGGAAACCTTGAGAAGCCTCTCCTCCCAGAAGGGAGGGCCTACAGAGAGCAGGAAGTGACCAAGGAAGCCAAGGAGAATGGATGGGTGGTGGGAAGTGGGGGAGGGGGTAGAGGCCCAGGAAATGAAGTGTCTTATCCAACCCACACCCTAAGTAAATGGCACAGTGAAGATTTGAACCTGAAATATATGGCTCCAGCGCCAGCTGTCTTGGTCTCCATACCACGAAATCCTTTGGGAACTTTTGTCTCTTTGATGACTCTGAGGAGCAGAGGAGGTTGTAGCCATTAGGGAACTGGATGGCCTATTAGACTGGGAACCTGTAGTACCAACTCTTCATGGATATGGGAGAGGCCAGGAACACCAGACAGTCTGTCTGGGCTAGGAGCCAGGGCTGGGTTCCCAGGGACTATCATCCTTGATCCTGGCATGGCCTGTGGACAGCATTGTGTTCACCTCTAAAATGTTCCTGACTCAGGGGAACCTGTTTATATCTTTGCTTTGGAGTAGAAGAGACCAGAGAAAGGTGACTTGGATAGCCAGTGAACCTGGGAAGTGCCAGTGGGCTCGACCCCACAGGAAAGGGACCTGAAGACAGCCAGAGGGACCCTAGCCTTTACCAACAAGATGGTGTCCCTGAGTGTTGCTTTCCTGGTTTATAAATTGGGAGAGTTACAAGAAATTGAGCCCTGATGTCAGCTGGGGATTAAGGAGCCAGCACTTGAAAAGCAGTGGTGAGCCTTGGCCCTGAAAGCTGTGCAAACAGCGTTTGTGACGGTGAGGAATCCTCATCAGGCTCCCCATGTACCAGTGTGGGCAGCTCCAGGGTCCGAGATCTCTCGACAAAGACAGCTGGGCAGCCAGGAGAGACTGGAGGCCTTCCCATGCAGCCTGGTGAGCCCTACTGTAGCCAGACATTTCTCTCCTGGCCGATCGGCGTTTTATTAAACCAATTTGAGTGACAAATCTTTACAGTGCACAAGAGGATTATCCCACAGCAACCTACTTTCCAGAACTGTGTGTCTCTCTTGGGAACTGCCTTTGCTCTTTTGGAGACAGGGTCTCATGTATCTCTGGCTGGTCTCCACCTTTATTGAGAATGATTTTGAATGCTGATCCCCCTGCCTCCACAGTGCCACCATGGCAGCCAGGTGTATGTGATGCTGGGGATCGAACCCTGAGCTTTTTTTTTTTTTTGAGACAGGGTTTCTCTGGGTAGCTTTGCGCCTTTCCTGGAACTCGCTTGTTAGCCCAGGCTGGCCTCAAACTCACAGAGATTCGCCTGGCTCTGCCTCCCGAGTGCTGGGATTAAAGGCGTGCGCCACCACCGCCCGGCGAACCCTGAGCTTTATAAAGCATGTGAAGCAGACACTCCGCCAGCTGGGCTACATCCCCAGCTGCCTTTGTCTTTTGCCATTTCTTTCAGGTCCTGTCTTCCTAACAAGACAATGCTGTGGCACCCAACAGGACATACACATCCCTTTTCCTTCCTCCTTTTCTTTCATCTTGTGTTGGGGGTGGGGTGGAGTGTGCCCCTGACACAGCATGCATGTGGAGGGCGGTGGACAAGGATTTGGAGTTAGCTCTCTCCTTCCACCTTTTTGAGGCAGGCTCTCTCTTGTTCTTTATACTGCGCTGTGCACTCCAGGCTAGTGGGCCTTTGAGCTTCGGGTAACGTCTCATTTCTGCGCCGTCCCCCATCTCACCATAGGAGTGCTGGGACTTCGGGTACATGCTACCCCGCCTGGCATTTTATGTGGGTCCTGGCGACGGAACTTAAGTCATCAGGCTTGAGTGGGCAGGTACTTTCACCTGCCCAGCCGTCTCCCCAGCCCAAGACTGTATCTTTAAACTCCTATCATGACGCTTGGCATCTGGTAGGTGCTCAGTAAGTGTTTATGGAACACATCAACCAGGAGATGACATAAAACTCAGGGCAGCTGCTCATCCTCTGAGTGCAGCCAGTCACGTGTGCGTCTGCCACTGAGCTGGTGATCTAGCATCATTGGCTTCTCCATTCATCTTCCCGCATTCCAGCATTCTGCCACTCCCACACTCTTTCGTCAGTCCGTCCTACGTCTAACCTTTATCATAACTGGTCCAACAGTAGTTGCAGGACCGCAAACAGGGTCTTGGTAGGACTCAGGAGCCCAGTGGAGGGGATGGCGTCTGGAGGCAGGTGAGCAGGATGCCGGGATTCCCTCAGAGATGGGGAAGCTGTCAACAGGCCTGGTGGATGCTGGAGAGCCAGGGGTTCCCTGGGTTGACAGAAGGGTGCTCTCAGAGCCAGGGTGCCCAGTGGTCTGGCCTGGAGTGAGTGTTGGTCATTTCCTTTCCTGACTCCTGTCTCTGGCCTTCCCCTCCAAAGAGGATGTGGGCAGCTCTTTGGTGGTGGTAGGGAGATGTTTGGGGTGGAATATGGATGCAGTATGGAAAGAGGACAGGCCTTCATGCTTACAAAAACTCTTCTCGGGACTGCCAAGATGGCTCAGAAGGTAAAGTCTCTTGCCGCCAAGCCTGAAGACCCAAGTTCAGTCCCCAGGTGAGAGGAGAGAATGGATTCCCAAAAGTTGCCTCTGACCTCCACACATGGACATGTGCCCACCCACCCCCAGATATAACAAATAAAGAATAGCAAATGTAAAGAACAAAACCGTTCTGTGACCTGCTCCAAACATCTGCAGCGCTCTAAGAGGGGGGTTAAGCTGGGCAGTGGTGCACGCCTGTAGTCCTAGCAGAGATTAGAAGCAGAGGCAAGCAGCTCTCTGAGAGTTCCAGGCCAGCCTGGTCTAGAAAGCAAGTTCCAGGACAGCCAGAACTGTTACACAGAGAAACCCTGTCTCAGGGGGTCAGGGAAGAGTGGGATTAAATCAACGCCCCAGCTTGGCACTCAGGAACCACAGAACCATACCTGCACTACTGGGTCCTGGGTACGCGGTGCCCTCTGCCTCACCTTGGTAGACGCCGTCCTGAAAGAGCTCCAGTGATACGCTGCCTCAGCCTGGGCTGCTGTTCCCTTCCCGACTTCCATTTAGTTATCTGCCCCACTGGCGCCCAGTGCCCTGGCAACAGGCTTGGATCCCATTAGCCACCGTTAATGAAGCAACACAGCACGCTGTGCCTTTGGTGCTAAGTCCCACCTGTCATGGGGCAGAGGGCTCCAGAGTCTCTGTTTCCCTGCACCCGTGTCCTCCTGTGTCTCTTGAGCTCCAGACTGTGTTCAAGGCCTGAGCGCTTTCACCCATGCAGAGGTTACTACCTCTGCTTTGCCCAGAAGCCAGCAGGGGTGGATCCATTCTTCTGAATTCCGTCTTGCTGGCACCGGTGAGGGATGGATGGATGGATGGATGGATAGATGGATGGATGGATGGTTGAGCTGTACCTTGCTAAGACTCCCACACTATGTACTGCCTCCCAGCCGCTAAGAAGAAATCAGGTAGTTTGAGAGGGCCGAATGGGAGGAGGTACTCTGGTAGCCAAAGGTGGCCTAAGGGTCTGCAGTGACCAGGCAGGCAGCCCTCAGGCCATCTGTGAGACCTGGCTGCCCACCCTGGACATGGGCATACTCCTTCTCTCTGTCTTCCCCCAACATGCCCACCTGATGATGAGGAGGAGGAGCAAGCTGTGGGGAGGAAGTACGGGCAAGGCAGTTCCTTGGGAAGGGAAAAGGCAGATGCATGCAGCTGGTTCCTGGCTCCAACCTAAGGTAGAGTTTGAGATCTCTTGGGGGAGGGGTGAATGTGCTGAATTCCTAGGAGGTCCTGGGCTCCCAGTCCAGGGACCAGAAAAGAGCCTGTCACACTCCCTCCTAAATGAATGGTTATTCTGATCCAGGGGGGCCCAGGGGACAGAGCGGACTCCACAGATTGTCCATTCCCTATTGGCTCTGATCCGTCTGTGCTGTGCCTACTGCCCTGGGATCCTAGCCCCATGGCCTGCCCTTTCAAGAGTAGCTGAGAATAATTCATTTATGCCAAGCTTGTTGTTTGATTTTATTTATTTATTTATTTATTCTGAGGCAGGGCTTCTTATGGCCTAGGCTGGCCTTGAACTCACTATATAGTTGAGGATGACCTTGAACTGCTGAGCCTCCTACCTCTACCTCCCAAGTGTTGAGATTATAGATGTATGCCATCTTGCACAGGCAAAAGTTATAAGCACATTTTAAAAAAAGATTTGTTATTTATTATGCATATAGTGTTGTGCCTACATGTATGCCTGCTCAGAAGAGGGCATCAGATCTCATTACAGATGGTTGTGAGCCACCATGTCGTGACTGGGAATTGAACTCAGGACCTCTGGAAGAACAATCAGTGCTCTTAACCTCTGAGCCATCTCTCCAGCCCAGCACTTAAAAACAAAAACAAAAACAGAAGTTCTGGGGAATGGACCCATGACCTCACACAGGCTAGGCAAGCCCTCTTGTACTAAGCTACATCCCCAGCAGGATCATGAGTTTGAGGGTAGCCTGAGCTACATGGGAAGACCCAGGCTCAAACAAACAACATCCCCAGGAAGAAAGGAAGAAAGCCCACCTGTCCCTTGCTTGGCATTCGTGAGGTTTCAACTTCAATCTTCAGTACTGGTAGCAAAAATTAGAGGGTGCTAGGGAGGAACTAAGCCGGCGGAGTACTTGCGTGGCATGCACAAGACCCTGGTTTCAACCCTGGGCAGGATACAAACCAGGCATGGTAGTGCATGCCTGTAATCCCAGAGTGGGGAGGTGCTTAGGGAAGGATCAGAAGTTCAAGGTCAGTCTCCACTACATAGCCAGTTTAATGCCGCCCTGGACTACGTGAGACCTTGAGGGAGGGTGTTAAAAAACAACAGCTCCTGGGTTGGAGAGATGTCTCAGCATTTAAGAGCACTTGCTTTTACAGAGGTCTCTGGTTTGGGTGCCAGGATCCAACACCCTCTCCTGGTTCTGCAGTACCAGGAAGGCACACATGCAGGCAGAACACTCATACACATAAATTAAAAATAAGTAAATCTTTAAAAAAATTCCTTAGCACAGGGTGTGGAGTGTGGAGCTGGAGGGCTGAATTGTTTGGAGAGTGGGGCTGAGGAGGCAGAACTGGATACAGGGATGCAGGGACCTCCATGCCAGATGGATGCCCGGAAACTTGCACAGGCTGGGTGGAAAACGGAGGAGAGCTATTGGAGACTGGTCTGTTAACCAACCATGTGTCACATGTGTTCAGTGCCTTGGTCCCTTACCTCAGGGAGCCAGCAGTCTCCAGGCAGAGAGGGGCGTCAATCTAGTCATTGTCCAAATGTATTATTGCAGACTGTCTGTGATTTGGATAAGGAAAACCAAAGAACACAGAAAAGACACACAAGACCTAACCTGAGGACCCAGGAGGGCTTCCTAGAGGAGGTGACGTGTGTGTAGAAATTGGTCTTAAAGGAAAAGAAAAGGCATTGTTTGCTAGGGGAGGGAACCGGCTTAGGTCAAGGCCCTGAGGCGAGGGAGAAGGGTGGCTAGGGTGCAGAAGAAGGGCGTGGGAGTGGGGAACGAGTGGGGAACGAGTGGGGAACGAGTGGGGAACGAGGTTAAGCCTGGCTTGGGTGACGGAGGTCCAGTATCCCATTGCTCAGGAACTCCAGAGAGAACAGGTTGGAGAGAGGGAGTCAGCTGGCAGCTTGGTGAGTGTGGGAATCCCCAGTGTTGAAGGAGATGGAGCTAGCCAGGGTAAAGGCAGAGCCGCAGGCTGTGTGGACCCCTTCCCAGTGCCCACGGGGAGTTGTTCATCACCACACTCCAGTCCTGCTTAAGTGGGTCTAGGGTAGGGTCTGGCCTTTTCCTGGGATTTGAGGAGAGAGCCTGGGAATCACGTTTAAACAAACACCAGGGAGTTGGGTGGAGGGCAAATGGGGGATGGTCAGAGCCCCTCCCCAGTGGGAGTCCTGGGGAAGAGGCGCTGGAGGGGTTGGAGCCAGGTACAGAACACTGACTGAGCTGGGTGAGGTGGTGGTAGGGTTAGGGGTGACTCAATGTGGGGTGCTTTGGGTGACAGCCCCTCTGTCACATCCGAGTCCCCCTCCCAGAGCTGGAGCCAGTGAGGTTCCCAGAGATCCGAACTTGATTCCCGCATGGTTCTCTGCTTCTGCCATGCTGTAGTTGTTGAACAAGGAAGTCCGCATGATTGTGAGCGGTGTTGGGTCAGGTTCCTTGGGTGTCAGGATTTGGGATCTGTATGGTAACAGTGTTAATGCGAGTGCACTTGACTCTGGCGTCCTCTGATCCACCCAGCACCTGGGCCTGTCCTATACTAACTCTGTTCATCCATGGCTCCTGGGTGTGCAAATCTGCGTGCGTGCGTGCGTGCGCTCTAGATGCAGCAGTGGAGGCGCCCTTGTCCGCGGGTGTGTGTGACTTGTGTCCTGGGGCGGGGGTGCCAGGCCCTGCAGACGCCGGGCTTGTTGCGGGATAAGGGGCGGCGCGCAGAGGGCGGGACTCTCCCCCTGCGACGCTGCGCGCACTCCCGGCGCGGAGGAGGCCGCAGCGCCACCGGCGGCTGTGCTCACACCGACGCTGCTACTAACGCCGCCACCGCCACCGCGGCGGGGCTCAGGCCCCGGAGGAGCGCGGGTGGGAGGGGGCCCTCCGACTCTGCGCAGTGCCCGCCCCGGCGGCGGCCCGGCCGCATGCTGCAGATGGTGAAGACCCTGGCCCAGTTCACCATCGCGCTGGAAGACATGCGCGATCTGGGCCCGGCCGCCGCCTCCGGGGAGTCCGCCGGGGGCGGGGGCTCTGACACCACGGAGGAGCCGGGGGAGGCCCAGGTACTGGGAGGGGGAGGGGCAGCCGGGAACCTGGGTCTTGGCCTAGGATGCCGCAGACCCAGGATACTGGGGGGATGCGTGGGCAGATGCTGGAGAGCAAGGCCTGGGACTTGGATCAGACACCAGGAGCCTTCCTGCCTGCCTGCCAACCCTGGGTTTTGGGAGGGCTGACCTTAGATGAAGGCGGAGGGGTTGACGGTGAGGGCCGCGCTGGTGGGGTTGGCTGGGCACCAAGGTTCAAGGCCCAGGACAGTACTGTTTTGTAAAGTGGATCAGGTGAAAGCAGATTTGTTGCTGGGGTCCCCTGGGTCCCCAGGAAAGCCAGATTTCTAGCCTCCCTCAGGTCTGAGGGGCCACAGCTGTATGTATGTAGTAGCTAGGGGTAGCCAGCATTGCATCCCCTTTACCACCATCTCCGCACTGGAACTACAGGGCCTGGGATGTCATACTGTGGTGCTGTGGAAAAGGTGGCGTCCCCATTCCTGCCTCCAGCTGCCTTTCTGGAGGGGGAGGGGGAGGGTCCCAGGGATGCTGCCTTGTTTTTATATGTTTGTCTAGGCCGAGACTATGTTCCATGCTCTGGGCACAATGGGGACTAGGGTGCTACCCTCAGCCGGGTGCTGTACTGTGGTGTGTGTGTGTGTGTGTGTGTGTGTGTGTGTGTGTGTGTGTGTGTGTGTGTGTTGCTCCAGGTCTCTGGGCAGGAGGGCCTAGCTCGCAGCTGGATAGCTGGGCTGCCTTTTTGATTTGCTGTAGGGCATCTTGCCTTCATGGCTTCTCTGTGTGTGTGTCTTCACTCTTGGTACATCAGGGTCTCAGTCTTTGGGTTAATGACAGACGAGTACCCCACACCCTCTTCCACCTTCCCACACCTCCCTGGTCCCCATGCCAGGGCCCTGCCTATGGTGAGGGGATCTGGAGGGAAGCGGAGCTGAAGGGCTGGCCTGCCTGGAACAGGTGGGCCTGCCGATCTGGTTGACAGCTGCATCGTCCCGTCCCCCCCCCACACACACACACACTGCTCCCGTGTCTGGACACGTGCAGAGGGTGCTCCATGCAGTGACAAGGAGCTGGCCTTGTTTTCTATGCTTTACCTGACAGCTGAATGACAGCCCGCTGTGCTTTGCGGCTGGGAGGAGGCTGGGAGAGGTCCCGCTGCTGCCGCTGCTGCTGCTGCTGCTGCTGCTGCTGCTGCTGCTGCGTCAGCTCCCTCTACCACCCCAGCCTCCCGGCCAGCAGGCCCAGCGCCAGCCCTGCCTCGCAGGAAACTTCTCTGACCATGACCCAGGTTGGGGCTGGCAGGCCAGTGAGTGTGGGCAGGGGACAGTGGCCGTGAGGCCCAAAGGCCGGTCTGGCTGTCTTAGAGTCAGAAAACTTCTCATGAAGTCTCAGTGAGATGAAATGAGAAGAGACAGTGAGGACCACTGTGTGCGTGCGTGTGTGTGTGTGTGTGTGTGTGTGTGTGTGTGTGTGTGTGTGTGTACACCTCCCTGTTCCTCGTCACCAAGCTTATATGGTACCAGGACCAAAGGGTTATTATTCCACTTCAAAAAGGAGTGTGGAAGCAAGGCCACCAAAGTCACACAGATGAACGGAGCAGAGCTGGAGAACTCTGTGGCCTGAAGTGGCCGGTCAGTGTAAATAGAAATATGGGGTGCCAGGGCCCTAAGGCTCTGCATGAGGCGGCTGCAGAGGCTCTGGGCCTTGCTGTGTCTGTCACTGGCCGTGTGGTCTTAGGCAAGTCACGTCACTTCTCTGACTTGACTCATGTGTGCAGTGGCTGACAGCACTTGTGTCCTGGAGCTGTGTAAGGCTGACAGGAGGTTACACGTCCTTGTGAGGTACCGAGGTGTTCCAAGAGCTGCCGGCACAGGGGTGGACATGGGAAACCCAGGGCTGCTTTAAGTTTTGAAAAGCCCCAGAAGCACACAGTATAAGTGGTCTGCTCTGAGGTAGGGCCTAAGGCACATCTATACAACCCAGAGCTTGGAGAGAGGGAGCAACCCTGCCTTCTGTGTCCCGAGGAGATGTCGGTCACTCATGCCTCACTAGAGCTTAGCATGGGAGTCCACTGCTGGGTGTGCCTCCTGGTCAGTTATGAAGGAACACGGCTGATTCCTCAATTCCAAGGTCAGAGGGCGCAGCACCTGAAGTGAGCTTACCATGGCCAGAAAAGTGAACAGTCAGCTGGGCATGCCGGGCTGTGACTCTAGCATGAGGGAGGCCGAGGCATCCTGGGCTGTATACTGAACTACAGAGCAAGACCTCGTCTCAACAAAAAAAAAACAAAACATACTAATAGTATTCAAAAGGTAAGTAGTGGTGAGGCCAGGTAGGCCCAGAACTTGGGTCCCCGAGCAGACCAGGGACCGGACAGAGCAGTGACAAAGGTCAGTCCCGCTCACGGAGTCTCTGCCTTAAGGGGCTCTTGTGGTGGGGACTGGAGGCATGCCCAAGCATAAGCACTCATTCTGGAATCTCCACACGACAAAGAACCTGCAGGCCTGGATGGCTGGAGCCCTAGGAACAGCCCAGCCAGATGTGTGAGCCTCACACCTGGCCGAGGGCCAGTCTAGAGGCTTGAGTGTCAGTATGGAGCTCGGCAGTGGAGTCCCTGCCAGGGCAGAGAGGCTGCCATGGGACACGTGCTGTGTAGGAAGGTGTCCTGGAGAAGACTGGGGACAATTGAGGCTGGCAGCAGGTGAGCCCTGCCTCAGGGGCCCAAGCCCAGACACATTCCCAAGCTTGCTTCTAACAAAGTCTTCCCATGGGATAGAGCTTACCTTGACAGAGGCAGGAGTCAATTCCTCGGGATGTGGGTGCAGATGCCGAACAACCCCTGGGGAACTTCTAGGTCCTCTGTAAGCGTCAGTGACTGGGTCGCCCTCCCTCACGCCCCCACTCTGAAAATGAGGAGACTCGCTGGAATTGTAGCTCAGTTGGTGCAGTGCTTGCCTAGCACACGTACAGAGCCCTGGGTTGCTCTCCAGCTGTGCCATAAGCCAGATGTGGTAGCTTATCCCTGTAACCCTAGCACTAGAGGACGAGGGGCAGGAGGGGCGGGAATTCAAGGTTATCCTGGTCTATGTAAGACCCTGTCTCAAAAAGAGAAAGAGGGTCGTGAGACGGCTTGAAGGATAAGCGTGAGCACCTATGCTTGCAATCCCAGAATTGTAAAAGCCAGGCACAGCAATGTGGGTCTGTAACCCCAGCAGTGTGTGTCTGTAACCCCAGCAGTGTGTGTCTGTAACCCCAGCAGAGTGCATCTGTAACCGCTGCAGTGTGTCTGTAACCCCTGCAGTGTGCGTCTGTAACCCCAGCAGTGTGTCTGTAACCCCAGCAGTGTGCGTCTGTAAACCCAGCAGTGTGCGTCTGTAACCCCAGCAGTGTGCGTCTGTAACCCCAGCAGTGTGCATCTGTAACCCCTGCAGTGTGCGTCTGTAACCCCTGCAGTGTGTCTGTAACCCCAGCAGTGTGCGTCTGTAACCCCAGCAGAGTGTGTCTGTAACCCCTGCAGTGTGCGTCTGTAACCCCTGCAGTGTGCATCTGTAACCCCTGCAGTGTGCATCTGTAACCCCTGCAGTGTGTCTGTAACCCCTGCAGTGTGTCTGTAACCCCAGCAGTGTGCGTCTGTAACCCCAGCAGTGTGCGTCTGTAACCCCAGGAGAGTGTGTCTGTAAGCCCAGCAGTGTGCATCTGTAACCCCAGCAGTGTGCATCTGTAACCCCAACAGTGTGTCTGTAACCCCAGCAGTGCGTCTGTAACCCCAGCAGTGCGTCTGTAACCCCAGCAGTGTGTCTGTAACCCCAGCAGTGTGCGTCTGTAACCCCAGCAGTGTGCGTCTGTAACCCCAGCAGTGTGTCTGTAACCCCAGCAGTGTGCGTCTGTAAACCCAGTAGTGTGCATCTGTAACCCCTGCAGTGTGTCTGTAACCCCTGCAGTGTGTCTGTAACCCCAGCAGTGTGCGTCTGTAACCCCAGCAGTGTGCGTCTGTAACCCCAGCAGTGTGCGTCTGTAACCCCAGGAGAGTGTGTCTGTAAGCCCAGCAGTGTGCGTCTGTAACCCCAGCAGTGTGCATCTGTAACCCCAACAGTGTGTCTGTAACCCCAGCAGTGTGTCTGTAAACCCAGCAGTGTGTCTGTAACCCCAGCAGTGTGTCTGTAACCCCAGCAGTGTGCGTCTGTAACCCCTGCAGTGTGCATCTGTATCCCCAGCAGTGTGCGTCTGTAACCCCAGCAGTGTGCATCTGTAACCCCTGCAGTGTGCATCTGTAACCCCTGCAGTGTGCATCTGTAACCCCTGCAGTGTTTCTGTAACCCCAGCAGTGTGCGTCTGTAACCCCAGCAGTGTGCGTCTGTAACCCCTGCAGTGTGCATCTGTAACCCCTGTAGTGTTTCTGTAACCCAGCAGTGTGCGTCTGTAACCCCAGCAGTGTGCATCTGTAACCCCAGCAGTGTGCATCTGTAACCCCTACAGTGTGCATCTGTAACCCCAGCAGTGTGTGTCTGTAACCCCAGCAGTGTGTGTCCCAGCAGTGTGTGTCTGTAACCCCAGTGCTGGAGAGCAGAGATGGGCTGAGATGGTGAACTCCAGGCTCAGCGAGAGATTCTGTGTCAAAAAATAAATAAGTTAATTAATTAATTAATTAATTAATTAATTAATTAATTAATTAATGTGGGAAGCAATGGAGGGAGATACCTGACACTGGCCTCTTGTGTTCACACACGCATGCGTGGGTGATCAAACCTGCACATGTGTGCACACAGATCCCCCGCCATACACACATGCACCTGCAAGGAAAATAGAGAAGAAATGGAGAAACTCTGTACCACACAGGTGGTCAAGAGGGCTGGGAAAATGAAGTGCCCAGAACTGGAGCAAGGGAGGGTCCAGCCTTGTGAGAACCCTGCCACCTCCAGCTCTGCGGCTTCTAGCACCAACTGTACTTCCCTGGGCTGCAGTGTCTTCTAGCAGGAAGTGACAGCGTCGTCTACTGATGCTGCGACACACAGCCAGGTCGAACATGTCCTCATACAGCAAGCTGGAACTTGGCGTTTTCAGAGTCAGTCCCTAGAGTGGGTGTAGCCGCAGGCATCTTTCTTTGTAAATAGGAGGGTTTATTGTTGTTGGTCTTTTGTCTTTGTCCAGAACCTGTTGGGGTGGGAGAACAGGGACAGACTCAGGGGAGTGTTCCCAGCAGAGAATGCCCGAGCGGAGGCCCGGCAGGACAGAGGTCAGGATCCTTTGGGAAACTATGCCTGCGAGAAGCAGGCAGGGAAAGGATCAGATGGACTCTCGGAGTGTGCAGATGAGCTTGCGTGTAGCTAAGGGGAACAAAGGACCACTCACCTTCTACTCCTGTCCCCACAGGACATGCGGAAGCACGTGACCATGACCCTGCTGGACACAGAGCAATCGTATGTGGAGTCACTGCGCACCCTAATGCAGGTGAGGCCCATGGCCTAGGCCTGAGAGCAACATTCCAAGTGTGGGCAGCAGACTTGTGGGATTACCCATGTGGACAGGGATTGAGACCAAAGAGCTTATAACACCTACATGTGGAGAACCCCGACGTGGCCACTCTGAAGGAAGAGGTCACCCCTGCAGGGTAGGTGAGGATAGAGGGTCCCAGACAGTGCAGGAGTCTCCATCCCATTGTTTCCATGTTCCCTCAGCAGCCCTGGACCCCAGTTTTGACCCTTGATGGTGCCTTTTCTGTGACCAGAATTAAATACTGAATATCTACTGTGGGCACGCCATGGTCCAGGTACACGAAGCCCAAGGATGAGGGAAGGAAGAACCCTGCTGAGTATATGGGACACTAGACCAGTAGTTCTCAACCTGTGGGTCTCGACCCCCTTGGGGTCGCATATCTGATATCCTGCATATCAGGTATTTGCATTAAGATTCATAACAGCAGCAAAATTACAGTTATGAAATAACAATGAAAATAATTTTATGATTGGGGGGTCACCAGAGCATGAATTAAAGAGTCGCAGCATTAGGAAGGTTGAGAACCACTGCTCTAGAGGCATGGAAGATGCTGGACCAGTATGCCATCAGGGAAGGCTCCCTAGGTCTTGGGTGATGTTGCAGGAGCCAGCAGGGGTCATGCCATGGGGTCCTTGAACTCCAGGAGAAGGATTTGGATCACAGTGGGGTTCCTGGAGATTCATCAGAGGGTTTTGAGCCAGGTGTGTGCTTTGAGAAGTCTGTGTGACTGATGGAAAGATGAGTGGCAGGAGACCAAGCCAGGGCCACAGAGTTTCAGGAAGGGCACCAACTGTAGGAGGGACAGAGGGGGGCAGACACTTAGGAGGTGAGCTGCTCAGGTCGGGTGGGTTCCAGGGATTGCAGGGTGGGCATGAGGTGGGAAGTCAGGTCTATGCCTGGGCCCCTGCCCGGCTTGGGAGAGGTGGAGAACAGAGGAGGGATAGGTGTATCTATGGCAGGATGGTAAACTGAGACTCAGCTCTGTGTGTACTGCAGAGGCCCAGAACCTGGGTATGTGTGCTGAAATGGAGCTCACAAGCACAATTAAAGATGAACTTATTCAAGCCACCACAGCTCAGGGTGAAGTAGAACCCAGGAAATATCTAGAAACAATCAGCCTTCCTTTTTCCCTCCCTCTCCCGCTTCCACAGATCTGTACAGAGCCCTTCTGTAGACTGGGCAGGGCAGGGCAGGGGCCGCCATTCGGCAGTGAGCCCGAGGGACAGGAATCTGTTCCCTGGAGCTCATGGGCTGTTCAGGAGAGTAGCAGTCACCAGCCAGAGATGGTGATACAGAATTCAAGGGTGTGTGTACATATGTGGGTAGTCCTCCACTTGAAAGGGAGGGTGATTTCAACCCACACTGCAACCCTGGTGGTCCTCGAAACAAGCCACTCAGCTAACAACCGGGGCTGGGTGGTATGCATCCCAAGGCGCTAGGAGTCGGCAGGCTTTCAGGGACCGAAAGTGGGATGGTGGGTGGTAGCAGTGTCCCAGGGAGGCTGGGGCTGGGGAGCGGGCTATGGGGTGTTAGTGTCCAGTGGTCCAGAGCTTCCAGCTGGGAGAGGAAGTTGGTGTTTGCACAACAGTGTGAATGTATGCACACTAATCTGTGTATTTAAAACAGATTAAAGTGGGGCCAGCTCAAAAGAGTGCGTATCTAGCATGCAAGAAGCCCTGGGTTTGATCCCCAGCATTGCATAAACCAGGTGTGGCGGCTCACCCCTGTGGTCCCAGCACTCAGGAGGCAGAGGCAAGAAAAATCAAAACTACAAGGTCATCTTTGACTAATAGATAGTTCAAGGGTAACCTAGAATTCATGAGAAACTGTTTTTAAAAACGAATGAAAGGAACTGGTTAAAGTGACCAATTTTATCTTTTGTCTGTTTCACCACAAAAAAAATACATTGCCTCTGTTTTTGTAAAAATGTCCGTAGATATAAGAGCATAGGATGAATACTTGCCTGTGTGGGCTCGGGGAAGGTGACTCTGGGTTTGGAGTGTCCAGCAGAGACCTGAAAGGGTGGGTAGGATTTCAACAGAGAGCTCATTGAGGGGAACAGGCTGAGCACACGACACAAGCAAAGACCAGGACAGTGGAGGAACCTGGAGCAGAGAGGAGGAGACCGGAAGTGCCCGGTGTGGCTGCCGAGGAGAAGGGCAGGAGGCCAGGCAAGGGCTGGGGTCTCCTGTGGGCGCAAGAAAACCTGAGGAGGGATTCCCAAGATGTCAGACAGGAAGAGAAGCCACGGCAAGGGCCCAGGGCCATCCCCTCGTTAAGTGGCTGTGTGGACAGACAGCCCTGGCTTTGAGTCACTTGTCTCCTTCGGGGCGACAGGAGTTGGATCACTTCTCTAGTCCTTAGTTTCACCTGTAAAATGAAGTTGTTCATGTGTCCTCTCGGAGTGAAGAGAAAGATGGTGTCTCTTCTCGGGCCTGTGGGCAGAGAGGAGAGCGGAGGAACACAAAGCAGGCGGGCCTGGCGTCTGAGTCTGCTGGGCCCTGTGAGGCGAGCAGGGCTGGAGGTGAAGACACCAAACTGAGGTTCCTGGGTGGGAGGGGAGAGGAAGAGGCGAACAGGAGATTATCACTTGAACCCAAGGCATGGGGGTGCCGTAGCCTGGGTGCGTGAATGGAAGATGGGTCCCTCCAGGGCTCTGGAGCGTGACTCCGCTGCTCACACATGGCTACACTTCTTGGTCAGCTGTGTAAGCTGGAACAGATCGTGGGTGCACTTGTGCCTCACCTGCCCTGGCTGTAGAGTGGAGATCACAGTAGCCCTTGTCCCAAATGCATATCTCAGATGCACGCAGCATCTCACATGTTGCCTGCACGTGTGTTGGCGTGTGTGTGTGTGTGTGTGTGTGTGTGTGTGTGTGTGTGTGTGCAGTTGCCTCAACCTTTGTAAGCCTTGTGAGGGAGAAATTATGAGCTGCTCTGAATGAGGGACCAAAGACGCAGAAGTTCAGAAACGGACGCTGACGCCGAGACGGGCACTAGCTCCGTGACCACTGCCACGCAAAGTGGGTTGGTAGGATTCCTGCAAGAGCAGGATTTAAGTAACAGTGGTAAGGCCGGCCGCATGTGGTGGCACCTGCCTGTCATCTTAGTATTTTGGAGGTAGAGGCAGAGTGGGGAGTTTGGGACTAGGCTGGCTGCAAAGCAAGACCCTGGCTCCAAAAACAGAAAACAGTGCTAAACGAGCCAGGTGTGGTGGTGTGTGCCCGTGACCTCAGCACTTGAGTGGGAGAGAGAGGATCGGGTGTTCAGGACCAGGCTTGACTACTTGTCAGTTCAGATTAAAAACAAAATAACAGAAAGGAATCACATACCAAGGCCAGCAGCCGAGAGGTGGGGTTTGAACCCCGGCCCTAAGTCTATATCCTTTCCTGGTGTCACCCCATCCTTGAGTCCTGTCTTGGGCCCCAATATTTTCAGCTAAGAAGCAGCCTGTTCCTGAACAATCCCCCCCCCCCGGGGCCCCCAGCTCTCCCTGCTCTCCTGTCTCCAGAGTCCTTACTCCCTCCTGGCATACTGTATAATAGCTCATTTATTTCGTACACTGGGTGGCTGCCCTCTGCTCAGCTTCCAGCTCAGGGGTGGGGCTTCGTGGCTCCCAGGCTTTGGGCTGATACACCTTGAGGGAAAGTGGGTGTTAGCTGGGGTTGTATCGATTTTCAGGCTTTCACCTGCTATTCCTTGCTCCCACCGTGTGCCTGCTCCTTTGCAGGGTGACCCAGAGGTGAATGGTGTCACTCTGCTCCATAACCAGTCAAGGTGCTGGCTGGCACTGGCCAGAGAGCCCTGATGGGGAGATCAGTTGCTAGCTACTCAGTCACCCTGAGCCTTTTCAGAATCTTCAACCAGCCAAGATTGAACAGCCAGTTCTGTTCAGCTTGACTTTTTCAGGTTTGTTTTACAAAACAAGCCAGATTTTTTAAATGTTTAGTATAAATGTTATTTTATAAATGTAGCATCACATACGCCTTTTCAAGAACCGCCCCCATCTTCTTTGAATTGCAGTTGCAGCATGGGCCAGTAGAGGGCGATCTCTCCATGAGCGTGCCCGCAGAGAGGCAGGCTGTTCATGCTTAGGAAACACGCTGAACGCAGATTGGTGGTGAAAAACAGGAATTTTAGTCAAGACTGCCCCGGAGGTTCAAAAACTTTTAAACTAGTATTCTGTACAGGCCTCCAGTAACTCCAGAGTTGACTCCAGTGCACTGCCTGTCATCACCCGAGTTCCAACATGGAATTGATCCTGAGAGGGAAGGCCTTCACATTTCAGTGAATCCAGAGTTCCTCGTATAATTCGTAGCATATAATAATTTAATTGTCATCAGGGTTTTTTTTTTTCTCTTAAAGGTAACTAAAAAATATACAGCAACCGGACAGTGGTGGCACACACCTTTGGTCCCGGAATTCAGGAGGCAGAGGCAATCGTATCTCTGTGAGTTTGAGGCCAGCTTGATCTACAGAGTGAGTTCCAGGACAGCCAGAACTACACAGAGAAACCCTGTCTTGGAAAACCTTTGTGTGTGTGTGTGTGTGTGTGTGTGTGTGTGTGTGTGTGTGTGTGTGTTTATTACCACAGCGTATCTTAGGTTTGGTGAAATGTGGTTTTATTTTCCACATTCCTTTCATTTGTGTGTTTCTTCTGGTTAGATGTAAGTTTTGTCATTTGTCAGGTCTTTTCATTGGCTCTTTTTTTTTTTTTTTGAGACAGGGTTTCTCTGTGTATCTCTGGCTGTCCTGGAACTCACTCTGTATAGATCAGACTGGCCTTGAACTCACAGAGATCCCCCTGCCTCTGCCTCCTGAGTGATGGGATTAAAAGTGTGCACCACCACCTCCCGGCTATTGGCTATTTTTTGGAATAAGGTCTCACCATGTAGTCCAGGCTGGCCTTAAACTTATGGCGATCCTCCTGTCTCAGTCTCCACCATACTTATCTTTTGGGTCTCTCTTGTTCACTGCTGTCTTTTAGATCTTAAAACAGTGCCTGGCATGTGGTAATGACTCAGTAAAATATTTATTGAGTTACTGGGTGGGGGGTGTCCTGGAAAGCGTCCCACCCAACCCAGTCTTCTTACTTTTTCCCTCCAAGCTCTTTTCATGCATCCAGCATTCTTTCCCTGCGCCTCCCTCTCCTCCAACTAAGCCCTGAGCTAGACAGGAGCACCAGTTGGGGGGACAGACTGTACAGGTGAGGTGGGGTACCACCTCTGTGGGAAGATGCACTGACCCCGTGGGTCCTCCAGGGCTACATGCAACCACTGAAGCAGCCAGAGAACTCCTTGCTGTGTGACCCGTCGCTGGTGGATGAGATCTTCGACCAGATCCCTGAACTTCTGGAACACCACGAACAGTTCCTGGAGCAGGTCCGGCACTGCGTGCAGACGTGGCATGCCCAGCAGAAGGTGGGAGCCCTGCTCGTCCAGTCGGTGAGTGTCCTTGCTGCGTGGACTACCCAGTCAGTAGCTGGCGTTGCTGCTGACCCAGACCTTATGTTCATATGCTTGACATGGATGCTCACCTTATTCTGGCTGGCTGTTTAATGATCTCGTTTGTACCCGCTGGCACCTTTTACCTCTGGGCATTATCCTACACAGTATATGCACCAGAGGCCCTGGCGCTTGCCACATATCCTTGCCCCAGGAGCCCGGACATCCATGAGCTCTTCAAGGTCCTTCAGTGGTGGCTCAGAATTTCAAAAGAACCACAAAAGCAAAGTTAAAAAAAAAATTCATTAAACTCCTGTGAATGTAACGCCATGTTTCTTCTTAAAATTGGCACTTGTTTATGTAACTTTAATTATATTTGAAAAACTTTTAAGGTACTTTTTTTTTGTTTTTGTTTTTGGAGACAGGGTTTCTCTGTGTAGTCCTGGCTGTCCTGGATCTTGCTCTGTAGACCAGGCTGGCCTTGAACTCACAGAGATCCATCTGCCTCTGCCTCCCGAGTGCTGGAATTAAAGGCGTGAGCCGCCACCACCGCAAGAATTCTTGATGATGACTGATATAACCAAATTCAAATAAGTGGTTACTTAGAGCCACATAATTGTAAAAGCAAAACTGTAGAGAATCCTTCCAGAAAGCTCTATAAGCCAAGCCAAAAAATGGTCTACCTAGCGAGTTGAAAGCCAATCAGGGCTACATTGTGGGACCCTGTCTTTAAAAAATAAATAAACAAATAATCCAGAGCTGGAGAGATGGCTCAGAGGTTAGGAGCACTGACTACTCTTCTAGAGGTTCTGAGTTCAATTCTCAGTAACCACATTGTGGCTTACAACCATCCATAATGAGATCTGGTGCCCTCTTCTGGCCTGCAGGCAGAATACTATATACATAATCTTAAAAAAAAAAAATCCTGTCTACTTTGGGATGTGAGCATGTTTAAATGTGCTCATTATGAGGTAGAGTGTAGCCTTCAACCTAAACAGGTCTTAGTTTGTCCTTGCTGCTTGGAAACTAATGCCACCAGGTGGGATTAAGTGCTGTTGTCTCCACTCTCAGTGTCATTAATCTCAACCTCTGCTGGACCTGGATGCTGACTGTGGGCTGACGGGAGGCTCAGCCCAGGACAGGCTCTCCCTCATCCACTCAGGCTCAGCCCTGTCCTGTCTAGAGACAGGGACTCTAAGATCTGTATCTTAACGTGTCCTTGGTGCAGTTGAGACAGGAACTCAGGTGTCCTCACCTGCAGGCAAGTCCCCTGACCTACCATCAGCCAACCAGCAGGATTAGCCACCAGCACGTACCCTGCCCAGAGCCAGGCTTTACTGTGCCAGGAGAGAGCCCCTAAGTCAGGCAGCATTTACATCCCGTAAGAGCAGGCTGCAGCCCAGTGCCCAGAGCGGGTTGACTGGGCTGGGAAGGGTGTTCCTGGTGGAGGAACTCCACAGGCAGAGTTCCAGCGGCTAGAGTGGGTCTGTTCATTTCCATCACAAGAAGCGTCTGAGGCCTGCCTGGCTGATTTGATGGGCCTGGAGACCTGGTGGTAGACTGTCCAGAAGTGAACAAGCCAGGTCTGGGTTCAGCACACACCCAGGCCCATGTCCATGTGCTTATACACAAACACAGAAGAGATGTACCATGTATATATATATATGTGCACACACGTCTGCTCATTCAATCATGTGTCATACATGCAACACGTACACATTCAGACAAAGACAGAGAAGTTGAATGGATGGAAGCTAGGACAGGGTGCAGTGAGTGAGGGACACCTGAGCCTGCCTAACCTGCCTCCTTACCCACAGTTCTCCAAAGACGTCTTAGTGAACATTTATTCCGCCTATATTGATAACTTCCTCAATGCAAAGGATGCTGTACGCATAGCTAAGGAGGCGAGGCCGGCCTTTCTCAAGTTCTTGGAGGTATGTGGACTGGGGTAGGGATGGAGATACGCTCACCTCAGGCTGGCTCTGGGACATCCCTGGGGCTCTTGCCAGGATGCTGTGATGCTAGGGAGTGTGGTCAGCCTCTGCCCCTGAGCTCCGCTGGGGGGACTTGCTAGGAACCGTCTCTTCCTAACATCATTCCTCACATGGGGACTCCCTCCACTCTGCCGTGGCTTTCAGCAAAGCATGCGTGAGAACAAGGAAAAGCAGGCACTGTCTGACCTCATGATCAAACCCGTGCAGAGGATCCCACGATATGAGCTGCTGGTGAAGGTAAGCCTGGGGCCGGTGGGGCAGGGAGGCACGGGGGTGAGGGGTGCATGTCTATTCTCAGACTCCAGACAGGAAAGAAAGTCCTCCCTGGTGCCTACCCAGTAGTCTCCCCGACTCCGGCAGTCAGTGTGGAAGGTAGCTAAGCAGGTTCCCGTTCCCACCCCAGGACCTTCTGAAGCACACACCCGAAGACCATCCAGACCACCCACTCCTGCTGGATGCTCAGCGGAACATCAAACAGGTGGCTGAACGCATCAACAAGGGAGTGAGGAGTGCCGAGGAGGCGGAGCGGCATGCCCGTGTGCTGCAGGAGATCGAAGCCCACATCGAGGGCATGGAGGACGTATGTGCCCCACCCTGCCATGCTCCACCCCACTCCTGTCTGTGTCTGCGTCTGTCCCTGTCTGTGTCTGCGTCTGTCCCTGAGACTGCGGCCATCCACATCCAGACCAGGGTCTGTGGTGTGCTTGATTCTGTGACCACAATGCCCCACCCTTCTGTGTCCTCCTCCTCATCTGTCTGACCTTGTACCCTTGGCCTGGCGCAAGCACAGCCATGTGAGAGAGGATAGAACATTGCTCTGACTGACCTGGTTTATAGAGTGGGCCAACCAGATCGCTGCAGGGTTAGTGGATTCATAATTAGTTTTTAAGACCCCTCGTGTCTCCCGCCCAACAGCTCCAGGCCCCCCTGCGGCGGTTCCTGAGGCAGGAGATGGTTATTGAAGTGGTAAGAAGTATCCCATTGGCTGCTTCCCCGTGTACCCCCACCCACCTAAGTTCACTCTTCCAGTGCCTGCTGCCCTCAGGTCCCGGCTCTCACCCAACCACAGCAGGAGCCCTGCATGAGTCGGGGAGAGCTGTCCCCCATGAGCACTAGGGGCATGTGGGTCGGCCTCTAGACTATATGCACACTCAGCCTGAATCCCACTTGGAACCCTACAGAAGGCAATTGGAGGCAAGAAGGACCGATCCCTCTTCCTGTTCACCGACCTCATTGTCTGCACCACCCTGAAACGGAAGTCAGGTTCCCTACGCCGCAGCTCCATGAGCCTGTGAGTGGCCAGGGTGGGGCTGGGTGGTGCAGGCAGGAGAGCCATTGATCTATGGTGGGCTCTACTCCCTGCCCCAGCCAGAGCACCCCATTGGCTACCCACAGGTACACGGCAGCCAGCGTCATTGATACGGCCAGCAAGTACAAGATGCTGTGGAAGCTGCCGCTGGAAGACACAGACATCATCAAAGGTAGGGCTGACTTGAGTCTGTCAGAAAGAGATGCCAGTGTTGGGTTCTTCCTCTGAGAAGTGTCTAGGTGTGTTTGAGCTCTGGCCTGTCTGGCTGCCTGTCCATCAGTTTTCCTGCTTTTGTGTCTCACTTTCCATCCCATATGAGGGGCTGGTTTTGAAGGACCGGGTTAGCGTTCATGCAGCCAGATGCAGGTATCCATGCAAACCATCCTCTTGGTGCCCCGGCAAGACCCAGGTGGGGCTGCAAAGCAGTCACCATAACTGTCGTCGGCCATTGAGTTAGCGTTCATTTGAAGACCTGCTGTTAGCTGGTGTGGTACCATTCCCACCTAACACCAGGAGCAGAGCCCCAGTGAAGGATTGGTTAAGGAGTTCTGGTGACTTGGGGCTGAACCTGCCTGGAGCTGGACACCCCGAGGACCTCTGCTGCCATCTCTCATCCCCTCTTGCTGTGTGGTGACCTCAGTCTCAGCACCCGTGTGTCACTTCAGAACTGACTCTGAGCCTGCCTGAGAGGTGGCCTCAGATGAACCAGGTTGTCCCACGGGGCCCCGGGTGAGGACTGAGTCCACCTCATCTCTTCTCACTAGGAAACAAGAGCAGTTGACAGAATGACCCACTCCTGTGTGGCCATTCAGCTGTGTGGCCAGGAGTAAAGCAGGGTAGAAAAGGAAGAAAGCCTGGCTTTGGAGCAGGAGAGTGATTTTTAGAAGCAATGGGAGACTGTTTTAGTCTGGTAGAAGACCAGGTAGTGCGTAAGTAGGAATTTATTGCTCCTGGTTCTGGAACATTCCAGTATGAGACACAGCCTGTCTGGTGTCTGCTGAGGGGCCTGTTCCTGCTGTGTGTCCTCACTAGGTGAAAGGGTTAGACTAGCTGTCCCAGGTTTTGTTTCGTTCAGGCAGCATAGCCCTGACTCACTGTGTAGACCAGGCTGGCCTTGACCTCACAGAAATCCGCCTGCCTCTGCCTTCTGAGTGCTGAGATTAAAATCATGAATCCCACTCATGAGGACACCACCCATATGACCTTGTCACCCCCAACACCAATACTGGGGGAGTATTTCAACATATAAACTCCAAGGAGACACAAGCATTCAACTATGGCCAGGTATCCCAAGGCTTGGCTTGTTGGGTCCACAGCCCTGCTCTGCATATACTCTGTAGCAGTATCAGAGACTCTGTGTCCACAGTGGGGACACCTTCCTGCCAGCTCCATGGACGTGTCTCTGTAGGGTCCCTGGCCACATGACCCTTCCAGACATCACTTGCCGGTCTCAGAACCTCCTGGAGTGCTTCGTGACCCCATGGTCATCTTAGCATTCTGTGACTTGTGACAGCTGCTCATGTGTACTGTAAACAGGAGCAGAGAGGATAGCAAGAGCTGTCATTTAGGGAGAGAGCAAAGAGAATAACTTCCTGTCCTTGATTTCAAGACCGACCTGCCCAGCCTGGCAGTGAAGACACAGCCCGTTATGATCTGCTGGTCTCTAGGGTACATACACCCAGGCACTGAGGTGGACATTCTGAGCTGGCCTGTGGTCAGCTGTGGGAGAAGACCGGGAAATCAGGACACCAGCTCCTTCTGACCTCCTTTCCCGGGAGGCAAGTTTCTCCGTGGGCGATTGGACTGCCAGGGCTCTGTCTGATTGGCCAGTCCCCCATGAGGCCGCACCATTGCTGCATCCAGAGGCTCCTGGCGCTCGCATAACCTGCTGAGGCAGCTACACTCTCCTAGCAAGTTCTCCAAGAGTCGGGCATCCTGTGCATGTGCTCCTAAACCAAGCCCAGTCCCCTCCGCCCAGGCCTGGGACTTTTCTGGAAGCTGCCTGCTAACCTTGTTTCTGAGAGCTTGGGTCTGGAAACTCTCCATTTGCTGGACCCATCCACCTCACGTCCAGCTGCAGGCTGTGCAGTGAGGGACGTACGTGTGTCTGTCAAAGTCTGACCTTGTCTTACATGTCCACGGCTTTCCTCTGTCCCTGCCAGGGGCGTCTCAAGCCACCAACCGGGAAAATATCCAGAAGGCCATCAGCCGCCTGGATGAGGACCTGGCCACCCTGAGCCAAATGAGCAAGCTCTCCGAGAACCTTGGCTTCCCCCATCAGGTCTGTGCCCGAGCTAAGGCAGGCTTGGGCGGGGACTTCCCCTGACCTTGTCTGGGGGAGAGACAGTCTCGGCATTTGCCTGAGAGAGCAGTTGGTCCTGTCACTTATCTGAAGGGGAAAATTATAGACTTGCTTCTACTTAAGGGAAGTGACAGGTCCCAGGTCTGAGGGAGGAGACATCTAACCGGGAGAAAGGCCAGCCCTGTCTGTGGTGGGCGGAAGCAGCCTTCCTCTGTCTGAGGGGAGAGGCAGGTCCTCCTGTTCCCAAACGCAGGTTCTCATGTGGTGAGACCTTGGCCTGAGGCCTGGGCTCTTTTCCCACAGAGTCTGGACGATGCGCTGAGGGACCTCTCTGCCGCCATGCACCGGGACCTGTCGGAAAAGCAGGCACTGTGCTACTCACTTTCTTTCCCACCCACCAAGTTGGAGCTGTGTGCCACCCGGCCTGAGGGCACCGACTCCTTCATCTTTGAGTTCCCCCACCCCGATGCCCGCCTGGGCTTTGAGCAGGCCTTCGATGAGGCCAAGAGGAAGCTGGGTGAGCCAGGGTGTATGCTGGTGTCTCTCCTCAGAGCCTCTGGGCAGTCCTGACTTTAGAAGCGAGAACTCCCTGAACTACAGTCTCCCGTCTTCCGGCAGCTGATTAGGACAGGTGGACTGAGACCTCTGCCGTGAAACAGCGGGCTGGGCGTTAGCTCTGGCTCCCAGCTCCTCCCTGGCTGGGAAGGGGCTCCCAGACAGAGTCGTTTTAGGACAGGAACCCCAGCATAGGCCTGAACAGCCAAGACCTTCCTCTTCCTCAGTGTGGTTGAGTCCTGGAGAGTTATTGATTAGTTTTATAGCTTAGAGACCCAGAGCTATTCCCTCATTGTACAGAAGGGGAAACTGGGGCCAAGAGCAAACGGGGTGTAACCCATAACCTCTCATTGTAGCAGGCCCTCCCTAGGGAGACTCACAGACAGCAGGAAATGCAATGGGGTGGGAGCGAGGCAGGGTAAGGTGGGTGCTGAGTAGGGTGTGTCTCCCTCTGCCCTGTCTCTTCTACTACAGCATCCAGTAAAAGCTGTCTAGACCCTGAGTTCCTGAAGGCCATCCCCATCATGAAAACTCGCAGTGGCATGCAGGTGTGTGTGTGTGTGTGTGTGTGTGTGTGTGTGTGTGTGTGTGTGTGTGTGTGTGTGTGTGTGTACACACATGCACATGTGCATGTGAGTCATTCGGTCTATTCAAAGCTATGTGTGTATGAATTTTTGCTTTGTGTACCACATCTCATATGTGTTTGAAACATGGTGATTGCCCCCTGTGACTGAGTATGTGCATTTGCACATTGTGTGTGTATCATTTGTGTATGGGCGTGTGCATTTTGAACACACACTGTAGATTTGAGATCTACCTCATGTACTTGTATGAGTTTTCATACCTAACCAATAGTACCAGCGTCACATATTAATAGGTGCATACATCCATGGTCCTATTCAGGGTGCATGTACGTGTACATACAGGTTTGGGTGCTGTTTGTATCACAAACATAGTGCATTTGGTGTAGAGAGATGTATGCAAGCCCGCCACCCCTCTGTTCTGCTGGGGTCTGTGGTAGAGCCAGATACTGGCACAATTCTAACATTCCCCTCTCCCCGTCCATTGGGGTTTCCCACAGTTTTCCTGTGCTGCCCCCACCCTCAGCAGCTGCCCAGAGCCAGCACCAGAGGTGTGGGTGTGCAACAGTGATGGCTACGTGGGTCAGGTGTGCCTGCTGAGCTTGAGAGCGGAACCAGACGTGGAGGCCTGCATTGCCGTTTGCTCTGCCCGCATTCTCTGTATCGGAGCGGTGCCAGGTCTGCAGCGTCGCCCGCGGTAAGGCCCTGGTGAGCCTAGGACACCGGCCTCTGTCCCAGTACACGCTGAGGTTGACCTGATGGGCGGGGCCTGGGTGGGCGGGGTTGTCCGTGGGCGGGGTCGGGTTAGGATGCTATCTCGGGCGCCTCTTAGCGGCAGCTCTTGTTCCTTTCCCCTTTGTCTCTAGAGAGCAGCCAGAGCCCTTGAGGAGTCCCCCGGAGACCACCCTGGAGCCCGCTGGGCCCGAACTAGATGTCGAGGCCACAGCTGACGAGGAAGCAGCAACACTGGCCGAGCCAGGGCCTCAGCCTTGCCTGCACATTTCCATCTCAGGATCTGGTCTGGAGATGGATCCAGGCCCTGCCAAGGGTGACCCCCAAGCCGAATTGGTGCCCTTTGACAGTGACTCCGATGACGAATCTTCACCCAGCCCCTCCGGGACACTGCAGAGCCAAGCCAGCCAGTCTACCATTTCCTCCAGCTTTGGCAGTGAGTGCGGGTGGGAATTGAGGGGGCACCAATGGAGGCAAGGGCTGGAGTCAGCTCGCTAGGGGGGCTGTAATAGTGAGGACTCAGAAGTCAATGAGTCAGACAGGTGGGGTCCTGGAGACCTTGGAGTACGCTGCTCAGGGAGATGGGCATTGGGTAGGATGGCTAGTCCCTCCGTACAGGTGTGGCTGGACTTGAAATGGCCAGATGAGGACTAGGAAACCTGTCGTATGTGCTGAGAGTGAGCAGGCCTTAGCACATACAGGGACCAGGGGCAGGAAGGATGTGGCCGGGGGGACACGGTGAGGCCTAGGGAGATGTTAGATTTCTGCCTGGTGGAGGAGAACAGAGATGGAGATCTTTGTCTCTTCAGATGAGGAGACCCCAAGCTCCAAGGAGGCCACTGCAGAGACAACCAGCTCCGAGGAAGAGCAGGAGCCTGGCTTCCTGTCACTCTCTGGCTCCTTTGGACCAGGCGGTCCCTGCGGCACCAGCCCAATGGATGGACGAGCCCTTCGCCGCTCAAGCCGTGGTTCCTTCACAAGGGGCAGCCTTGAGGACCTGTTGAGTGTGGACCCTGAAGCCTACCAGAGTTCCGTGTGGCTGGGCACCGAGGATGGCTGGTAAGGGCAGGGCAAGGTCTGGGAAATCATGTGGTGGCCTGAAGCAGAAGTGAGGGTGGGGGGGTCGGAGCTAGTCTTGGGAGTCCCTACCAGCTGGGCATACCAGAGGGCCTGAGACTCATGAGAAGCTGGTCCGTTGTCAGTAGCTGGGGTAGAGGAGGTGGGGAGGCGGCGGAGAAGTGAAGGGCTGACTCTTGGGGCTGGTAGATTCGACCACTGGTCACAGATGCTCCCCCTAATCCACAGTGTCCACGTCTACCAGTCCTCTGACAGCATCCGCGATCGCAGGAACAGCATGAAGCTCCAGCACGCAGCCTCCGTGACCTGCATCCTGTAAGGCTCCGGGTTACCCTTCCCACCCAGGGGCTTCCTGGCCAGCATATAGGCCACCTCTGTTCATCTGCCCCTGCTCTGCTGGCCCCTCTTTTCTGGGGAAGATGCAGAACAGAGGCCTGGACCAAGGCCAGCTGTGCATCTTCCACACTGTTAACATGGGTATGTCACTGCCGCTTCTCAGCCTCAGGGCCCCTCCCCCTCACACACACACTTTGAGAGTAAAGGATCAAATGAGGTGAACCCTTGAGACCAGAGCCATAGTACCTGTGAGTCCCTTGGCCCCGGGACGCCCACTTCAGCCGCCTCTGGGAGTGCATCCTTATTTCCTTTTCCTCAGGTACCTGAATAACCAGGTGTTTGTGTCCTTGGCCAATGGAGAACTTGTAGTCTACCAAAGGGAAGCAGGTATGTGCCCCACACACCCTCCCCCCCCTTATCCCTTTGGTAGTAACTGAGCTCTCTTCTGGACAAATGGGAACTTCTGGTCCACAGGCCCAGACATCTATGAGGCTTTGGGCAACTCCCAGGGTCCCCATATCTTCTCTTATAAATGAGAGCATTTGCCAGACGGTGGTGGCTCACACCTTTAATCCCAGCACTTGAGAGGCAGAGGCAGGTGGATCTCTGAGTTCGAGGCCAGCCTGGTCTACATAGTGAGTTCTAAGATAGCCAGGGCTATACAGAGAAACTCTGTCTCTAAAGCCAAAAAATAAAATAAATGGGAGCATTCAGGTTTCTTTTCAGGGAAGGCTGGGACAAATTTGGGACTGCACTGAATTTTATGTTTTCTTTAACCTATTCCTTCTCTAGGGCGTTTCTGGGACCCCCAGAACTTCAAATCGATGACTCTGGGTGCTCCAGGGAGCCCCATCACCAAGATGGTGTCTGTGGGTGGACGGCTATGGTGTGGCTGCCAGAACCGGGTTCTTGTCCTGAGCCCTGACACACTGCAGCTGGAGGTAGCAGGGGTCGGGAACAGAACTGGTGATTTGGGATGAGCTAGGGTCCAGGAGAGGGAGATAAGACCAGAGGAACAGAAGCATCCAGCTGAGGGGTTCGGACCTTTCCCTGGACCCTCTCCCTTGCCCAGCCAATCTCTACCCTTCTCTGGTCCTCATCTCCACTCTAGCTAATGAGGAAGACAGCAAATGCCCATTTACACCCCTCATTCATGCTCCTGTTGGATCCTGTAAGTGCAATACTGGGATCCTTGGGGGACAGCAGGGTCCTTCCTGATGTCACCATCCCTTAATATAAACGTTTGGCCTTCACTCCTGTTTTATTTACATACGAACCATAGGTTTCCAGCCTAGGCAGTACCTAGGGGCCACAGATTTCCTTGGGTTTCACGGACTGAGTTGAAGGTTAAGGCGTGGGGCCAGGCCCTGGCTCTGACTAGTATGTGACCGTGGGCCTTCTTAGGGTGTGACTTTTTCCTCCTAGGCTGACACTTCCCCATCTGTCCAGGGAGGGACCAATGCCTGGTCTTAAACCCACACAAGCTTTAGTCACTCAAGTTTCATAGGGAAAGGGCACCCCTTTTTACTTCTGGAGGATTAAGTGGGCAAGCTTTGAAATTGATCATCCAGATCCAGGACCAAGACTGCCTCGGCTGTCAATCCGGGCAGGTACCTAGAGAGGTTTGTGGGGAGCTGTGTGTGGGATGGGCAATGGTGGGGTTCAGGCAGAAGAGCCTGGGGCAGCTGTGCCAACTACTGCCTGAGGTCTGCCCTCCTCCCCTGTAGCACACATTCTACGTGGGGCAGGATTCCAGCCGAAGCGTGGCTTGCATGGTCGATTCCAGCCTGGGTGTGTGGGTGACCTTGAAAGGTAGTGCCCACGTTTGTCTCTACCACCCAGACACCTTTGAGCAGCTGGCGGAGGTAGATGTCACCCCTCCTGTGCACAGGATGCTGGCAGGTACCGACCTCCCGTTCCCGTCCTGGGGGAGGCCAAGAAAGGGTCAGCCTCCAGGCCCAATGATGCTGTTCCTCTCCCCCCAGGCTCTGACGCCATCATCCGACAGCACAAGGCAGCCTGCCTGAGGATCACGGCACTGTTGGTGTGTGAGGAGCTGCTGTGGGTGGGCACCAGTGCTGGGGTTGTGCTGACTATGCCCACCTCCCCGAGTACCGTCAGCTGCCCACGAGCGCCTCTCAGCCCCGCTGGCCTAGGCCAGGGGCACACCGGCCATGTCCGCTTCTTGGCGGCAGTCCAGCTGCCTGATGGCTTCAACCTTCTCTGTCCAACCCCGCCACCTCCCCCAGATACAGGTGGGTCTGCACGTTCCGCTCCCATCCGGGGGCTCTGCCAGGGGAGGCTCTAAGAGGGTGGAAAAACTAGGAGTAAAGCCTGTTAGAAGAAATAGACTTCAGAGACCCCAAATGAAGCTCTGTGTGTGTTCCTGTGTGTGCGTGTGCATGAAGTATCCAGGGAAGTGTCATGGGAGACAGAAGTGAGCTCTAAACTAACAGGAGACAAATACGTTCATGGGAAATATAGACTGTTGTATGTGTTTCTTAAATATACCAGGAAGTGGGGCTGGGGAGATGGCTCAGTGGTTAAGAGCACTGACTGTTCTTCTAGAGGACCTGGGTTCAATTCCCAGCACCCACATGGCACCTCACACCTGTCTGTAACTCCAGTTTCAGGGGATCCAGTACCTATGGCAAAACACCAATATACATAAAATAGAAATAAATAAATTAAAAAATATATGTATTCCAGGAAGTAAAGCAGAGCTGGAAATGAGGTATAAATGACTTGGAAGTGATGTCCAGAACAGGAAATAAAAATAGCACAGAAAAGAGGCTGTAGAGTGGTGTACAGGGCAGGAAGTGTGATTAGAAAGTGAAACAGCAGGAAAAAGAGGTACTTCACAGAGGTCATGATGAGCAAAGTCTCGCTTTGGAGGACAAGAATACTCGTTCCGAAGAGGAAGTGACAGGGAATCAGGAGGCTGAGTCAGGAGCTGTGTGGATAAGAAAAGACGAGCCACGTTAACTGGAAAGAGCATCAGGTGCAATTCTGCATCCCATAGCAACAGCACATGCTCTGAGCACTGCGTGCTTGGATGATTGCATTGCTGTGTCACACCATAGATCACTCACAGAACCCTACATAGTGTAAGCCCACGCAGCTCCGCGATGCGGTGTAAATGGCTGGTACAGCCTGCTGCTCCTAGAGCCGTGATGGATGAAATCAAGGGCTGCAGTAAACACCGGGTGGACAGGGCTGCACCTGTGCCCACTGGCCTGCTGTTTACAGTAAACTCTTCCTTAAGGTAACTAGTAGTCGTGTCCTCCGGAAGAGCTAAAACACTTAGCATATTCCTGTTATAGGAAAAGGCTTTGCATGCCTGTGGCTCTGGGATCCCTTAAACATAAACAAAAACAGAAAAACAGAGACACTAGAAAGAAAATAAACAAATCAGTACCATATGCACTACACTCCTAACATGTTCTGCACACGAGTGAACGTGCTACATTTTTACATGGCTGGCTGGCTCCACAGCATCTCCCCCGACATGTGAGTGGTGTGACGTGTTGCCCATAAGATGGCTACAACTTCCCTAGGGGATGAGGATTTTCAGTTTCATTGACCAAAATTTCATTGTGCAGCACGTGACTGTAGTTACAATAAAGGGGGCCTTATATGTGCAGAAATCAATAAAAATGGTAAGTGGCTAGGAAATTAATGTCATTTCTGAGAGAAAACACAGGTCGGAGGTGGGGTGGCTGGAGACATGATGCCGTCCATAAAGTGCTTGCGTGGCAAGCGTGAGAACTCGAGTTCAAATCCCCAGCACCCAAGTAAAAGCCGGGTACAGTGGCACAGGTATGTAATTCCAGTATGGGGGAGGCAGAGGCAGGATCCAGGGGCTTGCTGGCCACTCAGCCTCGCCTAATGGATGAGCTCCAGGTTTAGTGAAAGACCCTGACCTATAAAAGGAGAAGGGGACCTAGAGAGAAGACTCGGCAGTTAAGAGCAATTTTTGTTCTTATGAGGACCGAAGTTTAGTTCTCAGCACTCAAATCAGGCTGTTCACAGCCACCTGTAACTCCAGCTCCAGGGACTCCAGTGCCTTCTTCTGGCCTAGTCAGGCATGCGTGTGCACGGGGACACACACACACACACACACACACACACACACACACAAATAAAAATAAAATAAACCTTTAGAAATTCCTTTAAGCTGGGTGGTGATGGCACATGCCTTTAATTCCAGCACTTGGGAGGCAGAGACAGGTGGATCTCTGAGTTTGAGTCCAGCCTGGTCTACAGAGTGAGTTCTATGACAGCCAGAGCTGTTAGACAGAGAAACCCTGTCTCTGGAAGAAGGAAGGAAGGAAGGAAGGAAGGAAGGAAGGAAGGAAGGAAGGAAGGAAGGAAGGAAGGAAGGAAGGAAGGAAGGAAGGAAAGAAAGAAAGAAAGAAAGAAAGAAAGAAAGAAAGAAAGAAAGAAAGAAAGAAATTCCTTTAAAGAACAAGGTAGAGTAGAAAGCTGAGGGCTGTGGCACAAAACTTTAGTCCCTGCACTCAGAAGCAGAGGCAGGTAGAACTCTGCAAGCTCTAGGCTAGCCTGGTCTACAGAGTGAGTGCCAGGCACCTTTGGCCTCCACACACATGCATGTACACTGCATGCATACATACCCACATGAATATGTATGTGCACCACCGTACACAGAGAAAGAGCATAAACGCACACGTGTGTGCACACACACCGGAGATAAGGAAAGTAGACTTTTCTTCCAATATGGAAATGCTTGGTTAACCGGAAGTGCGTGCCTCACTGTCTTCTGGGATATGGAGTTCAAGCAATGATAGGACATGAAGCTACAAGTCGCCTCAGGTTGACTGGTCCTCCTCCTTGTTCCTCAGGCCCTGAGAAGCTGCCATCCCTGGATCACCGGGACTCCCCTCGGCACCGAGGCCCCACCTCAGCCAGGCCTAAGATGCTGGTTATCAGTGGTGGTGATGGCTATGAGGACTTCCGGCTCAGCAGCGGGGGTGGTAGCAGTAGTGAGACCGTGGGCCGTGACGACAGCACAAACCACCTCCTCCTGTGGAGGGTGTGAGCCTGCCCACTGTGGCCCAGGACCCACCTGTGCACCTGCCCTCAGCCTGCCTGTCTCTTCCCAGGCCACACGCAGACCGTGAGCAGTGTCCAAGCAGGGCCATACCGTGTGGACTCTGTCTCACCTTTGTGGAAGCATTCCTGGTAGAACACTGCCAGCTAGGCCGAGGCCTCTCCTACCCGCTGACCACCCTGGTGCTGCCATTTGGAACCGGGGTGGAGATGTGGAGGCTGCCCAGGACCTCTGTCCCTGAAGCTTCTACCAAAGACGCAGCTGGGCCTGGACCCCACAGGGCTGGGGAGGCCATGTGCAATATGTGGAGGGATTTCTGGGGCAGCGGAAAAGCTAAGGGACGGCATCCTTGCCTATGTACAGTATTTATGTTACTTTGTAGATGAATACTTTTCCAAAGCACTTATTTATGCAGTGACCTGGGGCAGGACATGATGTGAGGAAATGATAGGCTGATAAAAGCCTGTTCCTGTGTGAGAGGCCACCCTGGAACCCTAGCCAAGCTTTCCTGAAAGGACCAATGCCCATCCATTACACACACACACACACACACACACACACACACACACACACACACACTCACATTCACTCTGCATGTTCAGGGCACTAAGACACTGTCCCTAAAGGTAAACTCCAACCATCCTCACCCAGAAGCAGAATTTGCTCATGTGCCCTCAGACATTCAGACAAGATGACCAGGGGGCAGTGACTGTCACTGGGCAGCTTCCCAGCTTTAGCATTTCCAAGGTGTTGGTGGTGCCTAAGGTTCCTTAATTTGGGAACATTGGTGGGTCTGGGACAGGGCTTTCTCAGGTAAGAGAAAAGGGCCTTCCCTCCTCACAGCTGGCCCTGGCCCCAGCTCCTGCCTCCCCATGTCTTAGGCACTGGCACGATGGTCACCTTGGGGTGGACCTATGTCCCCTTTCTCCGGCCACTGAATCTAATCCCTCTCTAAACACCCCATCTTGCCAGGGGCAGTCCTTTTAGGAAGAACCACCCCCACAAAGTTGAGGGACTAGACATAGCCTTTTTAACTGGGAAAGCTTCTGCTTGGGGCAGTCTCTCCCTCACCTCCAGGCTGCAGGGAGCCGCCGTGACCCTCAGCCCCTCGCTTCAGCTACAACTCCAAAGGTCTGGTTTCAGATAGGGTTTGTTTGTTCCGTTTGATTTTGTTTTTCTTTGGGGTGGGTGGGTCATTGCGGTCTTAGATTATATTTCTCTTGCTACCAAACAGCCATGTATTAACTCTCCTCAGATGATGAAATTTAAAGAGTCAATAAATAGAACACCAAATGATGGCTCCCCCTTGGCCTTGGGCCGTAATGGCCTACTGCCAGCCACCTCAGGGCTCTGTCTCCCCAGGGATGAGGCCTTCCTCACTGACTCACTTAGACCGAAGGGAACAGATGAAGAGTGCTGGGATGATAGGGTCACCGCTGACTTCCTGTGTTTCCATGAGCAGGTCACTGCGCCTGTCTGGGCTCCAGGTTCCTCAAAAGAACGAAGGAATTTGGAATGTTAGAATTACCTACAAATCGTACACATATCAATAGTGTGCCAATCAAGAGCTTCCAAGTCAGTCTAAGTCTCAGAAATCTGAAGCAGCCATGCTACATACAGGCAAGGAGCCAGGGCAGTAGAGTCCTAGCTCAGGCTCCTACAGCACAGAACCAGAACCCAAGTCTGTCTGATTCTGGTCCAGAGAGGTGTGCCATTAAACTAGGCTGCAAGGAATGCAAATGCCCAGCAACATGGGGCCACTCTGTAGGGACAAAGAGCCCCTCATACCATGGTATCCCCATGAGACTTGAGCTGGCCCTCACAACAAAGGAAAGGTCATGACATCTCTGCTTAGTTCAGTCCTAATGACTGCCTTAAAAAATTTGGCTTCTGGGACTGGAACAATAATAGTTTAGTGGTTAAGAGCAATGCCTGTTCTTCCAGAGGACCCAGGTTCAATCCCCAGCACCTGCATGGCCACTCACAACCATCTGTAACTCCAGTCCCTAGGGATCAGATGCCTTCTTCTGGTCTCCAGGGCCACTGCCTGCACATGGCCACAGACCTACATGCAGGTAAAACATCCATACACACAAAATAACAAATTTCCAATAAAAAATTAGTTTCTGGTCTGAAAGGGTAGTTCAGTTGACAGACTGTATGCTTGGCCTATGGGAGGCTGAGGCAAGATGATCTTGAATTCAAAACCAGCTTGGACGGGGTACTGATGGCACATGCCTATCATACCAGCACTAGGGAGTCGGTGGCAAATGGAGCTCTGTAAGTTGAAAGCCAGCCTGGTCTACCTAGCAAGTTCTAGGTAAGCCAGTGCTAAATGGTGAGACCCCTCCCCGTCTCAAAACAAAACCAACAACTTGGTCTACGAGGCAAAACCTCCCCGCTCCCCAATCCCCAAAATGGGACAAGAAAAGGGGGAAAGTGTAGGTGCGTGCTTTACAACTCACACACACCCTTCAGGGGCCTGCTGGGTCTTCCACACCACAGGATGTGTCCAGGACATCTTGTTAGCATCGTTTTCAGTGAGGAGAGGGTTCTGTTCATGTGGTATTCAAGATGAAATGGAGGGATGCAGAATTTGGGACTGAACAGATTCTGTTTGGAGTCTTGACGGCCACTCACCAGCCATGTGACCAGACCAAATTCCTTCTTTCTCAGTAAAAGGGTCTGATGACCTCTTCTCCCCTACAGGATGCTTGGCTGGTATGTAGAGTCCTTGGAATGCAAGGGGGTTCACTAGGCCTAAAATCAAAAGCATGCCCTCTACTAGAGACCTGCGCTGGCAGTCACAGGGCCCGGTGATCTAGACCTTGATGACCCACCTCAGGCCCCTGCCTCCCTGCCACTAGTCCAGTTACTGCATCTCTCTCGGTGGCTGTCACCCTCCATGCTTCAACTGTTTCTGCCACCCCAGGATTTCTGCCCTGACAGAGGCCCAGAGCAGACTTCACTTTCAGCACCAGGCGCACAGGGCTGGGTCTGCACCATTGTCCCAACGTAAACAGTGAGAATGGGCTGGCACATTGCACTGCCGTTTAGAAGACCACTTTCCAGAGCATGGGCTGGCCTGTGGACGGGTGCCCGTGGGGCCCGGCACTCAGGCTGTGCCAGTTTGCTGTGAATGGGGAGGTCCTGAGGGAACAGGCCTTAGGCTCACCTCAGGGGAAGCTTCTGGAAGAATTATCTCCCCTAAAACATGGTTTACAACCTGGGCTGTTCATTATAGCTCTCTGGGGGCACAGGCCCACTGAAGGCCAATTAAATGAGAACCTTAGGTAGGACCCAGGTATCGGTATTTTCATAGGAAACCACTGACATCTAACATTTGTTTGAGGAAGTACACAGACTAGTGTACAGCTCAGCAGATGGATGTAAAGGCCAAGAGGCACCTGTCACCCCCAGCCCCTTACGCTCCTGGCCACTCAGGCTTGAGACGCCATGGGGTGTGGTTTTCCCAGACAAGAGAACTGCCTTAAAGTGCATGATTATGGGTGAGAGGAAGTAGGAGCGGGGTTTGAGTGAAGCAAGGAGGGATGCAAGAGCCTGGTGTGAGAGTCCCCTGTACATGGCAGGGAGAGAGAGAGCAAGGTGGATGGCCGCTCTGAGGGCAGGGCACAGTCTCGGCTTCATTCCCAAGCCTACTGTGGCACTTGCCATACAATAAGTGCTCGATAAATGTTGAACTCATGGTTAATGAAATAAATGTTGGAGAATCCAGTTGCGACACAGCTGTATGCCTTTTTGCTTTTTGAGATGGGGGTCTGTAGCTGAGGGTGACCTTGAACTTCTGATCCTCCTGCCACTGCCTCCTGACTGCTGGGGGTTTGAAGTGTGTTGCCGCCAATGTTGGGAATCAACCCAGGGTGTTGCGTTGCTCATGCTGGGCAAGCATTCTCCCACCGGGCTACGTCTCTGAGCTGTCAGTCTTGCCTACAGGACAGCAGGAAACTCAGTTTCATTCTGCTGCTTGCTGTGCGCCTCAGCTGAGCTCCTCTAGTCCTTAATGATCCTAGAAGGTGGTTGCCACAAGTTACTCTTCTGATGAGGAAACTCAATGTCTTCCTCAAGGTCACTCACCTATCAGGAGGCAGAACTGCATTTCCATGTGCTCTGCTCAGATCCCCGACACCTCGTGGGAGAGAGGGAGGTAGCCACACAGGGCAGCTGGAGGGAATAGAGCTGCCAGAGTTACATGTAGTCACACGTGGGGTCACGTTCCTTGTAACTGCTCTGAGACTCATCCTGCTTGGTCCCAGAGAAGGGAGCGAGTCTGAGCCAAGGACTATCTCTTCAAGGAGCTGCTCCTGAAGATCCCTTGGGCTAGAGACAAAGTCAGGATTTAGCTAAACTACCTCACAGGGAAGAGGAAACCTGGGACTTACTTAGTGACCACCACACAGAAAGGCAGGATGACACTAAGGAGCAGACTCTAGCCATAAGGGTTTCTCGTGGTCAGAAAAGTCAGGAAATGTCTTTAAAGACCAAAGGAGGCAGAAGGCTACATTAGGTGGCTTGAGTCTCACTCTTGGAGCGAGCCTCGGCATACTGGTGTGTAGGTCTAGGGAGCTTGGTAGGAGAGCAGAAAGTGACTGAGGCCCTGTCTTAGTCCTGAGCTGAGCCTGGGGAGGGCATGGGGGTACCCAAGGATCAGAAAGCAAGCTCCAGCCCTAGACTCTGCTTGCTGGTACCTGGAGGCAAATTCTTGATCCTCTGCACCCCACTGACCTTCACATCTTTTGCCTGCTTGCCAAACACCAATTCTCTGTCCTTAAGCACAAGCTGGTTGCAGGAAGTGGCAAGAGGAAGTGCTATTTTGGGCCCAATTATGGCCAGTGAGGAGCCTTGATGGGCAAAGGTAAGTAGACGGGTACCCAAGGCTGGACAGGAGTAGACTGCGGGACAGACCGGAGGAGGCCAGGGAGCAGGTTTGGAGATAACTGCAGGCAGAGCCCTAGATGCTGTGCTTTGGGAAGGTGCCCAGAGCAAGTGCTGAGCCAGAGAAAGGGGGGGGGGGGCAGCCTGGGCTCCAAATCCCAGTGGGCCTCTTGAAGCTGATGCACCTGATGAGGACTTCTGTAGATAGTGTACTCAGAAAAATAAAGTCACTTGCTTAAGGCTACCCAGCCTGTCACGGACACAGCTACGACTTGACCTTTATCCGTGTGACACCAAAGCACAAATTCCTCAATTTCCCCTGATTCCTCTCCTCTAGGCTGCATAACCTCAAACACGTCAGCAAAACCATCTCCTTCCTAGGCATGGCCATGCACCTCATGACCCTCAGCTGTCCATGTAACTGGGCTGCAAGTCTGACCTAAGTAGACCTAACTGCACCAGCCCCACTGACAGCAGCCAGTTCATGGCTCCAGATTCCTCTCTCGGACCCCACCCCACCCCCAGGGCACAAAGAAGCCCTCTCCTTTCCTTCCTGAGCACAAGTCAAATGGGCCAGTGGGGACCAAGATCAAAGACATAACAGAGTACTGGGTCTCCGAGGGAGGGAGGGAGTCGGTGAGGCCAGAGTCAGGACACAATCCCACCCAGTGGGATTCCAGACCTGGCCTGGGGTCTAGACTTAAATGTAGGCTGAGCCAAGTGAGTCCCAGACAGCCCGAGTTTAGTACCTGTCCAACGCTGGGTCCTAGCCGCCCTAGCCCCAGTTCTACCTTGGCCTAAACCCCTCCCATTGATCTAGGACACACCCACAGGATCTAAAACATGCCAGTGAAGTAGGACAGGGCCTACTTGGGTTCTTCTTAGAGCAAAGCATTGAAACTTAAGCCTGGGTGCTGGAGAGATGGCTCAGCAGTTAAGAGCATTGGCTGCTCTTCCTGAGTTCAATTCCCAGCACCTACATGGCTCACCACTGTCTATAACTGACTGTAGTCCCATGGCCCCATGGGATCTGATTCCCTCTTCTGATGTGTATACGGACATGCAGACAAAACACCCAGAAACATAAATAAATTTTATTTTTATTTATTTTTGGAGATAGGGTTTCTCTGTGTAGCTCTGGCTGTCATGGAACTCATTCTGTAGACCAGGCCTCTGTTGTGCTGGGATTAAAGGCACAGGTCACCATTGCTGGAAATAAACACACACACACACACACACACACACACACACACACACACACAATCTTTTTTTTTTAAAGAAACTTAGGCCTGTAGCCTGTAAGTTTAGTGGTGACCTTTGTTATCCATGAATTCTGTATCTTCAGACTTAACCAACTATGGTCTGGAAATTTTATTTATTATTATTATTTTGGTTTTCTGAGAAAGGGTCTTTCTGTGTAGTTTTGGCTATCCTGGAACTCACTATGTACACCAGCCTGAGCTTGAACTCACACAGATCCTCCTGCCCCTGCCTCTTGAGTGCTGAGATTAAAGGTATGTGTCACCATGCCTGGGGGATGGAAAACTGAGACTTAAATAGTTGCCTCTGTCCTGAGCAGGTCCAAATAATATAACAACTGTTTACATAGCATTTATGTTGTGTTGGTTATTACAAGTAATCTGGAAAGAATTTAAAGTATAGGGGAGGATTGGATGGGCTACATACAAATATTCTATGCATTTTATATAAGGGACTTGAATATCTGAAATTTTTGCTGCCAGCAGAGTTCTGGAACTAACTGGAAAAGCAGGAATGACAGTGCTTCCAGCTTGGGGCTCCAGTATGGCCGGCAGGGGGCACCTGCAGCCACCTGTTTAAAGATTTCTCAAGCAACAGAATCCTGGTAGCTCTGAAAGTGTGACACGGGATTTCTACCTCAGCAGGCCTGGCAGGGACTTGAAGGCCCTGCCCCTGCCTGTGGGTCACTGTAAAAACTCATTCCACCCTACTGAGGTCTTCTGCTGCAGTACCTGCCAGGAAGAGCTGGAGCTCCAGCCTTCTCCAGTTGCACTGTGAGCTGCTTTACACAAGACAGTCTCTGAGGCACTCAAGAGTGGGTGCCAGGATTCTGTGAGGTCACCTGAGATGCCAGGATTTTAAGGACCTTTGATTTTTAACTCTCTTCTGGAGCGGAGCGACTCTCCAAGTGCCATAAAAAGCCAGCCCCAACTGTATGGCTGTCACCTTCTTGCTCTGTCTCCTAGCTACAGAGTGGCTCCAGACTCCTGGGGATGGCTCCTGCTGGGAAGGGTTTGGGAGTCACCGTCAGCTGGACACAGAGCCAGCAAGTCCAACCAGCAGTAAATAATAATTAGGCTCCTTCCCAACCAAGGCTGCAGGAGTGAGGCAGGTGCACTCCTGCGAATCTGCACTGTGAAGGTGGCCTCCTCCACAGAGAATGAGAGTGACCTTCAGGCAATGGGTTGGGTGTCCCAGTTTTCAGAGGCGCAGACTCATTGAGTGAGGGGGATTTGATCAAAGTTTCCCAAAGAGTTGTTAGTAGAGATGGGCCTGGGCCCTTTTGGGAAGTCAGATTAGCCATTAAAAACAAATCTACATTCCTATTTGGACTATTTATTAAGTGGGACCTGAAATACCGTCATTTGGAATTTGAAAATTGGCATATAGAATGTTCCTACACCAAGAAAACATTTCAAAAAGGGCTAAGGGATGACTCAGTTGGTAAACTGCTTGTGACCTGAGTTCAATCCCCAGAATCCAAGTTAAAATAATAATAATAATAATAATAATAATAATAATAATAATAATAATAATAATGCTGGAGAGATGGCTCAGGGGTTAAGAACATTGACTTTTCTTCCAGAGGACCCAGATTCAATTCCCATACCGTACTGACATGGAGGTTAACTACCATGTGTAACTTCAGATGCCCTGCTCTGGCCTCCTTCGGTACCAGGCATACAAGTGGTACCTAGACATACATGCAGGCAAAATGCCTATATACATAAAATATAACAAGATAATTAAAACAAAATAAAATTTAGAAAGATGGGCATGGTGGCGCTCACCTTTAATCTCAGCACTCAGGAGGCAGAGGCAGGTGGGTCTCTGTGAGTTCGAGGCCAGCCTGGTCTACATACATAGCTAGGGCTGCATAGAGGGACCATGTCTCAAAAAGAGAAAAGAGGGGGCTGGAGAGATGGCTCAGAGGTTAGGAGCTCTGGCTGCTCTTCCAGAGGTCCTGAGTTCAGTTCCCAGCAACCACATGGTGGCTCACAACCATCCATAATGAGATCTGGTGCCCTCTTCTGGCCTGCAGGGATACATGCAGGCAGAACACTGTACACATAATAAATAAACCTTTTTAAAAAAAGAGAAAAGAAAAAAAAATCCGGAAGTAGAGGACATCCAGGCTATTCTGGGCGCTTCACTGTTCCCCACTGTGGGTTTCCTCGATGGACTGTGATGTGGGGCCCTGGGATAGCCCCTGTCCCCAGATTTGGGGGGTACAACTGACATTGAATGGGCTGGGGTCTTTCCCCCCCCCCCCAAGACAGGGTCTTACTTTGTATCCCTGGCTGGTTTGCAAGTCACTATCTAGACCAGGCTAGCCCAGAATTCACAAAGATCTGGTTGTCTCTGCCTCCAGAGCTCTAGGATTCAAAGCACATGTCAGCTAGGCCTGCTGGAATCTTCATTTTGACACCAGGAACCTGGAACTTTCTGCTCTGTCCCAGAAACCTGGGCTCAGCCAGGGAGATGGAAACTCTCTCCTCCCTCTCTTCACTCAGGTGTCTGGTTCTCCTCCTGGAATTTCCCAGACTCTGGGGACCTGACCTTTCTTCTCCGCTCTGGGGCTCAGATTCTATGACTCAGTTTATTTAGAATCCCACCCCAGCCCAGCTATTCCCAACAGACCTATTTACCTTCTTCAGCCTCTTTAGTGAGCTGTGATTATCTTGATCCCAGCCAGGCCTCTATCCCCAGCTCTAGGTCCTCCGCGCTGTCTGAATTCCTCCCCAGCCTTGCTCTCCTGGCCACCTTCAATCCTTTGAATGTACTGGGGCGCGCGGGGGTGGGGGTGGGGGTGGAGGTGGGGGGAGGCTATGGCAGCTGAGTGGCTGCTTCTAGTCCTGACAGACCATTGCCACTCAGGGACACAATTTACAGAGGCAAGAACACAATGCACGTAGTGCCCCGGCTTCTGCAGCTATGTCTCCTAGTTCTGGGCATTCTTTGTTGTTGTTTTGGTTTGTTGGAGTGTTGGTGAAACAAGGTCTCGATATGTAGTCCACGCTGGCTTGGAACTCTGGAGCTTCCTAACTCAGCCTCCCAAGTCCTGAGATTACACTTCTACTCCTGGCCTCCCCTGGGCACTCTGATAGCTGGCATTGGTGACAGAAAGAGCCACACAGTTGGTGTTAGGGTGACGAGTGTCTCCTGACCTACCTGGGGGAGGTGCCACCAGCTGCTCTGGAGGAGAGGGTGGTTTGGGCCAGGTTCCAAAGGAGTTCACCAGGTGAGCATTCCTTATGGACTCTCTTACAAACTAGGTAGGGGATTCTAGAAGCCAACCTGGGCTTCATCGAAAACACTGAGGTCGTTCTCATCGGCAACCAAGTCCAAAAGTAAGACGGTTCCCAAGAAGTGGCCGCTGTGGCTCTCGTAACGCAGACAATGGTGACAGTACCTGAGCAGCATTCAAGTCTCGAGCCCCTTTTCACACAAGCCCGAATTTCTTGATTTGGAGCCCCCACCTCCCCCCTCCACTCCTCCCCCGCAAAGGGACGCTTCGGAAAAGCATCCCGGTCGCCGCCAGGCCGTGGCGCGCAACCCCTGCAGTGCCTAGGAGGCTCGAGAGGGGGCGATGTAGAGCGGCGCGGCCTGGCGGGAGAATCGTGAGCCCTTGGCCGGCTGGGGGGCGCCGGGCTAGGGGGGCCGCAAGTCCGGGCTCTGACGTCGGGGGCGGGGCCAGAGGCCGTGACGCGAGGGGCGGGGCCGCGCAGCTTCCCCGCTAGGCCGGCGATTCATTCAAAAGGCGCGCAGGTTGCGCGGCCGGCCCGGAGCGCTCGCCTAACGGGGCCCGGGTGCCGCGTCGGACGCGGAGCGGAGCTGGTGCTGCCGGCCAGGTAAGGAGGGCGCGCTCGGCCCGCAGCCCCGCTCTGCTGCCCTGAGGAAGTTCTCCCGCGCTGCGGATGCGGCAGCCCCACTCTCCTGCCCTGTCCTGTCCCGTCCCGGCGCCTCCCGCGCGTCCCGGAGCCCCCCGGCGGCGCGTCCTCCCCGCCCCGGGCGCTGCGCAGTCTGTCAGAAGGTGCGCGAGAGGAAGCAGGCGGAACTTGGCGTGCGAGGGGGTCGGTGGAACCCAGGAACTTGGATTGACACCAGAGCCGGTTGCAGGACGGCACGGCGGCGCCTCGGTGCGGCTGCAACGCGGGGCTGCCGGGAAGGGGGGGTTCTGAACGGTGTCAGCCCGTGACTGTGGGTGACACGGCGCATGAGGCGGCCTGGCCCGGGTAAACGTGTGGCTGGGACACTGGGCGGTGACGCCGAGCCTAGCGGGCGACACAGAGGGGCTCTGTGTGTCTGAGACAGGAGGAGTGTATGTATGTGATTGTGTGTGGGAGAGACCCCAGGTCGCTGGGTCACTGTGTGTGGCCTGCAGTTTGACCGGGGCTAAGGCCACTAAAAATTGTGAGTATAAGGTAGAAGAGAGGAACCTTAAATAACTTGAGCAAGCCCTGAATCACGGGGTCACAGGGTGCGTAAGGAGCCAAGTAGAGAGAGAGAATGTGTGTGTGTTTGTCTGCTTGACTCAGGACAGAGTAAGGAGACAGAAGGAGACAGCTTCCAGCAGTTGAGGGGGCAAGGAAGATCGGGAGTCTAGGGAATAAAGCTCTCTCGAAGGCACCCTGCAGGAGTTCAGATTAGTGAGTTGTTTGCACCCAGAGACGACCTAGCAGAGGAAGAGGAGGCCAAGCTGGGCGCCACGGGGTGGGATCGCACCTCTAGCACAGAGAAGACTTGAGGTGTTTTCAATCTCCACTCCACACTCACACACACACCAAAGTCCTCAACATCTGGCCGGTGCCTTCTGTATCCTCTGTCTTGTTATCAGAATCTGCCTGTGCTGGGCCTCAGTCTCCCAGCCTGCACAGAAGTGTGAATAGCCTGTGAATCATCACTTTAGGATCCTCTATTGTTTTGGGGTCAGTCTTCTCCATTCTTCTTTCCCCTCCAGGCAGAAGGACTGCAGTGGGGGCGGGGGCAGATTTCTGCTGGTGATACAGTGGTCGAAAGTTTGCACCCATGTGCTAGTGAAAGGTTGGGAAAGGTATCAGATTCCCACTCAAAAGCCGCCTGGTCTTTTAGATCCTGAAATCTCAATCCAAAGACATTCTCTACTCAGGTCTCGTCTTCAGCTCCCTGTTTGGAGAGGGAGGGAATATTTGTCCTCCATCAGTGCATGGTCTCTGGTCTGGTCTTGGAGTTCTGTCCATCTGGGAAAGACCGCTCTGAGGCCCTGTGCTCCCACAAGAGGGGCTGTGCAACTCACGGAGAATGGGTGCAGCTGGGCTCCCTAGCTCCAGAGGTGGCAGTGGGGTACCACACCTGATGGAATATGCCTGTGGAGGTTCCGCTTTCTGTAATCCGCTGAAAATGGTTTGACTTTTTGAGGGGGCAGTGGCAGACTCTGCTGTAAACACTTTGTAATGCACGGTTTTATTGAATCCTTACAGTGGTTCTGAGACACAGTGACAATTAGAGACAAAGTAACTGAGGCTCCGAGAACCACAGTGGCATCCAAAGTCACATAGAGTCAGGACAGCGCCAAGACTGGAACTCAAGTCTTCTAACCCTGGGAGGTGTTGGAGGGGATCACCACCCTCCTGGTAATTGCTCATGGCTTAGCCGAGCTTCTAGCTCTCACTTGGGCTGGCAGGCCTGGCATAGGTGTCCGTCCCATTATGAGTTTGCAGCGAGATTTGTGTGCACACATGGCTGGCAAATTGCAAGTGGGTGTTTTACACGGTCCTCCTGTTCCTTCCCTCCCCCTGAGCTCGAGATCACCAGAAAGTCCCGGCTCTGAAGTAGCTGGAGTAAGCTACACAGCCCAGGGGTGGCAGCGATAGTGACCTTCATCATACTTGACAGGTCCCCATCCCCGTGTCTTTGACTCACCCATTTGCTGTGGTGGGGAGCAGATGGAGTGACCTTGTGCTTGTACCCTGCCCAATCCCCATTCCTCCCAGACAACCCTTCTAATTCTGAGCACTGCTGATGCTCGGGCTGGGGCTGGATCTGGGGCTGGGGATCAGGGTGTCCCTCAGTCCTCCCCGGAATGACTGGAGCTGTGCTTTTGGGGCTGTTGAAAATAGCTGTCTTGGTCTCCAGGGGCTGAGCCCAAGTTATTTCCATCCCTAGCATAGAGGTAGAAATAGCTCAGGGCCAGGAGGAGAGAGGGGAGAAGGGCCAACTAAGGGTTAACTTTCCCTTCTGGCCCAGCCTCTGTGGAGCCCCCAGCTCAATGCCCCATCCAAGCCAAACCATTCTGGGAACTTGGGCCTCTGGGGAGGACAATGGGGCTGAGCTGGGTTTCTATTTGGTGTGGTAGTTGCTAGCGGGAGGTGCCTGTGTCTACCATTGGTAGACAACATCAAGGGGCCTAACTTACAGGGCCAAGAGTCAAAGCCAGCAGGCTCAGCCCCACTTTACACAGGGAGAGACTGAGGTTCCAAGAAAGGCAGGGCATGCTCAGCCCCTAGCCTTGGCGTAGCTCTTCCCTCTGCTTTCCCCCTGCTTTCCCCCCTTCCCCTTGATCCCCGGACACTTGGGCAGCAAGGGAAGCAGGTTCTGTCACAGCTTTGCAAACTTCTGTTCCAGCTCTGCTCTTTCTGCCTGTCCAATTGCTTTCTTTGGGTTTGTTTGTCCCCCCACCCCCCCCCCACCCCCCCCCACCCCCCCACCCCCCCGTGCTGTGGATTGAACCCGGAGCCATGTGCATGCTAACCTGGTGCTGCTGGCTAGGTAGGGTTGGGCTCGGTGGAAAAGAAAGCCAGTGCTGCCTCCCCGCTGTGTGCTCAGCCCTGAGGCTATCAGCTCTTTGCCCTGTCCTCCAGAGAGTCCTCAGTCCTACTAGAGGTAGGCAAGGAAACCGGGAATCAAAGAGAAGGCACTTTTGAGACCCTAGTGCCACTGGGTCCAAACCCAGGTCTATGGCCTTCAAGTCCAGAATTCCTTCCTGGGCCACCCACCCTGGGAAGGACGAGCACTCTATTAATAACTGCCCATGTGGCTCCCAGAGTGTGCCTGGTTGGTTGGCACAGATGGAGGGGGATGAAGGGGCCTTCTGTGGCCAGTTAGAGGCAGGGTCCAAGCGTGAGTTGGAGAGAAGGGACTAGACTTGGCCCTGTGTCTGCTCACAGTGGGAAGGAACTGAGAGCCCATGGGCCCTGCACTCTGCCTCCCTCAGGCAGCCTTCTCTCTGCTGGCAAAGGGTCAAAGGAGATGGAGAACTGATGGCTGAGTGGGTCCCCTGATAGGAAAACCTCCCAAAGGGTGGGATGGGGGCTGGGTTGTGAAGAGTTGCTGTTAGCCAGGTGGCGGTGGCACACACCTTTAATCCCAGCATTCAGGAGGCAGAGCCAGGCGGATCTCTGTGAGTTCGAGACCAACCTGATCTATAGAGCGAGATCCAGGACAGGCACCAAAAATATACAGAGAAACCCTGTCTCAAAACAACAACAACAACAACAACATCAACAACAACAAAAAGGAGTTGCTGTTAGCCTGTGTATTCTGGATCTTCCCCCCACCCCATGAGGTCAACTGAATAGGCACAATTGCCCGGAGTTATGGCAGGTGGGGCTGCATGTGAACTTCGGAACTGTCCCTGCTCAGTCCTCTGCTTTTCTGACTCCGTGGTTTCAGCTGTGAGGGAGCAGGTACACTTAGGCTCCACTGGCATGGGTACCTGGATCCCATGCTGCTGAGACTTACAAGCTTGGCTTCCTCACAGAGTGCTTTCGGCACCCAAGTACCGAGGTAGCACCTGGGTAGTCTTGACTGGACACTGCTTGTTTGGAGCTGGGTTCCTCCAAAGGCCCTTGTGAGGCTGTGGTGTTAGAACTGGTAGTTCTAGCCAGGTGATGGTAGCAGTGCACACTCCTTTAATCCCAGCACTCAGGAGACAGAGAGGCAGGCGGATCTTTGTGAGTTCAAGGCCAGCCGGTCTACAGGGCGAGTTCCAGGACAGCCAGGGCTACACAGAGAAACCTGTCTCAGAAAACAGAGACAACAAAAAAAGAACTGGTAGATCCTGGTCAGCATTGCTTAAGTGAGATTCCAAAAATCCCCTCCACATCCTTTGAGGCCCCAAAACTCTAGAGAGTGACCTGTTCAAGGTCACAGATCCACTTAGTGACAGGCAGAGCTTCCACTCAGGTGGCCTGTCCTAGAGCCTAGCCTTGCCCCTGATGGCCTGTCACCATCCCCGTGCCCACCCGGGCCTCCCGCCTCAGCACCCAAGCCTAAGGAGCTGGAGAGTGAGCGGGAGACCTGTGGTGTCTCCTCAGTCGCTCCCTAAATTTCTGTTCCAGTCAACCAGATGGGATGATGGGGTCAGGGTGAATGCTGAGCAGTCTCATTAGCCATCCTGACTCATTAGCAATTCAATAAAAAGTGGAGGTGTGTGGTCGGGGCAGCAGCCACGCTGATCAGGGGTGGAGGGGGGTGGGGAGGGTGGGGCGGAGCCGCATGACAGAGGGGTGGACTGGGTGTTTCCCTCCTGGGCCCTTGCTGTCCTGTCTTAGGGCCAGAGGAGGCAGTCCAGGGATGGCCCATGGTTCTTAAAGGTTGGTGTCCACTAAAGCAAATCCTTGAAAGCAGTGAGTGGGGGCCAGGCGAGTTGACATGGGCAAGAGCGGCCTGTTGCTTGTCTCCTCTCCAGGGTTGGTAAAGCCTTATTTCCTTTGAAAAACTCTGTTACATGTGTTTGTTTCTTTTGTATTGACGGGGTGGTGGGGTGGAGGTCAGTGCACACCTGCAGGGTCAGTTCTTCCCTTTAGAGATCGCAGCCAGGCCATTCAGTGCTGGTGGCAGGTGCCTTAACCCACGGAGTTGTCTACCAGCCCAAACCAAGGTTCTCACTCAGCCAGCTCAGCCTCAGTTTCTGCAGTGGACCATGGAAGCCTGTGTTGAGAGATCCAGCAGGACTTGACCTGGAGAAGAAATAGGACTCCTGAGGGGGTCATTGGGGAGCTCCAGCTCTGTCCCGGGGGTGACTGTCTGGTCTCAGACACCGTCTTCTTTATCCCCAGACTTGTCCTAGGAAGGAGAGAGACTGCATCCATTTCCTACTCAGCCCAGAGGAGCTGGGAGAGCCAGATCTGGCTGCCTCAGCTCTTTCCTTAGCCTTAAGGAGTCAATTAGCCCTCTCAGCCCCCTCCTGCCTGCCTTACCACCTGAGCTGCTGAAATGCAGGCCCAGTGGCAGCCAGGAGGTGTGATGAACAGAACCATGTCCAGCTCCTGCTGCCCTAAGTGTGGGCTGCATAGGAAGAAAGCCGGGAGTGGGGATGCCCTTCTTTCTGCATAGCTCCCAGGCAGCTTTTGTTTATCTCTGGGCCTTCAGCCCCAGCAGCAGCCCTGGGAGCTGCTCTTCCTGCCTCTGGGAATTCCCAGACTTCCCCAGTCTTCTTGCTGCCTGTGGTTTCTAGTGTTCTGTCCTGCGTGCCCTGGTATACATTAGCACAGTATCCAAAAGAGCGTGGGTGCAAGCGCTTCTGAGAGGCCCCGAGGCTGCCAGGTGGGGAGGCACACCTCCTCCAGGCCTTGCTCAGGTCTTTCTAGTAGACCTTCCGCTGAGCTCCCGTCCGTCCGTCCGTCTGTCTGAGCCACCTTCCACACACTTCTGCACTCGCCTTCTCGCCATCAGACTGGCAAGCACTCTTGAGTGTGTCTGCCTGTGGAGTCAGGACTAGGCTTCAGGGTTGGAAAGGCAGAGATGAGGCAGTCCTGGGCTCCATCCCTGCCTGGCTATGCGATCCCCACAGGTGACTTCCCCCAACCAGTTTACTCAGGTCTGAAAAGGGAATGTTCACCTCTCAGACGTGGATTGGAGGTGAGCCAGGGTGAGGGATAGTCTCTGGCTGAGGTCGGCCCCCTTCTGTTAGGGAAGCTGGCAATGCCTAGCAGCCTTAACTGGCGCCCAGTGTGGGCACTGCCCTACTTCAGCCCCAGTTGCCAGGGAACCACTGGGTCCCTTGCTAACCTGGATTTCTCTATTGATGTTGCCTTTGTTGCTGCCTGGTGTAGCCACTGCTGAGGAAGGCCTGTGTCCAGCTGTGTTTCCAGGCAACCCTTGCCTCCAGAGGCTGCAGAGAAGGCCATGGGCTAGGAAGCAGAATCTGCCTTCTTCCCTACCCTACCCCAGGCGGGCCCTGGGCCCACCTCCCTCTCCTGCAGTGCCCTCACTTGCCTGGCAGCTCACCTGCCTGCCTAGAGGCAAATCAGGGTTTCGCTTCCTCTGCTCTATGCCCTGGGAAAAGTGCAAGCTCAGCATGACCTGGGCTCTGCCTGCCAATCCTTCCAGACCCTTCTCCTATACCTCCCACCCCCAGAGTGGCCCACTGGGTATTTCCTGTGTACTTGATCCCTTGCTAACCGCTGATCATAAATACAAAAGAGAATTTCCCTATGCTGGTCAGACATGTGCTCTTCCTTTTTTAAAGTTTACAAATGGGGAAACTGAGGCATGGTGAAGTGTAGTGCATGCTTATTGAGGACTTACTCTGTGCCAATCCTGTGCTGAGAACTAAATGTGAATTCTCTTATTTCACCCTCTATGAGCCGTCTGCACTGGGTCCCATAGCTTCCCAGCCAGTGAAGAGCAGAGGAGGGCAAGCTTGAGTTCAGTGTTTCCCCAGGGTGGTAGAGGGCTTCAGACACAAGTTAAGACCAGCTCTGCCTCTGGGCTTCTCTACCACAGTGTGTTGCTCTGGCCCTCCTTCTTGGCGTAGCTGGGCAGGCTACTGAAGACACTTCTCACCCCAGTGCGGCCCACACCCAGCCAGTGTAGCACTGGGCATAGAGGACAACTTGTGGTGAGAAGGGGGGCTGGGCAATGGCACCATTGCTGAGGGAGGGGTGGTGGTTGGGGCCTCCAGGAGGAAGTGACTTTGAACTGCGCTCTGCAGGAAAGAGTAGGTGTTGGCCAAAAGTGACAGGAGGGTTCTGGGCAAAAGAAACAGCAGGTAACACACATCTCTGTGACTTGAAAGAAGCCTCAAGTAGCTGAGAGAGAAACCTAAGGTGGCTGGAGTCTGGGTACATGTTTGTGTGAGGAGGCTTTCAGGGGTGCCTTGGGACACCATTCTGAGGGGTGGGGAACTGGCTCGGGGCACACCCACATCTGTCAAGAAACCTAGGCTGCAGGTAAGGCTGACCTAGAGGTCAGAAGAAGTGGACAGAGGCCTTGGAAGATCTCAGGGAGTGTGCTGGGGGGCCTCGGCTGGGGCTAGGGGTAAACCCACAGATTGGGTTCTAGGAAAGAGGAAGCTGCCTGAGGCCTGGGCAGGCAATACAGCTTCCTCTTTCTGTGAGGCCTCCAGGGCTGCCCCTCTCTGGGGCAGCTTCTCCTGCAGTTTGGGGCCCTGCTGCAGCTTTGCTGGTTGGCTTGTGCTCAGGGAGTTTCTGTTCTAATTGTTTGGGCACTTTTCCAGAGGGCTACGTTTAAGAAAGCCCCCTGAGGTCTCCTGGTAGAGGCATCCAGTTTCATGCCTGGGTTGGGTGCTGGGCTTTGTGGTGAATGAAACAGACATTCCTGCTCTGACTGTTGTCTGGTTGGGGGACAAGCAGCGAACAAGCAAGCCAACAAATACTTAATTACCACCCCGGGGGGTGGGTGGGGTGTGGGGAGGAAGTCCCGTGACCCACTTGAGGCCCATTACCTGGGTTAAGCTTCACGACAGGCTTCTACCACAGAAGATAAACAACCTTTCCTGCAGATGAGGAAACCGGGGCTGGGGAAGCTGGGGCTCAGGTCCCATAGGGAATTAGTGGATGAGTGTGGATGCTCAGGGCTGGGGGTCGGAGGAGTGGCCTGTGAGCGAACTTCCTTCCCTGCCAGAACCCTACATCTTCAACCCTGTCCTCCCTCAGGTACCCTGGAGCTTGCCAGGCTTTGTGGGCGTGACCCTTCACTCTCGGGCTGCTGTCTGTCAGCTCAGCCCTCGGGAGGAGTTAGGCTTTGGCCTTCTAGACCAGAGAAGTAGAAGTATGGGGGGCTCCACTGACGCCCCTCCTAGGGGCTTCTCTGGACTTGTTTCCCTGTGGGTTTCTAGGGCAGTAGCTTGGATGCTAGAGGGCTGGGGCTGGGGCGAGGGCTGGGGCGGGGGGGGGGGGCAGAGGTTGCAGCAGGTGTACACATGTATGCATGTGCCTGAGCAAGCAGGAGGGGGGCAGGAGGGGTTCAGTCTGGTTGAGAGTGGGGGCCATGCAGCCAGACTGGAGTAAGTAGCAGTTGTGTGGTAATTAGAAGGTGCATAATTAGAAGGCAAGGGATGCTGGGTGGCGGCTGTCAGTGGGTATGCCTGAGTGGGTCCACTCTGGCTTTGAGGCTGGGCCTCTGGACCCCCACTTTCCTCTGGGAAGTCTCAGGATCACTCGGGTTCTGGCCTGTCTGCAGATGTGTAGCTGTATAGCCTCCCCTTGAGGCTCTGGTCACCCAGAAGGTGCTGTTAGGGTCCGGGTGGTTCCGGGCCTCTCCTGGGGTCTTACTTCTTACCTTTCACCCCTTCTCCTAGCTCTCTGGGCTGCCTGAGGACATAAAGGGTTGCTGGGGCTGGGAGCATGCTGTGGGGACAACCTGAAGACTTGGGGTTGTGGTCAGGTCTGTGATAGTGAGATCCTCTCAAGGACTGTGGAGGGGCCATGGGAGATGGTCTTGAGGGATCACGGAGCCCGGGAAGGCTTAAGGGACACTGTGGTACAGAACCTGGAAGGCAGTTTTGTGACTGAATCTGAGGAGGGACAGGTCAAGGGATGAGTCAGGAGTGCCATCTGTTGAGTGTGGACTGCCACGTGTGGCCTTTTCCGACTCTGGAGCCTGCCCTTCCCTGTCCCTGGTTTTCCCCTTAGTTGGTCTGGAGCCCAAGAGGGGCCGGCTGCCAGTGACCTGGAGAGTCCCTGGATGATGTGACTCCAGCCCCTCCCCCTCCCCTGGGTGTAACTCGAATCCCTGACCCTGCTGAGGTCTCTGTGGGGCCAGGCCCAGGTCAGGTGGCGGATAGGTTTCCTCCGCTCCACTCTTGTTTCCAGCCAGGAAGCCCGGCTACCAGCGGAGAGGAGGGCCCTGTGACCCGGAACCTCCTGCGAGCAACAAGTCCTCTGTCAGGCTTGGCATTAAAACAGCCTGTGACCCCCTGGTCCAATGGGGTCGGGGAGGGCTAGGCCCGTGAGCACCGTGGGGTTTCAGAGGTTGCTCATAGCTTGTGTTGAGGCCTGATGAGCACCCTAGCCCACCTGTGCCCCTGGCTGTGGGAATACACATGGACTTTCTGTTATCTCTTCTGAATCCTTCCTGCCATTCTAACTTTGTCCACTGGCTACAGACTTCTCCGGAGGTGCTGCTGTCTGGGCCCAGCAGCCTCACTCAGCTGGGGAGCCGGCATTGGCGAAGGTTCTCTGAAACATCTCACTGTGGGACCATTGTGTCTTAATCTGTTTGCCATAGTGCCTGCCCTCTGAGATGGAGCTCCCTGTGGACACTGGTGTTCCCAATTCCCTAGTGCAGAAGCCTGTCTGGTGTATGTGTCTGAATTCTAGATCGTGACCCTCCCTGGGGGAGGTGTGGAGGAGGAACAGGCCTGTGACAGAGTGAGCAGGGTTACAGCCTTCCAGCCAGACTTCTAGAAGTACTTCCACATCGAGGCGTTTGGGGTGGCTTTGAAGGATGAGGGCCTTCCTGTAGCAGAACCTACGAGAATTAAGGCAGAGTGTGAGAGTGGCCTGGGAGCTGTGAGAGGCTGGGGATAAGAGTCCGGCTAGAGGTGGTATAGCCATCTTAAACCCCAGCCCAGGCCTTTGCCAGCTTCCTTCCTCTTGCCCTTCCTCTGATGCCTCAGGGCACCTGGCTGTTTATGGAAGGGGAAGGAAGCACTTCCTGCTCTGGGAAACCTCCTGAGCTGGAGCCCTCAGCTTCCCTTCCGCCTGGCCAGGCCTACAAGGCTGGCCCTGGACAGGTCAGTTCTACCTCTGCTCAGACCTGCATCCTGCCATGTAGGGCAAATGTTTGCCCAGCACCCGGCAGCAGTCCTGGTGGTATCCTGAATGTGGCTTGGAGGGGGACAGCAGCCACCTGCCTGCTCTGGCCGCTCCCCTGAGCTTCCTTTATCTGCCCTAGGTCCATGTCACTCCAGGGCCTGATGATGAAGCGGACCTCGCTGTGCTGGCCCCTGTCTTGCCTCTTTGTGGTGAGTTGGAGAAGGGCCCCCAGAGAAGCTGGAAGAGTTGGAATCTGAGCATGCACCTCAGCACTCCAGAGAAGAGGGTGCAGGCACTGCCCAGGAGCCTCAGGCTCTGGCAGACGTAAACACTCACCTCTTTCTTGGAAGGATCCAAAGCCTTCAGAGCCTCAGAGCCGCCGAAGCGTCTCCTAGCACTTTCTCCCTAGCATGCAGTCGTGACCCTGTAGTGACCCTGTAGAGACAGACACAACCTCTTCTACCCAGGACAGCGGGGCCAGGGATGCAGCTTTCCCAAGCAATTCCCACATGGGCTGGAGGGATGTCCTAGCATTTGAGGCATGGCTGAGGGGCAAGGTGCTTGCCCCAGGCAGGTGTGGGGCAGAGCCAGGAGGGCAGGAGGGGACCTGGAAGAAACTGAGTCCCTCGTGCTGGATGTAGGGTCTGCATTAGTATAGGGAAGCTCAGATTCTGGGGCTGGAGTCAGAGCACCTTGGGGTCTGTCTGGTGTGTGTGGTCTTTCTGCTGCAACTCTGGAAGCTCAGGGATAGCAGGCTGAGATCTCCAGGAGGCAGCCTCCAGCCTTAGCAGACATTCTGCCTTCAGGGTAGCTGGCCCTGCTCCATGCCTGGTGCCCCTAGCCCTAACAGCCGGGGCCAAGTTGGAGGACAGGGTCTTCCCACAGCAGGAGTCGGGCAGGTGGTCCATTTGTTTGAGTGGGAAGCAGAGGGAGGTCACCAGAGAGGGGTCCATTAACCCACATCTAGAAGAGCCTTCCTCTGGAACGTGGCATGCTCTGTTTAGGTGCAGGGTATGAATGGGGTGGCCTTGGCACAGGGGGAGGTCACAGAGGAGGATGTGGTCTCAGACTCAGCCCAGGGCCCAGAATAGTAAGTAAGCACCAGCTGCAGACTTGGCTCTAGGCATGATAAACAGAGGGTAGTTAATGACATGCCCAGCTTGGGGGTAGGGGGAGGTGTGCTGCAGGAAGGGAGACAATCTCAGAGGAATTCGGAAGCATTTCCTCCTCATCTGTCTAGGGTGAGGAGGTGTAACTCATCTGAAAGAGCTATAATTCAGAGGCTCAAGGGCTTGAGGTCCTGATCCTGTCTGGGGCTTTCCAGTAGTTTCCAGAAGCAGGTATAATTCTCTGTCTACCTAGACACTGGCAGTGCTGCAGAACTGGCAGAGGCAGGCTCTAAGAGTGCCCCTGAAGCCTGGCAGGGAGCCCATGTGGTGTGCGACGACTCATGCCCTGTTCAGGAAGTAGGTAGTGCGTCCATGGCCCTTCAGGCCTCATGCCTAACACTGTCACCATGTCTTCTGTGTTCCACCTGCATTCTTCCAGCTGCTGCCCTGGCCTCTGGCCACTCCAACATCAATAACTCCTTGGCTGTGTCCACCTGGCAAGGAGCCTGACCTGGTGAGCGATATGCTGCCCTGTCCCAGGACGACTCCTGAGGGCAGGGGGAGGCCTAGGCTTCGATGCCCAGGGGCCTTAGGCCTGGCTCCTGGCCTTGTAATCTTTTTCCTCTCCCACAGGACCCAGGGAAGGGCGCATTCTGCCAAACCTGCCCCCCAGGCACCTTCTCGGCCTCATGGGACTCTCATCCATGCCAGTCTCATGATCGCTGCAGCCTTCGAAGGAGGTTGGAGGCCCAGGCTGGCTCAGCAACTCATGATACAGTGTGTGGAGACTGCCAGCCTGGGTGAGCACAGGGTGAGGGTGGGGTTCATGCTGGGCCTCCCTTCCCATCTGTGACATGGATGGGTGGCGCCATCGAGGGCACTTGGTAGGAAGGAATCCAGTTTTTCCTCAGGACAATTTTTTTACTTCTGGACCTCAGTGACGTCTTTCCTCCTTGCAGATGGTTTGGGCCTCGGGGAGTTCCTTATGTTCCATGTCAGCCATGCTCCAGGGCACCTCCGAGTACTGGTGGCTGTGATGGTAAGTGGCAGATGGTGGGGTAGGACAGGTAGGCTCAGTGAATTTGAGCCCAGGAGTCTCTGCAGCATCCATTTGGGGACAGTAGGGTCCTTTTCCAGGCCACAGGAGAACAGGCAGCCAGCAGGTGTCCAGCAACATGGTCAGCCGCCTTGCTTTTGAGTGATAGAGACCACCCAGCGTCTGGCAGCTGCCGTTAGGACTGAGGGTTCATACCCTATTTGGTCCTGCTGTCCCCGTCCTCTCCATAAGAGCCCCACAGATGCATATGTGCCTTTGCACATGCCTGTGAACACATTCTTACTACTAATTCATGTGCTGTTGTGAAGAGGAATCCTGCATCCCTCTGTCTAGGAGTGTGCCATATGTGTCTGTCTGTTCACTCCACACACCTAGCACGAGGGGCAAATGTAGGTTGAGGCCCAAGGAAGCCTCATTGGATAATTGATTGGCTGGTCAAGGAAGAAAGCCATGAGCTGGCTTTTGTGTCCCTAGTGTGGCAGGGTGGGCTGTCTTGGGGATGTCAGTTTTCCCCAGCTTTATGTTCAGGTCCTTGGGCTCGCTGCCATCACTCCTGCACCCAGCCTCCTATCCCGGCCTACCCAGGACTCCCAAGGCTAGGCCAAGGCAGGCCATCGGGGCAAGATTACCGCTGTGTCTCTGGTGAAGTGAGCAGGGCACAGCAGGTCAGGCGGAGAGCCTTTCCGGGGCTGAGGAAGGACAGCACCAGCCTAGCAACTGATCTGTATGTTTTTCTCTGCTGCCTTGCTTCCACCCTCTATGGTGTTCAGAGTCAGGGCGACGGGCCCGGCGTGGTGTGGAAGTGGCGGCAGGTGCCAGTGGCCATGGTGAGCCTCGGCAGTCTGGGAATGGCACCCGGGCAGGCGGTCCTGAGGAGACAGCAGCCCAGTATGCGGTGATTGCCATCGTGCCTGTCTTTTGCCTCATGGGGCTTCTGGGCATTCTGGTGTGCAACCTGCTCAAGCGGAAGGGCTACCACTGCACGGCCCACAAGGAGGTTGGGCCCAGCCCTGGAGGAGGAGGCAGCGGTAAGACCTGACGGGGTCGGTGTGTGTGTGTGTGTGTGTGTGTGTGTGTGTGTGTGTGTGTGTGTGTGTGTGTGTGTGTTGTGCCGCCGCAGCCCTGGTGGGAACAGAGCAGACCAATGTGGAGGATGGTAAGGGGCCGAGCTCTGGCAACAGGCAGAAGTAAAGCAGTAAGCTGGGCCAGTGGCACTGGTGAGATTGCCGCCCTGGGTGAGGCCCTGCTCCACCGTAGGGTTGGGACTCTACAGGGGCAGAAGGCTCCAGCTGTCTGGTTCACAATAACCCCTGGCCTCTGGTGTGGAGCAGGAGAATGCCTTGCATCAGGAGGGCTGGCAGGGCCAGCATCCAGGCAGGCGCTGTGCAGGTTTCAGGTTTCAGCTCCACTGTGGTTTGAGATACAAGTTCTGGAAGGAGGAGGCGGAGAAGGCCTTGGGCCCACTGCTTCTCCTGCTGACCAATGCCTCCTGAAGGGTAGAGACCTTGTGGGCAAATGCACTTCTCTGGGCCCTCAGGAGCCTTCTGGTCAAGTCACCTGACACAACATCTCCTACGCCAGCTTTCCAGAGTCCCTTCCAGCCCCTAACTGAATTATAAAAGGAGTAGACAGGAGGGTAGTAAGTCAGCATCATTTGTAAATTATGTTTGAATATTTTATTATTTTAATTTTTAATTAATTTTATGTGTGTGTGTGTTTTGCCTGCATATATACGTATGCAGCGAGGGTGTACCTGGTGCCCAGGGAGGCCAGATGACAGTATAAGATCCCCTGGAACTGGAGCCGGACTGTTTTAAATCACCATGTGGGAACTGAGAACAGAATTCTCTCCTCTGGGAGAACAAGTACTCTTAACCACTGAACCACCTCTCCAGCTCCAAGTCAGGGCCATTTGATGTAGGACCGCTTTTCTGCTAGCCTAGTGATGAACTGTTGGCTGCTGCCTGGGTACAAATCTTAGAACATTGCTGCTGGCTCAGGACCCATCCCAGCGGCCCATTCTCACACCCTTGAGTTTAAGCCCAGAGCTGTTAAGTAGTTCCATGGAGAGGATGGGGTGCAGAGAGGTAATGGGCCTAGAAAGGTGTTGGGAGGTCTAAGCAAGGAGAGCCCTCAAGGCCAAGAACAGAACAGCGCCCACCCAGAAGAGGCTGGTTCAGTGTGCAGGACTGGGGTTTTCAGATGGTCCTGAGACCGCCGAGCACTTGGAGCTGCTGGTGCTAGGTAATAAAGATGACAGCATACTTCTTTAAGTCTAGGTGATGGGCCTGTGGGTCTTGTCACCTGAACGCCACAGTAGGCGCTGCTGCAACTCTGAGCACGGTCTGTAGCGCCCTCTGCCAGCAGATCCTGGTGTAGCTTGGGAATTGTAGAATTCCTTTTCTTTTCTCCAGGGATCAATCCTGCCTATAGGACAGAGGATGCCAACGAGGACACCATTGGAGTCCTGGTGCGCCTGATCACAGAGAAGAAAGGTGAGGAGAGTGTCTTCCTGTTTCACCCCATGCCTGGGAGTGGAGGGTCTCCTCCGGGAGCCTTAGATGATGCTTGGGAAAAGTCCTGCCTAGCTCTGCCTCCCCACACCAAAGCCTCAGCCTGACTGGGACTCTGACCCTGGGTGCTGGGTGCTTTTGCCTCTTGACTGGTGAGGGATGGAGGAAGGGCTCATAGTTCAGGCCCAGGACAGGGATGTGGGAGTGGGCAGGGGCTGTCTGCTGAGTTATGGAGTGGGGTGCTCCTTCACTTTGGAGCTGGGTTCTGACTCCTCCTGCCCACAGAGAATGCAGCGGCCCTGGAGGAGTTGTTGAAAGAATATCACAGCAAACAGCTGGTACAGACGAGCCACAGACCTGTACCCAGGTGAGGGGTGGGGCCTTCAGATAATCGGCTTGCCTCCTGGGGATCCCCGCCTGGGTCTGTTCCCTTTTACGTCATCTGTGTCCCTTTACTTGATGGAGTCTCCTTTCCTGGCTTGCCCCAGTGATCATTTCTACTTCTCTTCCTGCAGGCTGCTGCCAGCCTCCCCTAGCATGCCACACATCTGCCCACATCGCCATCACCTCCACACTGTGCAGGGCCTGGCCTCACTCTCTGGCTCCTGCTGCTCCCGTTGTAGCCAGAAGAAGTGGCCAGAGGTGCTGCTGTCTCCTGAGGCAGCAGCGGCCAGCACTCCTGCTCCTACCCTCCTGCCCAACCCATCCAGGGCCCCCAAGGCTAGTGCCAAGACAGGACGTCAGGGTGAGATCACCATCTTGTCTGTGGGCAGGTAAGGTGGGCACAGACGTAGCCGGGTCGGGGAATAACTTGACATCCTGGAGACAGGCAGGTCCATGGTCAACTTAGTGCTGACTAGCCTTTCCTGGGCCTCTCTGTGTAATGTAGGTGGCCAAAAAAGCCATCATTTCCCAGCTACGCTATCTCACATGGAACTATCAGGTCCCTGAGGCATGGTCTTGGTGTTACCATACCTGGGACTTCTTAGGCCAAGGGTCTGTCTACCTCTAACAAGATGTGGGGTTGCTGGGAGCCGGGCACAAACAGCCTTGTCTCTGGGGAGCTAGGAAGGGCTCTTGTGCGGCATAACAGACTCAGTCTGTGACCTTGAAAACTGCGTGTGACCCAGCAGGTGTCTTCTCTGTCCTAGGATCCCTCTCTGACATGGGATGTTGGTACCACCTCTCCCCACAGGTTCCGTGTGGCTCGCATTCCTGAGCAGCGGACCAGTTCATTGTCATCGGAGGTGAAGACTATCACGGAGGCTGGGCCTTCGGGGGGTGATCTTCCTGACTCCCCACAGCCTGGTCTTCCCCCTGAGCAGCGGGCACTGCTGGGAAGTGGTGGAGGCCATACTAAGTGGTTGAAGCCCCCAACAGAGAACAAGGCCGAGGTGAGAGCTGGGGGGAAGTTTTCTGGGTCAACCCTGACAGAACAAAGGCCCGAGGAGGCAATATGGGGAGCTCTGGGTAGATGCCACTTTTCTGAAGCCCAAATGGCCTCTTGACTCAGCTCTGACCCCTCAATCCTGATTCCCAGGAGAACCGCTATGTGGTCCGGCTAAGTGAAAGCAACCTGGTCATCTGATGGGCTGTCTAGAATTACGTTCTGCCCTGCCCTGGGAGGTTCTGAAGGCTTCCTGCAGGAGGGAGAGCTACAGCTGGGACTGAGGACCGAGATGCAAAGGCCTAGCAGACAAAACAGCAAAGGCCAAGGCCTGGAGTGGGATCGCCCGCCCCATTGAGGAGGCAGCCTGCGGCACAGCACGTGAGCAGGAGATCAAGAGCCCACCCCATCCCTGCAGCCCCAGTTACTTCCCTGAAGGGTGCCCTAACCCTGTGCCTGTCCTGAACACATCATAGGAGCCCTCTGTCCCCTAGGAGTCTGGGTTGGTGGAGGAGTGGTGTCGGTCCCCGGTCGGTCCCCAGCTTGTGCCTTGGGAACTAGCCACTCTTCCCACACCCTGGGCCCTGGCCGTGCCTCCCTCTCTTCTGGCAGGCCCTTCAAAGGGGAGGGGTAGCCAAGAGCCCTGGACTGGTGGCAGAGTACCTGGGTTCCAGCTTTTCTGACTGTGAAATGGGGGAGGAGAGCTCAGTTCCCAGGACCTTTTCAGCTCTTTGCCGGTTCTGGGCTGAGTCCTGTTGGGGGGAGCTTGACTTTGCTACCCTCCCATTAATAGCTTTATCTGGCCTGTTTTTGCTGCTTCTGGGCCTTGGCCTTCAAGGCTCTCATGGGACTATTATGGCAATGCCTACACAAGGGGCTTATGCATGTGCCTGCCCCTACCCTGCTATTTGTAATGAAACTGAGAAATGACCTGACTTGTACAAGGCTCTGCTGCAGAGCCCCGGGCCATCCTGCCGCCTTCAAACTGCGGGGAGTGGAGAATGTCGGGCTAGAGTGCCTCTGGTCTGTGGTTTCCACGCTCCTGTGGTAGTGTCTGCGGGTAGCAGGCGTGACTGCCGATCCAGCCCGTCTTGGTCTCCGCTCTGGCTCAGGACCTGATTATTTATGTGGGCCGCGCAGGCGCAGGGCCCACTGACCATCCCACTTCTTATTTATTGAAACCTGCCGTTGCCCTGTCCCTACATCTCCAGCCCCACACCCTTGAGTAATAAAAGGTGGAAAGTGGTGTCATGAGGCGCTTCCTTTCCTGTTCCCACCCTGGAAACCTGTTTGCTCACCTCACGCTTCTAGGGGCTTGCCCAGTGTGCTCCATAGCGTCCTTCCTCATCAGCAGGAAGCCAGGGCAACAGGTAGCGGTGGCTTCATTCTCACCAAGGTCCCCAGAGGCCAGGCTTCCCAATAGAAATACAGACTGAGCCGTGTGTGTGGCTGAAAGTGTTCTAATAATCATTCCAAAAAGTTTTTTTAAAAAGGTAAACTTAATTTTAATATTTTAACCCAGTATATCCAGAATGTTTTCATTGCAATATAAAATAATTATGAAAATGATGAACGAGCTTTTTTGTTTGAGTTTAGTCTTATGTATTTTACATATCTTGACATGAACTAATATATTTCAAGGGCACGAGAGCTATGTGGTGAGTGGTGAGCTCTCCAGGAAGCAGCAGCCATGCAGAAGCTCAGTGTGGGAGGGGGATGTGTTCCAGGAAGTGGGAAGCAGCATGTGCAGAGGCCAGACACCAGGTGGGAAGGGCTGGAGGCTTCGCCACAGCAGTTAGGACGAGGCAGAGCCTCGGTCCTCCTGGTCACCATGTAGAGCGCAGGCGCTCCTGGAGCAGGAAGCTGTTGGAGCTTCTGGGTAACAGGTGAGGAGAAAGAGAAGAACCCAAGAGATTCCTAGGGCAGACCTGCTGGGACTCCTTATGGGATGTGAGGCAGGGGATTAGCTCCTAGTCGTGTCCAAGGTGTTTTGATATGAAGCCCTGGAGCTCTGGGGAGACAGATCTGGGTGATAGGAACAGCTCACAAACATTCAGGTGGGCATGCAGCCAACGGGCAGGGAGGGGCCATTTCTAGAAAAAGGTCTCAGGGCAGACCCTAGGGCCTGGCAATAAGAAAGCCATCAGGGGGTGGAGGTATGGCTCAGTGGTTAAGAGCACTGACTGCTCTTCCAGAGGACCTGGGTTCAATTCCCAGCACCCACATGGCAGCTCACACCTGTCTGTAACTCTAGTTCCAGGGGGTCTCACACCTTTACATCAATGCACATAAAGTTAAACAAAATTAAAAAAAAAAAAGCCATCCAGATCCTGGTGGCCAAGAAAGGGTGTAGATTTCAGGGAAAGTTGGCTGAGAGGCCAGGAAGCTGTCATGTGCCCTGGGGGTGGGGGAAGTGGTGGACAGGGCCTTGGTGAGTTTCCTAAGCGGTGTGGTGAGAGCTGAGCCCATACCAGGTAAATCAAGGGGCGTCATCCCATACCAAAGCCACCATGACTGGTGGGACCTTAAGTTAGGGTTTTGTTAATGTGTGGTATACTGTTTAACATGGGAGAGAGTGCTGGGCGGTGGTGGTGCACACCTTTAATCCCAGCACTCGGGAGGCAGAGGCAGGAGGATCTCTGTGAGTTCAAGGCCAGCCTGGTCTACAGAGTGAATTCCAGGACAGCCAAGGCTACACAGAGAAACCCTGTCTCGAAAAACAAATAAAACAAAAAGGGGGGGGTAGAGAGAGTAACAGGCAAATACTGGCTGTCCCATGGAGGCTGAAGGACTAGAAACTGGTAGAACTGGTGAGGTGTGGAAACCTGGTCTAAAGACTTGAGAAAGCCTGGCTTCATTGAGGACAGAAGCTTTCTGGGCAGAAACCAAGGTAGGTGGCTGGCCTAGCAGTGGCAGGAATGGAGGGAAAAAAGAAAGAAAAGCGACCTTTGACAGGATGGGCACAGGTTTTGAGTGTCCACCTATCCCTGCTCCTCCCTACATCCTTCGGGTACATGGTCCTCTGTGGGACTCTGTGAACTGGGCGTGGGCAGTCTCCCTCACTGTATTCAAGGAAATGGCCCCTATGGCTGCAGGGCGCGCTTGACATCCATTTGCTCTATCTCAGGGTTTGGCTTCTCAAATTTGCCTGTCCCTTCAGCCAGCCAACTCATGCACCCCACTTATCTAGGATTTAGATGACACAGCCCACTTGGGTCTGTGTATGAGGATAAGAGTGTTTCCTGGAGGGTAAGGCAGGAGGTGGGACCCCATCCATTCCCTGGAACGGCTAGATTAGAGAAACACTCAGATACCAGCCCAGTCAGGGTGGAAAGAACATGTCCAGGCTTCCAGGTGGGTAAGGACGCCCCGTCACTATTAGCAGTACTCTACCTTGCTCCTGCTTGCTCAAAGAATGGCTTGTTTCCTCATTTGCTTCTTGTGTCATAGTTTCCCAACATCAGGACAAAGTGGTGAGAGATGATGGTGATGCAGATGTGACATTCTTGGTCTCCACAGCCCCACTTACTCTTGGAAACTTTTGTACAAATCCCTGCAGCCCCCTCCATGAGTAGAGGTGGGAGCTGGAGGGAAGAGTAGGCATTGGGGTCCCACCTCTAGCTCTCTGCCCTCTCCTCCCTTCACCAGGTCCATGATGGATCATGGACAGAATGGAAGGTTGGGAGGATATCATGAGGCAGAGTGAGAGGTGTACCAATTGGTGGAGGGTGTACCAATTTCCAGTTCCCACTCTAGCATGGGCCAAGGTATGTCTACTGGCCCAGTAGGCCTAGCACCACCCCATGGAGGGTTTTACTGGTTCTTGCATAGTTGGGATGGAACTCAGCCTTACCCAAGCAAGGCAGGCCCTGTCTTGGTGCTGTACCTCCAGCCCTTGGAAGGTCTTTAAATGTTATTGAACCTTCTGCAATGTAAACACAGTGGCACACACCTGGCTTCACTCCACTTTGGGCCAGTTTTTCCTACAGTTGAACATGTTGAGTCTTTGTCCTATTAGCTGTGGAACATGAACTGTCAAGGCCAGGCCCTGAGAGAAAAGTGGTTAGATGGCCAAGACAACCTATTGTGGTTTAAATGAGAATGGCCCCATATGGCTCATGTATTTGAATGCTTGGTCCCCAGCTGGTGCAACTGCTTGAGGATTAGGAGGTGTGACTTTGTTGGAGGAAATGCATCACTGGGGACAGGCTTTGAGGTTACAAAAGCCCATGCCATTCCTAGGTAGCTCCTCTTATGTGTTTGTGCGTTCTCGTTCTTTCTTTCTGCCCGCCTCCTACTTATGGATAACGATGTGAGCTCTCAACTACTGCTCCAGCTCCATGCTCCCCATTCTGGATTCACCCTCTGAAACTTTAAGCCCCAATAAACTCTTCTGTAAGTTGCTTTGGTTATGGTGCCTTCACAACAGAAAAGTAACTTAAGACAAAGCCTGAGCAGCATTAGCAGTAATGTCACCCTGAAGGGAAGGAGATTCAAATGTACAGGGGATAAAAAAAATCCTTAATGACTGCTTGTATGAGGCTCTGTGGAACTTCAAGCTCCCCTTGGCTTCCTGACACTCCCTCACTGCTTTGAGAAAAGAGGGGTCCATCCTTTAAGAAACCATCTTCTAGACTGGGTGGTGGCAGTGCATGCCTTTAATCCCAGCACTCAGCAGGCAAAGGCAGGCAGGTGGATCTCTGTGAGTTCAAGGCCAGGCTGGTCTACAGAGTGAGTTCAGGACAGGCTCCAAAGCTACACAGAGAAACCCTATTTCCAGAAACAATAACAACATATCCTCTGAGATGAGCAGAACATGGACTGTAGTACCTGAAACCAGACCAAGTGTGAATTCCAACTTTACCTTAGCCAAGACCCTTCCCTCCTTAGCTGCTCTCCCAGCCCACCCATATGGGACAAAGAGCAGAGCTTCTCTTGCAGCAAAGCATGAGAAACTCAGAGATGAACAAGCAGAAGTGGGCAGCAAGCACCAGCCACGAGACTCAACAAATGGCCGGGTCTGTCACTAGTTCTTCCTCTTCTTCCTTCTTCGTGCTGGGGGAGGGGGGGTCTCTCCCACACAAGTACACTACACTGAGCTATACTCCACCCTTAACAGATGTCAGCTCTTTAACAACTTCCCCGGGATTCTATCACATTATCTGGTCTGAGTGCCGAACCTGATGCTCCACAGCTCCCATACTTTGTGCCTGATCCCATAGTCCCAAGACACAGGATTGTTTTCTTTTTTGAGACAGTCTTTCTTTCTCATGTGGATGAATTTTATGTATATGAATGCCTGCATGTAAGTGCACCATGTGTGTGTCTGGTGCTCTAGAAACCAGGTGTCATAGGATCCTCTGGAAGAGGAGGATGGTTGTGAACCACTGTGGGTCCTGGAACCCAAACCCTGGCCTTCTGTGAGAGCAGCCAGTGCTCTAACCACTGAGCGTCCCCCCCCCCCCAGGCTTTGAGACAGAGGCTTCAGGTTGCAATCCTACCCCAGCCTCCAAAGCACTGGGGTTCCAGGTGTGTACTCAGAACAGGTAAAAAGCAGCTTAGAATTGCCTGGGGGAGAAGCGCAGGGACTCACTGGCCCCAGGTGGTCTGTGCCTCCCTCACCCAAGAACCACTTGTTGGCTTTTTTGGGAAACTTTAATAGTTGTTGAATGTTCTACAGCTTACAGTAAATATCATAGTTACAAACTCTTGGCTTCAACCTTTCAGAGTGATCACTATCTGATCTTCAAAACAAAACAAAACCCAAAGGAATCCAAAACAACAAAGCCAGATTTACACTTCATACACACAAGTGTGGCCACAGGGCTTTCCAAGCTTTACACTCCAGGCTGTGTTTTGAAAACACCTATAAATTATTTGATCAAACTACTTGGAAGACACCGGTCAAAGGTTTATTATTATAATTATTATTTTTCAATGTTTTTATTTGTTTTTAAAATGTGAGTTCCAATAAAATTTAAAAATTAGATTCCAACCTGTAGGTTAAAATGAATTAAAAAATACAAAATCATACACAACGCTCTCTTCACAGGGATGTTACATGCCATGAGAACAAGCTTCTCTGTCATGTGATATGAAAGAGGGATGCAGATGCCTTGAAGACAGGAAGGGGAACAGGCCCTGGGCCTTCAAAGATCAAAGACAACTCCAAGGTGCAGGAGGCCTAGCCTTGCCTCACCTTGTAAGGAGAATGGTTCACAAGACAGATCCAGTCGATCTGGCTGACATGAGGTCTCTGGGCCAGTCCTACTCTTTACTTAGTCTGACTTTCATGCATGAGGAAGATGGCTGGAGCCAGGATGGCTGAGCTGGGGTCAAGGATAGATGCTAGGGTTAAGCCCAAAGCAGATTTCACTCATTTGATTCCTGTGGGCTGCTGCTATCTGTAAAGCTGTTGTATCTGTTCTCTTGGGAAAGAAATGGTCCCTCGGGCTGGAATGGATAAAGGACACACTGCCACAGCAGGGATACCTAAGGACTATGGATGTAGCAGCCACAGTGAAGCAGGTGATCTTTGGCTCTGTGGCAACCAGTTTCAACTCCTGTGTTCCTGGCTGGCGTTCTGACTGGCATCAACGGTTTGTAAATTAGGAAATACCTGCAGGAGAAACTGAGAGAATGGGACCCAAGTCTGGCTCAGGCAAGTCTGGCCATGGAATGTTGAAGCTGGCCTGCTGGGAATTTCAAAGGCTAAGTTGTGGAACCACATGATGCTGAATTTCACAAGATTTTTCTAGGAGAAGGAACAGGCGTAGGGAAAGGACAAGCCTGCTGCCAGCCTGGCATGTCCATAGAAGTCTGTCTAGAGACTCAGGTGTCATCTGACCAGTGAGCCTGGCTGAGTTTCTTTCACTGATTTGCTTCCCTTTGTCCACTCCTACCCTGGCTGCCCTTCTCTAGGTTCCCAGGCTTAACAAGATACTAGGGGCCACACTCAGCAGTGCTATGGTTGACACAAGATGGAAAGGCAGAGCTCCCTGAACATGAGTCACACATGGATGATGACTGATTCAGCCAGAATGCTGTGAAGACCACAGAGCCCATAGCAGGGCCAAGATATTTGATATGCAGGGAACTAAGCCGGGTCAGCATGCCTTGTTTGATGTGTCAGGATGCCAGAACTGGTGACCAAGGGACCTGTCCTACTTTTATGCTCCCATGACTCATTTCTGAAGGCTATTCAGGACAGAGCATCAAGCCTTCCAAAGAAACCTCTAGGTCTCAAACATGGAACCATCTAGATGGCCAGAAAGCACTGGGATGCACGGAGCCTAGTTAGTCTCTCTAGGACCTGGTTCTCACTGGTGAACAAGCAAGCCTGAGGACTCCAGTCCAGACATGCTTTCAGAAGTTCAGGCTTATGCCATGTCCCCTTGAAGTGCCTTGTTGGACCTGCACAGGAGTCAGAGAGTCAGAGAGCCAGAGTGTGCAGGCTTCCAAGAAGCAAGACTCCCTGCTCAAAGATGCCTGGGACTGTCCTCAATCATCTTCAGGACTGGACAGTGTCACCTTGGGTGTTCCGAGTTAGGTCTTTTGTGGCAACTTCTCAGCTGGATTTACCCCCAGGGCCTATTATAAGTCTCGGCCTAAAGCAGAAATTCTCAAAAATCTGCCCAGCTAACAGACAGGAGCTCCCCCAAGTCTCTACAAACTCTTCCTTGTGTGGGGCAGCAGAAGAGCAGAGGATCAGGAATTCAAATCTTGGCTCTTTCGCTCATGAGCTGTGTGTCCCTGGACAAGTCTCTTACCCCTTCAGAGCATCATGACCTCACCCCCTATCTTTAAAGTATTGGTTTTGGCAATCAGTGTCAAAGTACTTTACATACAAAAAGAAGTTTGGACCGATAGATGTGTGTGTCCCTGGTGAATACTCAGGGAAGGGGGTATGCACTTCAGAGTCATTGTCAGGGTAACAAGAAGGAAAAAGTGTTTCATCTCATAGGAAGAAATACAGTTGTTTTTTGCTTTTTTGTTTTGAAAGCATGGCAAGAGACTTTCAGGCTTTTACTCACTGGGAGTAGTCCAGCTCCTGGCCCAGGGCTGCTGAAGATGGTCACATGGTGCAAAGGGGGGCTGGTGAACAAAGCCACCTCCACCACTTGTGTGTGTGTCGTGATGCCAGTGTGGCAGCTCATGGTGTCATGTGCACATCCCTTGTCCTACAGTGAGAGGCCCTTTCCAGCTCTGGCCTCATCTATCTTGACCACTGGGCCATCCAGAATCTTTCTTTAGATGATACCTAGGGTACCCCTGCTAGGTACCTATGACCCTGCCAGAGCTGTCGGTGTTCATCTAACCCAAGGCACACACACACTGCACTCTGGGGCTCAGTCCCTTTGCTATGACTCCCCAAGCTTGCCAGAACTGAACTGGGGCTCTTGTGCTCTTACTGAAAAAAGGTTAATTGGTCTGGTTCTCTAGACTACAGCATGTCAACACTTGATTTTCACCTTGGGGCCTTTCTGATCTTGAATCACAGATTAGTTCTAAGATGGGGTACAGAGCACAGATGCTTCAGAACATGAGCCTGTGTGTGGATCAGGCTTAGAGAGACTAGAGCCAGCAGGGGATTCCTTACCAGAAAGTCCCTGTCCTTTTCTGAGCCTTGGATTCTCTATGAATTAAATAGCAGGCATCATGCCTTCATCTCAGGCATAAACCACATGAACTATGAGGGGCACAAACAGCATTTACTTACTGGTGTGGAAAGAACAAACATTAAGAAGTCATTCCTAGGTCTCTTTTTGTCTCTTTTACCAGGTCACCTGAAGGCCACAGGGTCTAGGAAGCCTGCCAGGATTCCAGCATACAGCTCATTTGGGGCCATTTCATTTCCTTCTAGAATCTGTTTCCACTTTTGTCGAGTGGGTAGTATAGCTGGCCCTGCTGCTTACTCCCAGGGCCAGTCCAAGGCTGTGAAGTGCTTTGACACGTACAGGGGTATCCTGTAATTATTACCGCCATTACTATTTTGGCATTTTCAGACATATAAGACATAATCTACAGCAACCTTCATCCACCTCTACAAAACCAAAGAGGGTAGGAGGAGGCATTGTAAAAAGCAGACCAACACTGCAAACCTTTGTTTGGAAAGAAAACCTTGTTGATGCTGATGGACTCTGACCTCCCGGGAACAGTCTGACTGTTTCTGAGGTCATTCCAGCTCAAGGGCTTCCATTTTTTTCTTCCCTTAGGGGGAATAGGAGGAAGGTGATGTCCAAGTTCACATGAATTTAAAATGAAAGTAGTTCGAGTCTCAAATGTTACCAGTGATCCAATTTTACACAGTAAGATATTCCTGTTCCACCCAGTGAGGCTATTGGCTGTGCTAGGCAGGCACAGGAAGGTGGCGGCCAATCCATTTCCTAGCTGAGTCTAGGAAGGACTTCCCTGTCCCAGGGGTCCCTCTTCTTCTCCCAGATGTGGTTTTATCTGCTTGGCCTCCTCCTTGGCCTCCTCTTTTGGTGGCTCCCATTCTCCCTCTCTTCTTGGGATAGAGGGCTGCTTTTCTAAGTGCAAAGTCTCTTCCAGCCAGCTCACCCGCGCCTTTTCTTAGAGGATGAACACTCCAGATGTCTTCACAGGCTTTCCAAATGCAATTTCTGTTCCTGCCATCTGCCCTGTGTGGCCTCTGCCTAGTCTTCAACCCCCACCTTTGGAGTCCGTGAGGGAAAATAGCAGAAAGAAGCCCAGAGGTCATTCCAGAGCTCACCAGATGTGGGCACTGCTGACTTAATTTTTACAAAGCCAAGACAATCCATCCCTTGCTAATTTTTTGTAGGCAAAAAGCCAGTAGGTAGGAAGGCTGCATTTAACGCTAATTTACTATGAGGTTCAGAGAAGTCCTTTCTGCTTCTCTGGGCCTCAGTTTCCTCATCTGTCAAATAGGGGAATGGATGAGATGATGAATGCTAAGGTCCCTTCAGTTCCATGAGTATGAAATGATTATTGCTATTGTTTTTCCTTCACTATCCTGACCTTCAGAACCGCCAGCTCCCACCTGGAATGTGGTTCCTTCACTTTGGCCGTGAAATGGCACAAGGTAACCAAGAGCTTGGCCTGCCTGTCAGCCCCACAGACAGACACGTGCGCCCCGGCATGGGGAAGGGCAGAAGGGCAAGGGAGAAAAATGCCACAAGTTCCACTCTCTGAGGAGGAAGCTCCTCAGAGTTGGGTCCATGAGACTCGAGCTGAGGGTGAGATTACGCAGGCACCTGGCCTTCCGAAGCCTCTGGATGCTGGGATCCCACCACCATGCAATGGTTTGGCAGGTCTAAGGGCAAAGCATCTCTGAAGGAAGTGCTAGGTCAGTTAACATGACTGTGCAAATCAGAAGGTCCAGGCCCAGCAACATGGCCTGAGACCTTTCAAACCGGACTGAGCACCCTCTTGCCCTTTCTTCACACTCCCTCCCTCTACCCTTCCCCAGATTCTCTGCTTTCCCAGGTTCTGAGCCTGGGACATGAAGCTGCTGATAACATTCCTACATAACCAGGTGGGTTTGTTCTTGGTCTGTTGCGATGGTTCTTGGAAGATATTTCTTCGTATTTGAACGAATCTTGCTTCAGCAAAATGACGATCTGACAGAGATGTGGCCTTCTCAACAGCCCCGAGTTCCTACCCCAGACCTGAGGGCCACATCTGTTATGCTCTCTAGATGAAATCTAGTCTTTACATGAACCATCGCAATAAACCTCACTCTCTGCTTGCTACTAGACTGGGATCCTAGGGACAGGATGCTTAGGGCAGGAAGGAAGTGCAGAGAGGACTGGGCCTGGTCAGGTAGGAAGAGGGGCTAGAGCCAGAAGGGCAGTGGCTAAGAGGGAGGCACGAGGGGGAGGCTCCTAGGAGATTAGAAAAAGCAGCTTTTACAAAAACCAAAAATCAAAATCAAAATCATTAAAGATGCATAAAGTGACCCTTGCACTTCCGTTGTCTCTTCTTGCAAATAGAGGCGGTGCTGCTAGGGGACTGCTCCAGCACCGGTGTAAGACTTGAGTAGTTGCATACAATGTGACTCCAGATCTGGGGGAGGAAGGGACACCGTGAGAGAGTGACACTCCACAGACCACTTGAGAGATTTCCGGACCCCCTCCCGCAGCCCGGGAGACCTGAGTGGAGCCCTCCATTCTTCTCAGGGAGCAGCAGGCTCTCTGTCCATGGAAATTGTGTTGATCTGCTGAGGACAGTGTAGGGAGCTGGGGTCAGGGTCTCTACTTGGCTGCAATCAGAGCTGATAGATGCTTTAGGCAAGACTTCATTTGAAGAACTGAACCTCTAGTTAAAAGACATCTGAAGACCATAAAGAGCGCAGAATTCAATAATAGAGGACAAGAATTAAAGCCCCAGCTCCATTTTAATTGGCTGAGTGATTTTGAACTGTGTATTTATCTAAAAAATAGAGCTGAAGATCGGAGCGACCACGAGGAGTGCAGCAATTGTAAAGTGAGAGCTAAAATGAAGAGGGACATTAAAGAAGCTGGAGCAGGTAACAGGTGATGGCTGCTGCCTGCTTCTGTGACACCTGTGCTCCAGACTCAAGCCAGGACTTTAAGGCAGCTCCTTAAGTGTCCCCTCCCTTCTCCCTTCTCCCTGGCCCTACTCACTTGGATGGGCTGCAGGCTTTACCAGTGCGGGGGCACATAGCTGTACGCAGGGGTTCCTTGGGCCCTGTACGTGGGCATGGAGACAGGGTGTGCCCCAATTGCAGTGTGCTGGGGTGTGGTCAGCAGGGTACCTGGGCATCGAGAGAGAAGAGGAAACCTGAGTAACCTTTAACCCATAGCCTGGGTACGGGGATGGAGAGGAGGAAAACAGTCTTTTACATGGCTCTTCTTCCTGTCCATGTCCCCATCACCCTGGACTGCCTGGTGAGCACTGTCCTTTTTCCACCTTACCAGGCTTCCCGTCCTTAGGGTGAGGGGTCTTTTGGGATGCTGGAAGACAGAATCATCATTCTTAGGGAATCCCCTTTTATTTGCATGCTTCTCTTACTGCACACATACTGAGTAGGAACTGTTATCTTTCCTGGTTCTCTCTTCTACGTATACTCACCTAGGTACTTAAGGGCAAGGCTCTGTTCTGCCTTAAGGATCTTTCCTTCCAGGACCTTAACAATAGGCTGGCACCGATCAAGTACCTAGTAGCTTGTGTACCGAGCAACCATGCTACCCTCTTCCTTCAGATGGCAACTTAGCTAGTTCTTTAAACTTGGGTTCTGTAAGGTAGTCACAACCCTCTGGTCTTCATGCCCTACATGGGAGTGCCAATGTTTCTAAGGCTACACGTCCCACCTTTATCCCCAAGGTTCCTTAAGGGCAGGTCTTCTACCAGGGACTCCTGTTTCTCTCAGCTCTTACAATGAATTATGGGAATGGTCCTTATGCTCCTGCCTGCTAATTAACAGTGTGCCTGTGTGCTCTTCCCTGGGCTCCCTGTTGCCACTGGAGGCCTACTGTTAACATCTCTCCCCTAATCTCTCCTGATCCAGCTATAGCCACTTCAAACCCTACCCCACTTCTCCCCTATCGCAAGCTCTGGTAGCTCTGGTAGCTCCCTCACTCAAAAGCATTCAAGCTTTTCCACAATCGTGTCCTCACCAGTGGTGCCAGCCACCCTTCACTCTCAACCCCCACTTCTGCCATGCCTTACACCTTTTCCATCCTGTGAATGGACCGACCACACTGATCGATCCTTCTGCTTGTACTTCCCTCCCCACTTGCACCTCTCTGCTTGGCCTCCATTCACCAATTACCCAAGGCCTTGCTCAATAGGCCCATCTTGGGTGCAATCTTCCTTATCCCTTCGAATAATTTAGACCCTGAATGTCTAAAGTTTAGAGGGTTCCCTCCTTGGCTTCCCAGAAAGCCCCCTGCCCTGGCACATGATTTCTCATGCTGGGCTGCAGCCAGTTCCATGACTGTTTTCCAATGTGAAGAATTCCTGAAAGACAGCAAAGGAAGCTTAGGCAGACGTTGCCCTTACCTGCTGACATTGCCATGGTGGTTCCTGCCACCATGCCCATGGCCACACCGTTGGTCCTGGGGGCAGCAACAGGAGCTGGGTAGATGGCAGAGGGGATGCTGTTGGGCTGGACAACTGTGGTGTGGTGGATGACATGGGGCTGGGCGGCATACACGGGCTGTGTGTAGTAGGCTCCCTGGGAAGAGAGGCTAAGGTCACATGGGTTCTCGGAGAGCAGGAGGGACAGGGAGAGGAGATGGTGGGTGGGGAGCTGCTTTCCCCAGGCTTTAGGCAACCAGGTCAGAGAAGCTCTGGCCTAGGGACACAAGTCTAGGCTCTGCTTTGTCTCACTCTGTAACTGGGGTCAGTTCAGTGCTGACTTAGCTCAGTCTGAAATATAAGGCCCTCCTCATTCCATCTTGCTGCCTGGAGTGGCCATGGAGAATAGTGAGTAAGAGCTTTTCTCTTGTAGCCTTGGCTTTAACATTTAAAAATTTCCAAGGCACTACCCTAGCTGCCCCTAATTTAATAGTAAGGAACACAGTCAGTTTTTTAGCATGGGGAACACCAAAACACTGCCACACAGGCTTATTAATGGCATTCACACATTGGTGTGAATGTTGTTGGTTTATATCCATTCTGTCATTACTGGGTAGCATTTCCCAAGGCATTCTGGAAACAGTGTTCTAAAGTGATGTTCCCCTTCCCAGCTCAATGGTTCTTCCCAGGTGCTACATTTCATGGGCCTCCTGAGCCCTGGGGGCAGATAGAAGCCTCTGAGATTAATCCAGAAATTCTCTGGTTTTAATAGTAAGTAACAAAAGCTTCACTGTAATCTTTAGAGGTCAGAAAACATAGGCTAAGATACTATGCCATACTTGAGAAAAACTTAAGTCTCCTGTTTCTCTATTTACTTACTTACTTACTTATTTTCCAGGCAGACTAGCCTTGAACTCACTATGCAGCTGAGAATGACTTTGAACTTCTTCCCAATACTGACATTAAAGGCACATGTTGTCATGCCCCAGTTTTGTAGTATACTCTGCAACATAGCTGGTTTAGAAAAACGTTTTCTATTAGTTGTTTAAATGTGTGTGTGTGTGTGTGTGTGTGTGTGTGTGTGTGTGTGTGTTTTGCTTGCACGTATGTCTGTGTATCACTTGCATGGATGCCAGAAGAAGGCATTGTATCTCTTGGAACTGGAGTTATAGATGGTTGTGAGTTGCCATGTGGGTGCCTGGAATCAAACCCAGGTCCTCTGCAAGAATGGCAAGTGCTCTTAACCACCAAACCACCTCTTCAGCACCAACATAGCTAGTTTTAGACTTTGTTTTGTTTTTCCCCCGAGACAGGGTTTCTCTATGTAGTCCTAACTGTGCTGGAACTAGCTCTGTAGACCAGGCTGGCCTCGAACGCAGAGATTGGCCTGGCTCTGCCTCTTGAGTGCTGGGATTAAAGGCATGCACCACCACTGCCCAGCAACAAAGCTGGTTTTTAAACTCCAAAGTACCTTCCTTACCACTTACACCTCATGCAGAACTGTCACTTCAGAAGAATGTGCCACGGCCATGCTGGAGTGCCAAGCAGTCCTCCCCTCTTGCCTTCTGTTAGTTACATACATTCTCCAGCAGAAGACTCCAAATGGGGCCCTAAGCACACTAAACAATCACTCACCTCAGGTCACAGAGGGCACTGGTAGCAGACACTGTATAATTTTTTTCTTTCTTACTTGGCTCATAGATTTTATCAAGGAAAGGGAGGGGTGAGATTAAGAGGGGAGATCCAAACAAGTGATAGCATAGCCTGGCCCAGGCAACAACTCACTGTGTGACCTTAGACCAGCCCTTTTTCTCTGCAGCCTCAGCTTCTCCACTTGTTCAACAAAGGAGTTGAGCTAGATGATTTCTAAAGGTCCTCCGACATTTGGGGCTCTGTTAACCTAAATGACGTCACGCTCCACCCTTCGAGAGTGAGGCAGAGCAGGCAGTCTTGCAGGAATATTGCTTTAGTGACACTACAGTGAAGGTAGCTGGCCAGACCCATGAGCTCTCTTTTCTCTTCCTCATCCCATGCCCCCCCATCCTTGCTGGAGGCTCCTCAGAAGAGGTCCTCCATTTGTACCTACCTGGGCATACAGATTCTGCTGGGGGTAGGCACTTCTGATTGGATACATGGCCGTCTGATAGGGATTGGGTGATGGGGAGTAGGGGGGTGGAGCAGTATTACTCTGGGTCGGTGGGACCTTGTATGGTGTCCCTGCAGTATATCCTGTACCAAGGCAATAAAAGAGACCTCTAGTTAGTTGGCAGAACAGCACTGCTTGAAGGCAGCAGGTCCCCAGTAACAATTCCTCAAACAAGAATGGGTTGAAGCCGGGCGGTGGTGGCGCACGCCTTTAATCCCAGCACTCGGGAGGCAGAGCCAGGCGGATCTCTGTGAGTTCGAGGCCAGCCTGGGCTACCAAGTGAGTCCCAGGAAAGGCGCAAAGCTACACAGAGAAACCCTGTCTCGAAAAACCAAAAAAAAAAAAAAAAAAAAAGATTGGGTTGAATCCAGCTGGAAACACAGATGAGGACAGACAAGAGAACAGGGCTCCACCCGCAGAGCTGTGGCCCCAGGCAGCTTCCTCAGTCCTGGTGAACAGGGCTGCAAGCATGATTTGGACATCTTTTATTTCTCTGGCTTTCAGGGCTCTCATCCAAAACAGAAGCTAGAACCAAACAATCTCTATGGGGCCCTTTCAGCTGAGAGACAACCTGGGGTTCAGAGCTGCCTGTGTGGAAAGGCAGGTATACACTGACAGACACCCCTCAACTTTTCCTTTTGATATTTTCTCATTCTGGTTCCTCACTTAGCACCTCAGGATACCTTCTGCTGTTGAGTTTCTCTTTTTCTGTTTGCTTCCCCCATTCTCCCCTATCTCCTTTGTTTTTCAGTCGGGTTCTCATGAAGCCCAAGCTGGTCTCACATGTGGATCCTGGGTGCTTCATTCTTTTTTTCTTCTCTTATCTCCCACTAATGGGCTTCATCAGTCACAATCCCTTCCTCTTCACAAGTTTGAAGGTAAAAACCTCATTAAAAAATAAAAACAAAACAAAACAAACAAACAAACAAAACACCACTTTGCTCTGTAAAGCTGGCCTTTTCCTTCTTTCCTGTGGTTGGAGAAGGGTCGCCTCTGCCTCAAACACCTGAAGTTAGCAATCAGGAAGACATACATTGACCTAAAACCTAGCCCATGTCTGTATCTCAGAAGGATGAACAGAAGCAGAGCTCACAAGTCAGGCCAGGAGCCACTCACAGTGGCTGTTAACTGCTGCCTTTGAGTAATCTTGAAGAGTAAGATCTCAGGTTCAGAGAGTAACTTGACACAGATGTCAGCAAGACTGTGTTCCTAAGACTCACCACATGGAATTACCCTGCGGAATCTGATGAACACAAGGGGCCACATCCTTTCAGGAACTCCTAAAGCCTCTACCCTCTACTGTGGGGACCTTAGTTTTGGAGCCCTAGTGGGGGAGAAGTTGCATTTACCCCTTGGTTCTACTCTAGTTGCCCTGGCTGTCATTGCTGGACTTTTCTGGGCTTTAGTTCTGACCCATAAGACACTTACCAAGGACCCTGTTAGCTCCACAGAGCCTTTTTCTACACACACACACACACACACACACACACACACACACACACACACACACACACACACACACACAGGTGCAGGGTGGAGCAGGCTTTTGTTGAAAGAAAAGAGATGTGGGCTTAGGTCTGGCTTTCCGCCAAACTTGGGTAAATAATGCCAAATCTCTAGACCTTAGTTTTAGGAGGGGAAAGGATAAAGTCTTTTATAATAGTGTAAATGGTGAATTTCTAAGATAGGATATGTACAAGACTTTTCAAATTTTACTACAGTTTTACATGTGTGTAAGTGTTCATGTATGTGTGTGTACCTAGGGTTTTCCACATACTAGACATGTATTCTACCACTGAACTATATCCCCAGCCCTTTTTTTTTTTTTTAATTTATTTATTATGTATACAGTGTTCTGTCTGCATGTATGCCTGCAGGCCAGAAGAAGGCACCAGATCTCATTACAGATGGTTGTGAGCCACCATGTGGTTGCTGGGAATTGAACTCAGGACCTCTGGAAGAACAGGCAGTGCTCTTAACCTCTGAGCCATCTCTCCAGCCACCACCACCCCCCTAGCCCTCTTTTTAATCTTATTTTGAGATAGGACCTTATTAGATTGCTTAGGCTGGCCTTGAACTCACTTTGTGACTCAGTCTTGCCTCATACTTTCAATCTTCTTACTCCAATCTCCCCAGTAGCTAGGATCATAGGCTTGCACCAACCACAAGGCTGCACAACTTGTTCCTGCCACAATGGTAGTTACAGAGACCATATGATCCTTAAACCTAAAATATCTATTATTTGGTTCTTTATAGGAAATTTTACTGACCCTTAATTTAAAGGTGAAAAACAAGATATGAGGGTGCTGGGGATGTAGCTTCAGTGGCAGAACCTTGGCAAAACTATGTGTTTGATCTCCAGTACAGCAAATAAAAAACAAAAAGCCACCAAAAAACAAAAGACAAAAGAAAGATGTGGAGCGTCCTGCCGGAATTTAGTATGTTTTCTATGTAGGACACTATGAATCAGAAGCCACCTGTCTCCAAATGCACTACCTACAGAGCAGTGGTTACAAGCAGCATGGGAACGGAATGGCTGACGGCCCATGTGAACTGCGATTACTTTCTCTCACACTACATAGAAGACAGCAGTAAGCTGCCTCTCCTTGGGCATACGAGCACTTAAAAACCACAAAAGCAAGAGCTAGACTGTGACTATGGTCTGTTCCAAGTTGGAACACAAACTCCAGGGCTTCAAGATTGTAAAATTTTATAATTCTTTAACAAGCCCACAATACAGGCAGCTTTCTTTTATATGCCTGCAGAACATGCTCTGGAATTTCTAGTTTTCCCAGGGAAGATGCATCACTTCATCTAAGCCACAAAAGCAACCACATTACAAAGTAGGCTGTCCCTCCACAGAGAATCAAAAGGCTCTAGGAGAATGCGGGAGAATTTGGTTTCCACATCTAAGAATAACCTTGTCAGAGAATGTTTCCTTCTCTTCACGTTATGAAACACGACATACACACTCAGAATACAAATCAGTATCTAAATAGCTATGGCAGCCAAAGAAAGGCTGGTTATAGTCTGTTTTGCATGTCCAGATGCTTGAGATAGGTAGGTAGCAGAAGTGCAGAGCTGGGAGATGCTACATGGAGAGCGACTGCACACACCCGTGCTGTAACCACAGTGTGTCTCAAGCTTACCAGCAGGGGCAGAGAATCTTCCTAAGGCTGCAGAAACCACCCAAGCTCAGGCCTTTTTCCTGAGATCCTTTGAGTCAGCTTCCAGTACAGAGAGTATCTTCATTTGGACTAGATCATTTCAGAGGGCATTTCTGAAGCCAACATTTTAAGTCCTTAGTATTTCAGTAGGACTTCTATGAGGACATCATCTGCATCCTGTCCACACCCCTGGGGAACACTGAAAATCTAGGGCTAATAGCCTGGGCTTAGACATCATATTTGTGTATCTAAGTAAAAGAAGCTGTTGGGTTTGTTGCAAAAACATCTCATGGATTTTTACTCAAATAAATTTAAATTACCTGGAGGGCTAGCTACTTTGAAATGAATGCAAAAATCTGAAGGCCACAGAATAGGAACTTGGGGATGCTATACCTTAAAGGCATTTGAGGCTTCCACTCAACCCTCTCCTATTCTGAGGAAGAACCTGTAACTTAGAAATGCATCAATTTTCCCAAAATTGCACAGCTGCTTCCAGAGGTCAGAGTTGATGTCGCCCTGGGCAGAGTTGTCTCTGAGTTAAATGTCTCTGCAACACAATCTTGGGCATCTGGCGTACTGGCCTTTGTATCCCGTTTCACTAAAGGCAGTGTCATGAGACAAAGGGGTTCTACCACCAGAAGTGCCAAGCCTGCCTTATAAAGAGGTTTTGTTTCTGACGCCTGCCTGTTGTTTGCCTCGGGTTCCTAGCTATAGTTTTAGGCTCTATCAAACGGGAGCATATAAAGAAACTGTGTACATTAGCAAGATAAAGCCTCTATAGCCCGCTCTTCAACCCTGCTTCACCAGCGTAAATCCTTTTCAGTTGTACAGCCCCCACTGCCTTCAAAGACATTAATCTTCACATCAAGGATATCTTTTACACTAATTGGTTTATTGATCATCAGATTTATATATCGGGACAAAGCCTGGACAAAACAGCACTATATGTCTGAATCTTGTCTTGACCTCTAAGTCTCCTTGTTGGTGGCTAAACACTAAAGCACTGAAAAGGTAGGAGGATACCTAATTATGAACAGGCTTTAGCAAGTATTGGTTACATTAGTGTGAATTTGTCAAAGTGCCCTGAATGTACTGTGGTACTAAAAAGCAACAAAATCTGAAGGTTTGGAGGAGCTTTTGTGAGCCTACATGAGTCAGTCAATCCCAAATCCATTTAAAAAATTACATCCATTTATATATTACTTGCTTGAAAGAGAGTGATACATTTTAGTCCTATCTAGAAACTTGACAGCCTGTCTATGAGGGGAGGGCAGGATATGACTGCTGGACATTTCTATGGGACTTTTACAAGACTTCAGCACAGAAGGTAAGGATTCTGACACTCAGAACTGCCTGGCGGCAGGAAGAGCTACCTCTGGAGGAATGAGGCCCTCATTCCTAGAGATATGTGAGCAAAGCTTTGAAGGCTAGCTTACTGATGAGGGCAGCGAGAGAGAGGACTCTGAGAAGGAAATAGGTGCACAGCTCCAAAGTAAGGGAATCAGGAGTCCAATCGCTAGCAAGGACTTTAAAGGGGACCTAGTCCAAGGCCACCATTTTACAGTTCAAGAGACTACTGGCCAAAACATAGCCATGAATTATCCACAGTTGTATAGAATCAAGACGTGAGTCCTCTATCTTCCACACCAGGCCTCCTTCTGCTCCACTGTAGTAACTGTGCCTTTACTCACCTACATCCACACTTGTGGACTATGTACATATCAATTTATAACTTTAAATATGTTCATTCAATTCTACCTGAAAAACTCCCCATGGCTCTCATTCCTCTCATTCCTCTTTTTGTGACCAAGTCTCACTATGTAGTTCAGATTGACCTAAAACTTGCTTTGTGGCCTAGGTTGGCCCTGAACTTATGATCCTCTTGCTTCAGCCTCCTGAGTGCTGGGATTACTGTGGGAGCCCATTTTCAGGTTCCTGGTGGCTTTACCCAGCAGGTCTGCGTAGAGGGGATGATTGGACCACGGGCCTGAGTGCAGGTGTCTGAGATGGTCTGCACTTGGCTGTGCTGCGGGGAGGTCTTTTGCTCCACCCCTTGGTGTTTCTATAAATACCCTGGGGCAGAGACAGTCCAGGCCGTTGGACTAGGTTCCAGGCCCTCTCAAGGCTATTCTGTATTTTCTATCTGTTTATGTCCACACTCTAAATCCTTCTATCTAATATTTCCTGCTGCTCACACTCAGGAGCGCTCTGGGGAGCTGTGGGGTTGGTGGGTAGACGCCCCGCAGGTCACATGTGCTGAGCTACCACACCCACTTCATCTGTCTTTTGACAAAGAATAAGAAATCGAATCCTAGTTTGAAAGTTATTTTTGTCCAGTTGTGCTACCATATTAGTTATACAGCGTTGGGTATATTGCCTTTTGAAACTCTGAGCTTTCAAAGTGGGATAAAAGTCCACCCAAACTTTATAGGACTATAATCTTGATTGAACAAGGAGCTGATTTTGAAAGGTACACCATGCTGAGTTACATGTTGACATGTAAGGACAGTGACAAGGGGGAGAAAATAACATTGGTTTTGTTGTTATTGTTGTTTGTTTTTTTAAAGGCTTATACCATGTAGCCTTGGCTGGCCTAGAAATCACTATGTAGACCAGGCTAGCTTTTATCTTACTGAGAGACCCATCTGCCTCTGCCTCCAAGTGGAGGATTACAGGTATGTGCCAGGCTCGACATTGGATAGTTTATTTATTTTTAAAGATTTGTTCTTATTTAATGTGTATGAATTTGACTATGTGCATGTATGGGCCCCATATTTGTGCCTAAAATACACAAAGAGGCCAGAAGAGGGCACTGGGTTACCCGAACTGGAGTTACAGATGGTGGTGAGCTACCATGTGGGTGTTGGGAATTGAACCTGGGACCTCTAGAAGAGCAGCCAGTGCTCTTAACTGCTGAGCCACCTCTCCAGCCCCAACAGGGGTATTTTACACTTGATCTCAGCCAGCTGAGAAGCGATGACACTGACTATTTAAAAGAAAAGAAAACTAATTCCATGAGTTTTCCTAGCTCACTAGTCAGTTACTTTTCTACAACATCCCGCTAAGGGCGTGTTCAGTTCCTGCTGGCATAAACTCAGAAGCCAGCGCTCATCACATCCAAAGCCAGCCATTCCCATGCCCAAAAGTTACCACAGGCACAAGTTCTTCCACTCAGTCATTTCTAAACGATGGTCCTTATTGGAATCATTTGTGTTACCAATTAGCTGTAAAGGTGACATCAGTCACCTCACTGAGCTTCAGGCTGAACATGACCAATCTGTGTGCTGGCGTCTGTCCCTGTCATACCGTGTTCCCACAGTGTAGCTTACATGAAGTAGGGCAGTGTTTCTTATACAGAGGACAGTTTTCTTCACCAGAGGAATATTGAGCCCTATCTGGAGACATTTTTGGTAGTGACAATGGTGCTTTGCTACTGGCATCTAACACAGAGACACTACCGTTGCCGCTAAACATCCTACCATACATAGGAAAGAATTCATCTGTCCCAGATGCCAGGAGTGCTAAGGTCAAGAAACCCTGTGCATGGGAAGACACACACAAAGCCTTCAACTGTGCTTTGATCCGTTCCCCTAAAATGAAGTAACAGTCTTTCACAAATTCAACTTCTTGGCCCAGGAGTGCTCCTCCCTCACCTCTATGGGTATCTTAAAGCTGAAGGCATAATCAAAGATGTTCATCTTTCTTGAATGACAAAGGCCAATTTTTTTTTCATGAGTAGGAGAACCTCTTAAAAGCGTTTATACTAAAAATGTCATTTTAAAAATTCCCTTTCCTTTCTTCCTAATGAACAAATCAGTCCCGACCAAGGGGAACAAGGAAAGGAGGAGACAGGCTGTATTTACTGAAAGCCGCAGAGGATGCTTGGTAAGTTCGGTTCTCGGTCCCGGTGTCCACTGGGAGGTGGAAGGTGCCTTCAGTGCCACAGGAAGATGAGTTCTGTGGCCAGGCCTGTTTCATCAGCAGAGTGGCTTAAGGGAAGACACAAGAATGGCATTAGGCAGAAGTAAGACGTGGCCCCACCATTTACAGACACAAAAGCAAGGGTCTTGTGCTAGACAGAAACATAACTCAAGGAGCCTGCTCAGACATACAGAATGATTCAGCCTTTTAGAGATGGGATAGTGGGTTGGAAGGAGTACTAAAGTAAGCTTCCAAATGACTTAAATCTGAGGAAACATACACTTCAATACTGAAAATCAGGATTTTTTTCTACCTATGATTAAAACCATGAAAATGCCCATGGTTTCACCATCTTCCACCTGACCTTCTGATCTAAGACTGTGGTATATTCCTCTATTACTTTCTCATTAACATGAAGCAACTTGAAATTCTTTAACAGTGTACTGGGTCAGATTAACTGAGTCTTAAACAATTCCCTCTGGTTTGAAATCTTATCTGGAGGTATGGTTAATAAGTTGTGAGTTGCACCAGGTGTGGTGGTGCATTCCTTCAATCCCAGCACTTGGGAGGCAGAGGCAGGCGGATCTCTGTGAGTTTGAGGTCAGCCTAGGCTACATAGAGAAACTCTGTTTTGAAAAACCCAAACCAAAAACAGACAAATGAAAAAAAGTTGTGAGTTACTTCCAAAGAAAAAGTAACAAGTAACTACCATTTTATGTGAACCTTGCTGGAACAGTGCCTCCTCCAGCAGACTTGAGCTGTGGCCATGGCAGCCAGAAAGGCCTGGACTCTGAGGCTGCACTATCAGCTATGCAATGGGGCACTCCTTGCCAACTCCTGCTGCATACCAGCCAGGGTGGGACAGATACACCTTTTGCACATGTCTGAAAATCTCCTAACAGGTGCTGCTGGATACTCCAACTGAGACAGTGCCTCATGAGTTAGAGATGATCCTTTGGCCATTATCAAAGTGTCAAAATTGGGTTAGGTATGTTATAGAAATTAGTTTGAAATCTGTAGAGACTTTCCAGGACAGCTCAAAGCTCAACTTGAGAGATTTCATTAAGTGTTTTAGAAGTGGGGAATGCTTAAAAAAACTTACCGTCATGGTATCCTGAGGGAAAGGAAAAAGAGGAAATAGGGGAAATGAAGAAAGGAGGGAGGGAGGGAAGGAGAGAGAGAGGGAGGGAGGGAGGGAGGGAGGGAGGGAGGGAGAGAGAGAGAGAGAGAGAGAGAGAGAAGAAAGGAAAGGAAGGAAAACTATCCTTTCAAATACCAGAAGAGACATATTTTTGATTCAAATTTCTATTTTTATGGTTTAAAAAAGGATTTTTTTTCTTTATAACATCTTTTACATTCTAATAAGATCTTGGGAGTCTTGGACACAGTGTTTTAAAGTATGTTAACAGAAGTGGGGCTGGACTAGCAACAATCAGATGAACTTGAAATATTTTAATATGGGGTAAGGAAAGACAGGGAAGCCTAAGAAGAAAGTATGCTGGTCATATTGATTCCTTCAGGGTCTGCTACCTCCAGAGAGATTCTACAATGTCTTTGCTGCCTGGTTTACAGCTAACATCTCTGTTCCTTCTACCACAGAATTGTAATGGCTAGAGAAGGCTGTGGATTCTGCTGTTTTTTTCTGAACTAGAATCAGAATGTGGCTGCATCGGCTGACTCTGCTTGCATTAATGGCCCGCAGTATATACAGCAAATGCTGAGGAATGAGAAGGAAATCATGGGCAGGAAAGTGACACTAAAAGGAGAATCTGGCAAGAGAAATGGAGACAGCACAACTCCATGTAGAGCCCAGAGCCCTTGCTAGACAGCCAGACACAGTTGTGTAGCCCCTGCAGGAGGAGGGAGTCTGCTTCCAATAAACATCTTCAGGGTCTTTCTCCAGAGGGTGGAAGGACCCAATTAGTGTCAAAAAATCTTATCACAATGTCTCCAAATTCAGGGATTGACATTCAGTGTGGCTGGAAGGCCATAACCATCCCCAAACAACTCCCTGCTGTGTCGAAGATGTAGCTCTGAGAAGTCAAATAGAGCAATTCCATGCCCTAAGATCTCAGTGAGGCTCTACCAAGGACCAAGAGGTCTAAATTTGGCCGTAAGAATTTGGAAAATTTAGAAGTCTTGATTTGTTCCATTTTTGGTTGTTGTTTTTTTTTCCTTCTTCTGAGTGAGGCATACTTATAATTTTCATTATAAGCCAAGAGTCTGACAATTGCCTGAAGGACTGTGTGACAACTGAAGTTAAATCAAAATTAGCCACAGAGTACTGAGGCCTACTTGCACTCAGCACTGAGGGGAGTGCCACGGTGGACAGGAACACACGTGGGTTACGTCACTGCACACAAGGTACTTACGGTCTACTGGGGATGCAACTCAGCCACACATCAACCAGGGAGTGAACAAGACAGCATGTCATAGTAAAATAATGTTGCAGATTAATTGGGAAAGAAGCAAGTGCCATTGTGTCATTGATTGTCTTTCCTAGGTGATCACTTAGGCTAAACTTTACATTTTCCAAATAAAAGGGATGTTTCTTCTAGTTTTATTATATGCTGAAAGCAAACAGCATTTTCTGCATCTTTTCTTTTGTTTTGTTTGTTTGTTTTTTGAGACAGGGTTTCTCTGTGTAACAGCCCTGGCTATCCTGGAACTCGCTCTGTAGACCAGGCTGGCCTTGAACTCACAGAGATCTGCCTGCCTCTGCCTCCCAAGTGTTGGGACTAAAGGTGTGCGCCACCACACCTGGCAGTATATTTTCTTTATGCTAGAATAGTTAATAATTTAAATAATTAGATAAATGTGAAAACTAAATGAAAATGAATTTTTAGCAGTCAATTTAACCTCTTCATTAACTGTATGATTCTGTTTCTCTGTTCAGTTCTACAGTAATCCTTTCTGATAGTGGTAGCAATAAAAATGCAGAGCTCAGCTTCTGCATGAAACCAATCCAAACTGAATGAAGCTTTTTTTTTTAACTTTATTTTAATTTTATGTGCATTGATGTTTTGCTTGCATGTATGTGTGAGGGCATCAGATCCATCAGAACTGTAGTTACAGACAGTTGTGAGCTGCCATGTGGGTGCTGGGAACTGAACCTGGGTCCTGTGGAAGAGTAGTCAGTGCTCTTCACTACTGAGCCATGTCTCCAGCCCCTGAATGAAGCTTTTAGCAGCATGGCAATAGCAAGGGCTCTCTGTCAGGCAGACCTGTTTTGGTTTGCTGAAAAGGAACTACTTCCTAAAAATGTTTTATCCTTTGACTTTTAAGCTATAGTTAAGTACAGGTGTACCACATATGAAAACATTATTAATCTGTTCACTTAAGACTTTATGTACTTATTATAGATGTGTAAAAAGGACAGAGAGGGGGAAAAACAGAACCATGTGGAGGGCTATGACCCCTGCCTGTCACAGCAGGCTGCCCACATATAGCTGCTGAGTTGTTCACTTCCTGGATATGGAACCCTCACGCCCTTTGACACTAGAACAATCTGTTAAACACATTTACAAAGAAAGGCAGCAAGGGACCATCATCCTGAACCAGGTACTGAGTCAGGAAATCTGAGATACAACCTGGGCTCTGCCGTTTACTAGTTGTGGGACCTTGGGCAAATCACTTAATTGTCTGAGCTTTATTTCTGTTGTATTGTAAACTGGCAGTACTAGTCACCCCCTGGTTGCTTCACAGTATTGACAGATCATCAGTCTTAATGGTTTCTAGTTCTGGTAGCTATACGCTTCCATCCTTACAGTTGTGGCCAACTCCAGTTGGAACTCTAACTGTCTCTTACCTCAGTCACTTCAACTGCTTGCTTCTTAATGCTTTGGGTTTGTTTGTTTTAACTTGTCCCTTCTAATCTCCAAGCAATAGCCACACTGGTCTAAAACTCTAAGCCAAATTATAAAACTCTTAGAAACATTCCATGGTTCTCTGTTGCCTACAGGCTGCAGATTCAACTCTGCATTCGAGACTCCTCCGACCTAATACTGATGGTCTCTTGTGGTTGAACTGAAATATTTTACATTGGCTCATAAGTCTAAGCACTTGGTCTCCGGTTGGAGTTTGGTATTTTGGAAGGTTGTGGCAGAGCCTTGGGAGAAGTAGGTTTTATAGGCTCGTGCTACTTCTTGACCACTGTCTTCTTCCTGACTGACACATCTTTCTTGGTTCTCTAATCTTATCACTCTCCAACCTGCACTACTGTGCACAAATTCTTATCACCCCGGAGTCTGCCAAGGAGCTTTACTTCTCTATGGTTTTGTCCACTCTACTAGCTCTCCTGGCACATTCCACCTGGTACACAGGTGTTAAGTAATCAAGCATGAGTTGAAGACTCAATTCTACCAGGAAGTCTTTTCCTCTGCCTCCTCTCTGACCGCATCATCCCACATCATTGACTATCCCAGTTCCTGTGACTCTTAGAGGTCTCTGTACCTGGTTGCCTTGAATGTCTTCCCAATAAATTGTAAGTTTCTAGAGAATGGGGACCTTGTCTTACTGTTCTTTGTATCTTCACAGGGCCAATATAAGGCCTGGCATAGAACACTCTGAAGTGCTCTATCCACACTTCTTCTCATTAGATGTTCTAAGTCAGTGGTTCTCAACCTTCCTAATGCAGTTCCTCATGTTGTGGTGACCCCAACCATTAAATTATTCTTATTGCTACTTCATAACTATAATTTTGCTACTGTTATGAATTGTAATGTAAATATCTGTGTTTTCCTGTGGTGTTAGGTGACTCCTGTGAAAGAGTCACTCAACCCCAAAGGATCGTAACCCACAGGTTGAGAACCACTATTTTTTTTTTTTTGGTTTTTCGAGACAGGGTTTCTCTGTGTAGCTTTGCACCTTTCCTGGAACTCACTTGGTAGTCCAGGCTGGCCTCAAACTCACAGAGATCCGCCTGGCTCTGCCTCCCGAGTGCTGGGATTAAAGGCGTGCGCCACCACCGCCCGGCGAGAACCACTATTTTAATTGGAAGGGTGAGTAAGCATGCAGCCTTCTCTAACATTTTAGAGTCTTTGTTCAAGTTTATATATTCTGTACCAAACAAACAAACAAAAACCAGCCTCTCATAAGTGGTAAGTGAAACAGTTCTGTAGCTAGCACTATTGAAATAATAACAATTACAAGAGGACGATACATTGGCATTTAAAAGAACCTTGAAATCATGTGACATGAAAAACTTTATGGCCTGGGGACATTAGCAAGTTGCCCAAGATCACACAGCTCACAGCAGTAGTGAAAAGAAATTTCACAGCTCATCTTCTGAAAGAAGTACCATGCATAAAGATGGTACTTTTCACTTTTCAACATCAAGATTAAAAGTTGGGAAAACATTCAAAGATTTTTACAAAAATATCATGAGCAGCCCAGGTGAGTGTGGTAAAAGTGGCAAGTTTCTCCCATGGTCCCTTACTGTCTATGACAAGAAGGACCTAGTCAAGTTACACTGCTGGGACCCTCACAGGTGCCCAGAAGTTCCCGTGGTGCCTTGGGCCTGGAGTCCACACTGTCCAGAGAACTCAACTCAGATCTCTCACCCACTGGCACACTTGGCCCATACCTTTCATCATTCAGAAAAAATGCTCCGAAAATGAAGCTAGAGCTCAAGATCAGGATGATGGCAACAGAGTGTTTCTAAAGTCAACCAGGTCTTCAAACATGTCAGACTGCTAATGGAAATGGAAAATCTGATCCTGGGGCCATCTGACTGTGTTTTAGGGTCTAATAGGCATAATCAAGGGGCTCCTCAGAGCCTACCATAAAGCCAACAGAGGAGCCACACACAGGCCCTAGAATTTTCATTCATTTGTTTGAATCAGGCAGCCAGGTTAGGGTGTGAGACGCCTTTTAGTGCCATGATCCTTTATTACTGCCCTATGGGAATGGTTTATGTGTGTCTCCAACCCATGATTTTTGCACCATCAGACATGTTCCTGCATGCTATAGGAACTGCTGCTGAGCCACCTGGGGGAGCCCAAGCCTAGGAGGTGGGATTTGGGAAGGAAAGGAAAGGGAATCTACCATTGTTACAAGGTAACACATTCATAGGCCATAATACAGATGAGGAAAAATAGCTCTCCTACCATAAGCTGAATGCAGGAACTGAAACTCTGTTGGATAGAAATGTTAGTTGAAATTACCACTAAGAATTTGTGCAAAGTTGTACATATTGCAGTTATATAACAGACTTGTTTCAAGATAGCAGTTTCCCCCAGGTTGCATAAGAAGCAGTGAATGGAGAGAATGGGAAGTACCTCCCCCTGGAAAGGGTGACAGACTTGCCATCCAGGAAAGTTCATTAGTTACAGAGAAGCACCTCCTTGGATGCCACAGGATCTTCCAGAGAAGTGACTGAAAACTGCCTGGATATGAAGAGGCATAAGGTCCTGTTCTTTGCTTGTCCATATTAAGACCATTTCAATTCTCCTAAGAACTGCTAAGGGATTTCAAGCATGATAGAGACTACAATGAGGAAGAAATAAAGGCTCAGGGGACAATTAATGGCCGTCACAGGCCTCTCAGAGAACTAGGTTCAATGTAGAGACATTCTATCTAGGACAGTGTTATGCTGTAGAAGGAACATGACTATGGGGTCAGACAAATGGGTTTGAATCTCATATCCACGGCATTTTAAATCTAATTCTGAAAGTTACTTTATCTTCTCTGAGCTAAACTGGAGGCAAGAAACTCTAGCTTACAAGACAAAGGTAAAAAGGTGCATTTGTAACTTGCCTTACACAGAGCTTCAGTGTGCAGGTGTTTAGAAACAGATTATTTTCCTCTACTTTCCCCCAAATTTGTAATATACAAAATGGGAATGGAAAAATCATATGCATACTTCTGTGGGATTATAATTCAAATGAAACAAGAGGTAAGAACATGCTTCTTATGAGAGTTTTGACGTTAGTTTTCTATTTATCCTTCTTTTCACTTTCAAGTTACATTATCAGGAATATGATAAACCCTTTGCTCCCTGGATTCTGAAAAAGAAGTCTTTTTGCCTCCTGTGAAGTTAAATACCTAAATATGATCCCTGAAATTGGCAGGCACTTGGGAAGAAGCCTAGGTACCCACATAGCTTTCAGAACCAATGAAAGAATGAGTTTTCCCCCTGTATCCTGAACAGATGAACCTAAGGGAGCATAGAGCTACTAAAAAGAGCTCTCTGTGAGCAATTTCTTGGTCTCCTTGAAGTAACTGAAGGAAATTTAAATCTTCATGGCTGGCTCCTTGCAGGCACCTCCCTGAATCACAAATGGCCAGCTCTGGCAAGAAGCTGAGATTCACTTTTAATGTTCTCTCTGATCTTGAGCCTTTATGGCAGGAACTTCCCCCCCTAATAGTCAGACCTGTGAAGGTAGAGTTCAGCATCACAAAATATTAAACTGACCCCACTATGAGCATGTAAGCCTGAGGGCATGGGCATGTGTGTGTGCGTGTGTGTGCGCGCACGCACATGCGCGCACAAGATCTCCCCCAAAGTCACACAAACATCTGAAACAATTTCAGTCTGATACCTCTTCTTTCCTTCCCTTCCTTCCTGATTTTGGGGTAAAGATGGCCTTGAACTCCTGATCTGCCTGTCTCCAATTCCCAAGTGTAGGGATAAGGGGTGTATGTCACTACACCTGGCCAGTGTGGACTGTCTAACACAATGCACTAGTACTATCCTTTATTGTGGATTTCTGAGCAAATGGTTTGGCTTAATCATAGATTAGAAATATGTTGACTTTTTAAAGTATTAATCAGGTTGGATAAAGGCTTATTATTATTATTATTATTATTATTATTATTATTTCACTTTACTATTGAAACATAATACTCTACCTACACCTGCAGTTTTCCAGGCTGTCCTTGTTTTTAACAATCTCAGACTCCTCTCTACACTGCCTTCTTCTCCAGCCTGGCTGTTCCTGTCAAACACCCCAGTGCTTCCCACTGCCTCAGCAGCCACAGGTGGTTAAGAGTTCAGGTACCGTGGCAGGATGCCAGAATGCGGTTCTAGTTGCTGAACTTCTCTAAGTTTCTATTTTCCCAGTTAGAAATTGTGAAAAACAAAGTTCTCAGTTTGTTGTAATATAAAACAAATTAATACCCATAAAGAGCTTCAAATTGTTGCCGACACAAAGGAAACATTGAATTAATTGTAGTTTTTTGTTTTTGTTATTTTAAGGGTCTCATTATGTAGAGCTCGCTGGCCTGGAATTACTATATAGACCAGGCTAACCTGGAACTCACTCATAGAGATCCACTTGCTTCTGCCTTCCAAATGCTGGGATTAAAGGCATGTACTACCATGCCTGGTCTTTAATAGAGTATTTTATTCCTGCCAATTACTTGCCAAATTGATCCTTAAATAATCCTAAAATCTCTCAGCAGAAGTGCTGAATACTATGAGAAAGTGGCTCACCTCTAGGGATTAGAGCCTGAACTAACTCGAGTCTTCAAATGAGTGCTAGTCCTGAGCTGCCCCACACCGTGAGGCACTCTACCTCCTCCTGTCACTCAACTTCCCAAACAAGGAAGGGAACTGAAACAGGAGCCCTGTGTGCCAGCTGCTGGGAGACCTAGCTCTGTGCTGCTCTGTACCTGTGACTTGTCTTCTACTTGCTCCTTCCCACAAGTGTGCACTTAATCACACTGACACCCCAAACGCCCGTTCACCTGCACACCCCCTTCCACACTGTGCCTTTTTTTCTTTCCTTGGTAGCCGAGTTTCTGGAAAGCATACTCTCATACTTTCTTCTTCAGGAGAAGTACATCACTTCTCCCGACTTGTTCACTGCACTCTGCTTTCCAGTCTCACAGGCCCCCTAACCTCAGTGAGGTCTCTAGGATTCCTACTATGAAGACTTCGTGACCTCACCTGAACTTCTGCCACAACTCAACTCCCCCTATTTTAGGCTAGTTTACAAAGCCAACTCACAGATTTCACAGTACTTGGATTGAAATCACTTGAGTGCCATGATATTTCATAATGTTCTCTTAGTTTTTAAGACAGAACTCATTACTTTGATTTTTTTATCAGATAATTTGTGTAGCTTTTATATCGTAGCTGCCTACTATTACAGATCTGGGGTAGTGGAATAATGTATCTTACTTATTAAAGGAAATAGAAAAATCAACACTGTCATTAAAAGATTAGTCCACAGGTCACTGTTCCCCTTAAAAAACTCTTTCAGGGCAGTAATGGCAGCTTCCTCAAATGAGCATCACCCACAGTAACTTCTAGAATGGTTAAGGCTTGTATAATTAATTAATAGGGCCCAAATAAATACCTGTTGTGTTGGTTAATTTGGCTGGATTAAGAAACATCTAGAAACCTGGTAAAGCACACCTCTAGGTGTATGTGTAAAGGTGTTTCTAGAGATGACTAGGTCAAGAGAGCTTTGACTAATGAATCATTTAATCCACCTATGCATTTCAAATTGGAATAGATTATGAGGAAATGGTAGAACGTCCTGTCTAGAGGGAGGAAGCAGGTCATGGGTGTGCCCTTCAGGGCTGTATCTTGCCCAGGTTCCATTATATTACCACTCTCTACTTCCTGTCAGCCATGAAGTGAACAGCTCCCTTCTGCCACACATTTCCAGCACCATTTCCAGCACCATGATGTTCTCCCCAAGCACATGGGACCAAGAGACTATGAGCTGAATCTTGTGAAATGACAAACTAAAACATATTTTTCTTCACTTGAGTTGTTTTCTCAGGTGTTTTGATCATAGTAGAATAAAAGTAACTAATAGCGCAGGACATGTCTATCATTACTTACTATGCATAAACAATTTCTTTTGGGGAGGGTTTGGCATGTTCTCATGTAGCTCAGGCTAGCTGTGCATTTGCTATGTAGCAGAAGCTACATTTCAACTTTTGATCCTCTGCTTTTATCTCCCAAGTACTGATATTACAGATGTTTACCACCATGCCTTCCTAGAATAGTCTGTGGCTACACAAACAAGCCAAAAGAAAAATAAATGAGGGAGCTGCCTGTAACTTCACAGCATGTATGTAATATGATAATAATTCCAGGGCTCAAATATAGGTCTACAAATACAGCCCATGCTCTTTTCTGTCTTAAACACCTCAGAAGAAAGAGATACCTACAGAATGAGTACCAGATTGGCACAGAAAAGCACAGGACAGGAAATCTGTCCAAGATTCTAGTCTATAAGCTGTTGTCAGTTAACAGGTAATGTGGGATGGAACAGCTCTTCTCCAGGATGTCTTAATCACAAAGGAGGTTGAATTAAAGAATCCCTGGGGGCTTTTCAATTCCGTAATATTCACTAAATAAGAAATGGGGGATTGGGGATTTAGCTCAGTGGTAGAGCACTTGCCTAGCAAGAGCAAGGTCCTGGGTTTGGTCCTCAGCTCTGGGGGTGGGGGGTGGGGGGGATTGGAGGAAGGAGGATGTGACATTTAAGGTCTTTCCAAATTAGTTCTTTGTAGTCTGTAGTTCAGATTCATCCAGTCCCTCTCAGTCTATGCTTCAACCATTTCTACTAATTCTAGGCTCAGCAGTAAGGTTCTACACCTCCACTGTGCCTTTATAGGCATGCTCTGCCCTGGAATATGCCCTCCTCCCCTGTGTGCCTCTAAAGGCACCTCCTACTTCTGCGTGCCTCAAGTCTCTACTGTTACTTCCTTTGTGAAGTCCTAACTATCACCTCCAGGTAGACTGTGGTTCTGCATCTGTTCTTTATATATTACTGTATTGTAGAAAAATTCATCATTATTAATAATATGCCAGGGTCCAAAATTAACTATGAGCTCCTTCAGGCAAAGATGACAACTTTTTTTCCTCTATCCCATTATAGAGAACATTCAACAAATGCTTAGTGAGTGACTAAAGAACTTACGTAAAATCACCTGCAACCCTAAGGTAAGTGGTTACAGATGAATTTCGGAAAGGTGAGGTGACTTGTCCAGGGCTATATACCTAGGGCTATATACCTAGGGAGAAGACTAATCTGGTTTCAAACCCAGGATTTCCAAACCATAGTGCCCATTCCTTCTCCTGATCATGGGTGTTAAGCACTGACTGAGCCCAGGCGTTAGATCAGTGGTTAAAACACCAGTAACACTCCTGGCCCCAAACAGGAAGAAAAAAAAACTTTTCAATATTTTCTTTCAGTTTTTTTTGTTTTTGTTTTTTGATTTCTTTCTTATTATGAACTCGAGCTGGCCTCAGACTTGTGGCCCAAGCCTCCAAGTGCAGAGATTATAAGTGTATGCCATCATGCCTAGCACCTCCTTCAGTATTTCAAACCCATTTCAATCTCTCTGTTCAAGAAGTGTTACATGTCTTCTGTTTCTGAAAAACAAGCAAATTGTCTCAGCCTGTAAAAAGGCTCTTTACTCTGGTGGCAAGTCTCTCACTCTATTCCAAATTTATACCCCAGAGGGAGAGGGAAGGAGAAGGAAGGGAATGGAGGGAGGGAGAAAGAAAGAAAGAGAGTGATTCCCAATGGCAGCCTCAGGCAAAACCGAGGGAAACATTAATTTGGACACTGCTTGAGAGAGATGAAGCAGTCTCGTGTATTCCAGCACAGAAAAAAGGGGCCACCCTCAAGTCCAGGGACAACGAAGGGACTCGACTCCCACCCCAAGGTTGTCCTGCCCCAGTTCCCAGAGGGAATTCCCAGGAGAATCGAGCCAGAACTGGCTGACTCCGGGGCAGTCTCAAAAGAAGGGCCAACCGGAGGATTTGTTTCACAAGTGGAGGCCTGCTTCCACCCTCCTCACCACTGCGCTCCCCTGTTCCTTACCTGGAGCATAACTGGGGCTGTTGGTCGGGTAGAGGCTGGGATTGTAGGCAGGGGCAGCTGCCGGGTAGGCTGTGGGGTAACCTAAAAGACATATAAGAAAAGCCTCATTTAGTTAGGCAAGGGGACTAGGCAGGCTTGGCTTTCAGTCTCTTCACAGGCTATTTCTGACTATATACACAGTGATCAGAAAATTAACTCGTATACTATTTGGGCAATTCAGAACTCTTCATTATTTTCTTAGTGTTATACAACTGTCCTCTGTATGTTCCTAAAAACGTTTCTACCATCTCAAATAGAAACTCTGTAACCACTGGTAACTCCCAAGCCTCTAGTCCTCACTGGTAATCTAATCTACTTTTAAAAAGTTATTTCTAGAATTCATTTCTAAAGAAATGATCAGAGTCTGGGCTGGAAAGATGGCTTAATGGTTACAAGCACTGGCTACTCTGCCAATGGCTTTGGGTTCAATTCCTAGCACCCACGTGGCAGCTCACAACCATGTATAACTCCAGTCTCAGGGAATCTGACATTCTCTTCCGGTCTCTGTGGGCACCAGGCATGCACATGATGCACAGACATACATACAGGTAAAATAACTATTTACATAAAAAAATAAATAAATAGGATTTTGAAAAAAGGTGTCTCCGAGATTTTTTTTAGTTTTTTTTCTCCAGGTTTTAAAACCTTTTACTTGTATATTTTTAAATGTATACTCTAATTAAATTAAAGTCATTTGAACATAAAAAAAATTGGCACGGGGGCTGGAGACATGGCTCAGTGTTATAAGAGCACTGATTGCTCTTCCAGAGGACCCAGGTTCTCTTCCCAGCACCCACATGGCAGCTCACAACTGCCTATAACTCCAAGATCTGACAGCCTCACACAAACATACATGGCAAGCAAAACACCAATGCACATAAAATAAAAATAAATTATTTTTAAAAAATCGGCACCCGCATTTTACAGACCTCAGAATACCTTAGGCCTCTTGCATTTTACTTGAGATTTTTAACAACTCTCATCCATCTTCTTCCTTTACCAGCATGCAAGATCTCCTTCCTTTACCAGCATGCAAGTTCTCCTTCCTTTCCCAGCATGCAAGTTCTCCTTCCCTGCCAGCCAGACTGCCAGGCCAGCCTTCAGTGTCAGGGCTGTTTGATTCTTTTTTTATTTATTTAATTAAATTAATTAATTAATTTATTTTTTGGATTTTTTGAGACAGAGTTTCTCTGTGTGACTTTGGAGTCTATCCTGGAACTCACTCTGTAGACCAGGCTAGCCTCGAACTCACAGAGATCCACCTGCCTCTGCCTCCCGAGTGCTGGGATTAAAGGCGTGCGCCACCACTGCCCAGCACTGCTTGATTCTTTAATGTGAAAGGGGTAATATGTAATTTAAACTCGACCCAAACCTCTTTGCTGCTCGGAAAATCAAACAGCTAAAAGTACTAAAATTGGAAGCTAGAGAGATGGCACAGCAGTTAAGAGCACTGGCTGCTCTTCCAGAGGATGTGGGTTCAATTCCCAGGACCCACAGAGCAACTAACAACTATCTGTAGCTCTAGTTCCAGAGGATCTGGTGCCTCTTCTGGCTTCTGTCTGCAGTGCATAGACATATATGCAGGCAAAATACTTATACACACAAATTAATCAATTAATTAATAAAAAAGGAAAAAAATCAGGAGGCAATGCTTGTGGACATGCAAGGCATACTGATAGTATCTGCCTATTTTGCTTCTCCTGTTTCAGCCTTTCTTTTGAAGGCAGAAGATTTTTTTCCCTTGCATTTCTGTCTTCTTCGATTTCAACTTATGAAATTTTGCAATTTTACTCATACTGGGTTTGTCACACATGGCTGCCAGAGTAAGGTGTGTGAAAAAGAAGAGTGTGGCATGGACAGTGGCTGCCAGTGAGTGTTGTTTTGTTTTGTGATAGGGTTTTTCCTTGTAGCTCAGGCTAGACTAGAACTCCCAATTCTTTGGCCAGTCCTTGGGCTGGGATTGCATGTATGAGCCACCACACCAGCTTCACGGTGAGGGTTCTAGGGCTAGTCTCACAACTCATCCATTCACTAAATATTTGAGTATCTACTCTGTGTCAAACACTGGATTAGAGATTTGTGTCAATGCATAAAACAAACATGTTTGCTCTCAGGGAGCTTATATTCTAAAGGAGCTGGAAAAGGCACTAAATAAATATTAAAATAAAATCCTGAGTGTGGACAAAAAAAAAAAAAAAAAAGGAACGGCAAGAACATCAGAAATACACTGGAGTAAGCTGGGTGGTGGTGGGCATGCCTTTAATCCCAGCAGTCGGGAGGCAGAGGCAGGCGGATGTTCGTTCGAGGCCAGCCTTGTCTACTGAGTGAGTTCCAGGACAGCCAGGGCTACACAGAGAAACCCTGTCTGGAAAAACAAAAAATGAAAGAACGAAGAAATGCATTGGAGTTAGATCACTGCAATATTAAACAATAATCAGGGTAAAATACACTGAGAAGTTCTATATCCAAAGGCTTGAAGGAAACTATGTGGCAACTAAGAAGACAGTGTTAGAAAAGGCCTTCTAGAGTTAAAAACAAAACAACCACCCACCCACCCACTCAGGGCAGAGGCCCTAAGTAGGGAGTGTGAATTACTTCCCTCTTTGCTGTAACAAAGTATCTCATAAAAACAGCTTAAGGAAGGGGTTGTCCTGGCTCACAGCTTCAGGGTACCATCCTTCACTGTGGGGAAGTTCTGGCCGCAGGAGGGTGAGGCAGCTTTTCTCCTCCTTACTCAGTCAAGACCCTGTCATGCCATCCACAGTTAGGGTACATCTTCCCACCTCAATTAACCCAGTCTAGAAACACCCTCAGGCAGGTTTGTGTCTTACAGGGATTCTATTTCCTATCAAGATGGCAATTATGAAAATGGGGCTCAGACTAGGACAACAGTGTGGAATGGTAAGAAATGGCCCGGGAAAAGTCCTCACATACTTTACTACGATACATCCAGTAAGCCAATCAAGCTCAACTTGCACTAGCAGTGTGGCCTAACTACTCCCTGCAGTTTTTAGCAGCTCATTGGTATTCTGACTAACAGTGGAAAATTGGTTTGAGAAGTCAAAGATTAACTCCCTAAATCCCTAAATGCTTCTTTGGGATCTGTAAATATTGGAGCTTTAATAATGTATCTTTGTTAATATGCTGTTGCAGAAATCCTTTGAATTCCAAAGAAAATTCATCACTCTACCCTGATCTGCTTTAGAACTTAAGTAGCCAACTTGTCACTTAATTACCAATCTAGAGATGTGCCACTTCTCAAGAAGAGAGTCAAGAGATGTAGTCTGGGAAGCTAAGTTACGGAAATCTATGTTCAGCTTCCTGTAAGAGATTGTATGCCACAGACAGCCATGCTTCTATTTTGTCATTCATTTCAGATGACTTTTACTTTAGAGGAAAATTACAGGATCATCCTTCAATGTTTCTATTTATTTATTTGTTTGTTTGTTTGTTTGTTTGTTTGTTTGTTTATTGACAGGGTCTCACTATGTAGCTCTGGCTGTCATGAAACTCACTTTGTAGACCAGGCTGGCCTCAAACTTACAGAGATCTGCCTCGCTCTAATAGTTCAGTGATTAAGAGCACTTACTGTTCTTCCAGATGACCCAAGTTTGATTCCCAGCATCCACATCTGGTGGCTCACAACTACTTGTAACTCCAGCTCCATGAGATCTGATAGCCCTTTCTAGTCTCTGTTGGAACCTACACACAGGTGCATGCTGTGGGATGTTCTGTGTGGCAAATGTGTTGCTGATTAGTCAATAAATAAAACACTGATTGGCCATTGGCTAGGCAGGAAGTGTAGGCGGGACAAGGAGGAGAATAAAGCTGGGAAGTGGAAGGCTGAGTCAGAGAGACACTGCCAGCCGCCACGATGAGAAACAGCATGTGAAGATGCCGGTAAGCCACGAGCCATGTGTCAAGGTATAAATTTATAGAAATGGATTAATTTAAGCTGTAAGAACAGTTAGCAAGAAGCCTGCCACGGCCATACAGTTTGTAACCAATATAAGTCTCTGTGTTTACTTGGTCGGGTCTGAGCGGCTGTGGGACTGGCAGGTGAGAGAGATTTGTCCTGACTATGGGCCAGGCAGGAAAACTCTAGCAACAGGTGCACACATACACATACGTGCACATGTGTATACACACACACACACACACACACACACACACACACACACACAGTGGGAAGAGGCATACATTCTAGTATTTTATTTCTTATCATTTCTACCTATATTGCCTTCAGAAGGCTGAAACAAGAAAATCATGAATTCCAGACCAGCCTGGGATACCATGAGTTCTTGGCCATCCTGGGGTTCCCTGCCTCAAAATAAATAAATTAAATAAAAACTCTTAATTAGAAACATGGAACAATTTAGGTGGTCGTGGAGGTTCATGTCTTTAATGTACAAGACAGAGAAATCCTGTCTCGAAAACCATCCCCGCCCCCACAATCACTGAACTATTTCTCCAGCCCCTTCTAAATTAAAAAAAAATATATATATATGAGTGTGTGTGGGCGGGGGGTGGGGGTGGGGGTTATGTGCATTTGTGCATGTGCCAGAGCATGCATGTGGAGGTCAGAAGATAGCTTTAAGGAGTCAGTTCTCTCTCGTTCCACCATGTGGACCACAGGAATAAAACTCAGGTCTTTACTCTTGGCTTCATAGAGTACCTTCACTCATTATGCCATCTCACTGGCCCAGAACTGGAAGTCTTAGTCATAACATTAGGTAAGAGAAGTAAAAGGTGTACAAATAGTAAAAGAAGAGCCTAATGATCACCAAAAGACTAGTAGAGATTTAAAAAATGAATCCAGTAAAAATTTCAGTATGTAAAAATCAACATATAAAATTTAGTAGCACTCTTATACACCAGTAATAGACCTGCTGGAAATGAAATCAAGAAAGCAATCTCATTCACAATAGTTATAAAAATAAAAAATAGGAGACTGATCATCCAGTAGCTCGGTAGCTTGGCCCAGCGAGCTGGGACATGAAGTGCAATGGCACAGACAACAAGAGAGACGATGCCTCCTCACAAGTGACCTTCACACACACACACACACACACACACACACACACAGCACAGACAACAAGAGAGACAATGCCTCCTCACAAGTGACCTTCACACAGACACACACAGACACACACACACACACACACACACACACACACACACACACACACACAGCACAGACAACAAGAGAGACAATGCCTCCTCACAAGTGACCTTCACACACACACACAGCACAGACAACAAGAGAGACGATGCCTCCTCACAAGTGACCTTCACACACACACACACACACACACACACACACACACACACACACACGGTGGCTCTTGTGCTCCCACTCTCTTCTACACATCACACACACACACATTTCTTAAAAGTGAAAATGACTATTGTGTCCTCAATGCAAAGACTTCTGCCTTTAACAAAACAAAACAAAACGACGACAACAAAAAACCCCTCTCTATTCTTTCAAAATACAAAAGAAGAGAGCAAGAAAAAAAAAAAGAAAAATTAATTCTCTCATGTTCTGGCTGGGCACGTCTTTACTGATTTAATCTCCACCCCCAACTCTACAAAATGTATTATTAGCTCCATTCCTGAGATGAAGACACTGGGCTAAATCTTACACAACTAATGAGTAGACTGGAGACAGAACTGAGGCCTGAATGAAACAGTCTCCTAACCCTTCTCCCACCCTTCCTGTCCTGGCTAGTTTTGTCAACTTGACACAAGTTAGAGTCAGCAGAGAAAAAGACTTGAGAAAATGCCTCCAGAAGATCCAGCTGTAGGCCATTTTCTTAATTAGAAATTGATGGGAGAGGGCTCAGCCTGTTGTGGGTAGTTCTAACCCAAGGCTGGTAGTCCTAGGTTCTATAAGAAAGCCAGGCCATAGTGGCACATGCCTTTAATCCTAGCACTAGGCAGAGGCAGGCAGATCTCTATGAGTTCGAGGCCAGCCTGGTCTACAGCTCGAGTTCCAGGACAGCCAGAGCTGTTATACAGAGAAATCCTGTCTTGAAAAATAAAATTAAAAAAACAACAACAACAACAACAAAAAAGCAAGCAAGCAAGTTGAATAAGCCAGTAAGCAGCGCCCTTCTACGGCCTCTGCATCAGCTCCTGCTTCTAGGTTCCTGCCCTGTTTGAGTTACTATACTGACTTCCTTCAATGACAAACGGTGATACGTAAGTGTAAGTCAACCAAATAAACCCTTTCCTCCCCATGTTGCTTTGGTAGTTGCTTTGGTCATGGTGTCTCATCACAGCAATAGTAACCCAAACTAAGACACATCCTAAAGCTCGAGTCTATTCAGTGTAACCTCTAGATCTGACTGACTCCTGCTTACTTGGCCAAAATTTTTTACATTTCATCTTCAAAACTAGAAAAACAAAGTTACTTTGGAGAGTAAAAACTGGGGAGGTGGGGAGGGGGCTGTTTTTGGACAGCGTCTCTTTATGTGACCCTGGCTGTTCTGGAGTTCTCTACATAGATCAGAGCGGCTTCTGTCTCAGAGTCAATTTGTTCAAAGATGCTTCTAGTTTGTTTTTTTTTTTTTTAATTGTTGTTGTTTTGTTTTAAAGACTATTTTGTTTCCTACTTGGAGTCTTTAATATAAGTCATGCTCCTATTATTGAAATGTATCATGCAAGCGCTGAATTACAGAGTTGGAAGAGGCCTTGGAGATGACTGAGTCCATCTGGCATCAGCACAGGAATGTAACAGAGCCCTTTCTAATGGAATGCTAAGAACTTCTTTGGGTAGTCAGATCTGTTGGAGAGTTCTGAAAGCTGAAATTCTTGACTTGAATCTTACTCTGAATGTCCTCTCAGTCATTTGTCCATCCATTCTACCCTCACAGCACATCTGTCCCCTCTGCTCTCACCCAGTCTCAGAGAGATATGAGGGCATCAGATATTCTGATAATGCTTTCTAGTACAAATCTATAACACCCAGGTCTCTCAACCTTGCCTCCTTCTGGCTGCTCAACTCTGATTAGACTTCAAATTCCCTTCCCTTAACAATTAAAAATTTCTTCCTCCCTCATTCACTTTCCTGCTGATGTTCCCCCCCCCCCCCCCCCCGATTTGAAAAAAAAGTTAATGGAACTGACATAACGAGACTCTGATGATGGTGGTCATCGAAGATTCAAAGTGATTTCTCCATATTCCCTCATCATTGCTAGGGTTAATCTCCACTGTCACCTGACTAGATTTAGAATCACATGGAAATACGTCTGATTATATCTAGGAGGGTGTTTCCAGAAAGGTTTAAGTGAAGAGAGGAGTCCTACCCTGAGTGTTGGATGAATAAAAAGGAGAAAGCAAACTGATGACCAGCATCCATTTCACTCTGTGTTCTGACTGAATACCTTAAATTCCTCCTGCCCAAATCTGCCCACCAGGATGGACTGTACTCTGGAATTGCTAGTCAAAATGAGTCCTGCTTTCCTAAATTGCTTTTGTCAGGTATTTTCAAGTAAACAAATACAATGACAGTCACCACCACCATAGTAGTTAGCAGATAGCAAATGCTTACTCTGTAACAAGCATGGTACTGGTACTTCCTTTCTAGAGGATTTAATAGTCTAATGGGGAAATAATATGAACTATATAAAATAATCTATAGGCAAAACATATCATCTAAATGCTGAGGAAATGAAAAATGGGTTTGGGAAAACTGGGAATAGCTTACCAGGGAAAGAAATATCAATCTCTCTCTCTCTCTCTCTCTCTCTCTCTCTCTCTCTCTCTCTCTCTCTCTCTCTCTCTCTCATTTTTTGAGACAGGGTTTCTCTGTGTATCTTTGGATCCTGTCCTGGAACTCATTTTGTAGACCAGGCTGGCCTCAAACTCACAGAGATCCACCTGCCTCTGCCTCCTGATTGCTGGGATTAAAGGCATGCGCCACCACCGCCCAGCTGAAAGAAATCTTTTAGCCTGAACAGTGAATGGGAGGAGGTTTTCATATTTATGGGGTAGGGAGTGTTTTGCCTGCATATATGATGTTTGTGCATCATCCGTATGCCTGGTGCCTGGGAGGCCAGAAGAGGGCACTGGATTCTTTGGAACTCAAGTTACTGATGGTTGTGAACTGCCATGTAAGTACTGGGAGTTGACTGGGTCCTGTGGAAGAGCAGCCTGTGTTCTTAACTGCTGAGCCGTCTCCCCAGCCCAGTATACTCATTTATGCAGTATAGAAATGTACGTCCCAGTTACAGAAAAGACAAACAGTTCAATGTGGCTGAAGTTTACATTATATAGTGGCAGTAAGTGAAAACGTAGATTGAGGTGCAGACTAGAGAAAGAGATGAATGCTAAGAAATGAATTTATTACTAAATAATAGGAAACCTTTGGAGGGTTTTATATTTGAGAGTTTCAAGTTTGTACTATATAAAAACTACCCTAGCTGCAGAATGGAAGGGGGTTTGGCATGGGAAGATCAGAAAATGAAGGTCTCTGATAGGAGTTACTGTTATAGCCCAAAGGAAAAACTCAAACAATGGAATAAAGAAGAGAGTTAAACTCGGAGACATTAAGGACCTATAAAGTCTGATCCTGAGAGTAAAATCTTGTTTTTAGTGTCATGTGCTAAGAAGCTGCAAAACAAGATGGGAAACATCCTAGCTGCAGGGTTTGCAGGTTTTTCCCTGTGTCAACACATGAAAATGGTAAGTTGAATGGGCTCTGATCTGTTAGTTCCAGAAGAATGGCTCAATCTGAGGTTCTTATTAGCTGAGAGGCCAAGCTGCTGAGTGGGCAGACAGGTGAGAATACAGGTCAGGCCTAACAGAAGGAGGCCTGTAGTGCTGGCTTTGGGCCCATTCACCAGACCTGAATCATAGGCAGTCAGTATATGAGATTCAAGGCCCACCCAGCCAGCCTCACACAGGATTTGGCAAGCTCTAGAGCAGTGGTTCTAAACCTGTAGGTTGTGATCCCTTGGGACCCGAATGAAATTTTCACAGGGGTCACAGATCATAAATAGATATACTGCATATCAAATATTTACATTACGATTAATAACTGTAACAAAATTGCAGTTAGGAAGTAGCAATAATTTAATGGATGGGGGTCACCACAACACAAGAAGCTGTATTAAAGGGTGGCAGCTTTAGGAAGGTTGACAACCACTGCTCTAGAGGAACTGTAAAGGATGTTAACTGTGAGTGCTCAGTGCAAAGCTACTGCTCTTAGGAAGATATCCAGTGCTGAGCTGTACCACAACAGCATCACATCTTCAAGGAAAGCATGCTCACCCATTGTAAGAGCCACCCACTTCCAGATCACTCACTCCACTAAGTCTCAGTTGAAAAGTATGCTAAAATCTGAGGCAGGCTTATATGGTCATGTCTTTTTTTTTTTTTTTTTTTTTTTTTTTTTTTAAAGATTTATTTATTTATTATGTATACAGAAGCGGGTGCCAGATCTCATTACAGGTGGTTGTGAGCCACCATGTGGGTGCTGGGAATTGAACTCAGGACCTCTGGAAGAGCAGTTGGTGCTCTTAACCTCTGAGCCATCTCTCCAGCCCCATGGTCATGTCTTTGATATAGAGACAATACCATCACTACCATTAAAATATATAGAGGAAAATAGTCTCCTTAGATAATCAAAATATAATTGTTCTAGGTAAGTAAGTACAGAAGGCCAAATGTGTGCTGTTCCTCAGGGGGGAAATTCTTTAACCAATCTAAAAATATCTCTAAGAGTTCTCATCCACTGGAATGAAGAAAAGTTAATAGAAAGCAGACAGCCTATTAGCCTATCTTCAACCAGGGAATGCTTTCCCTTTATTCCCTATATACAAAAGCACTTGAGAAGTACTCAACATGAAAGGCTGTTGGTGAAAGGTCTCTGACCTCTGTGCAATTATTTTCTAAACATATAAAAGAGCAAGGTCAATTTTACAAACTGATAGTTTGGTCCATGAATTTCTTTTCCCTCACAGGTTGACTATTTTATTTCATTATTTTATTTAAAGAGATGCAGCAAAGGGGAAACGATTGTTCACATTTAATAAAACATAGTTTTCCATATGAAAAAATAAGTTAGACCTCCCCTTCCCCGCACATGTTCTCCGATTTTAGAAATAAAACAAGCACATCTACAATCTCACAATCAAGAAGTTGAGGTAGGTAGATCACAAGTTCAAGACTAAGCCTGGGTTACATAGTGAGAGTAAAGCCATTCTGAGCTACAGAGCAAGCCCTATCTCAAAAATAGAAAACAAAACAAATTTTTTCTTTTTGGTTTTTTCAAGACAGGGTTTCTCTGTGTAACAGTCCTGGCTGTCCTGGAACTCGCTTTGTAGACCAGGCTGGCCTCAAACTCACTGAGATCCACCTGCCTCTGCCTCCCAAGTACTGGGATTAAAGGCGGGCACCATCACCACCACCACCACCACCACCACTGCTCGACAAAACAGAACTCTTAAGCTGGTGGTATATGTCTATTCCACCATCCAAAAGGCTGAAGTAGGATAGCTGGGAGTTGGAGGACAACCTGAGCTACACAGTGTGACCTCTCAACAAACAAACTAAAAATCACACACACAAAAAAACCTTAAAACCATTAGAAAAAAGTAGGAAAATGGTACTTCTTGGATAAGGCAAAAAGGAAGAATCATTAATAGGTGATAACTCTAAATCACCAAAATATAAAAGTCTGTATGAAAAAAGATGACATTAGAAAATTAACAGTACCGAAACAGAAGACACTGTAATACATACTACACAAGTCTGAGGTCCAGAATAAAGCTCAGATCATACAGCAGACACTGTAATACATACCACCAGGACTGAGGTCCAGAATAAAAGCTCAGATTTCAACAAGAAATCAAAACCATCTAATAGAATCTAACCAAGCAATTTAGAGAGGGAGAAAAATTAGTTGACTAGGGAGGAGAAAAGGAAAAGATATTCAGGCACATCAGTAACAAGTCAAATGCAAATATGAAACAAACTATCATTTCAAACCTATCAGACTAGAAAAGAAAATCAACAGCAAATGTTGGTAAGCATCTCAAATAACGTCAGTATTTTGTTGAAGAATTTTACATGGATCCAATGGGATATTATTTTCCAATCTTGTGATGTATGTGTCTGGTTTGGGCATCAAGGTAATACTGGCCTTACAATGAATTAGAATGTGTTCTTTTTATGTTCTATATTTTGGAAGAGTTTGTAGTGTTCTCAAAGAACTGATATTTGAATACTTGTTAGACCTCAATCTGGTCTTATCTTTGTGGAAAGTTTCTTGATCTCTAATTATCTTTGTCAAAGATCTATTTAGGTTGTTTTGGGCGGCGGCAGGGGGTTGTTTTCTTTTACTTGTTTTTAATTTTGTCATGAGTCAGTGTTGATAGTTTTGTCTTTCTAGGAACTTGTCCATTTCACTTAGGTGTCTGATATGTTAACATATAATTGCCTCACAGCAGTCCCTCACATTTATTTTGATTTCTATACAGCTGGTAGTAATATCTTCTCTATCATTGATTTTTTTTTTTTAAACAAAATCTTACAGTGTACCTCAAGCTAACCTTAACTCACCATCCTGCCACAGCCTCCCAAATGCTGGGATTACAGGAATATACATCTCCATGTCCTGATCTTTTTAAAAATATTTTTTGTTCTAAGTGTATGAATGTTTTGCCTGCATGTGTGTGCACTATATGCATGTAGTGCCTGAGGAACCCACAAGATAACGTCAGACGGGATTGCCTAGAATTACAGATGGTTGTAGGTGCTTGAACTCAGGTCCTCTGCAGGAGCAGTCAGTGCTCCTAACCACTGAAATATCTCCCAGTACTAATTCTGCTAATCTTTTAAAAGAACCATTTTTTTTTAGTTAGATTTTCTCTACTTTCTGCTCTATTTTATGGGCTTCTGTCCCAATTTTAAGATCTTCTCTTCTACTTATTTAAGTTTCACTTCTCTTTTCTCTGCCAAAGAGTTAATGTGAACCACTGGATTATCAGAGCCCCTGCCCTGGCTTTCCTAAAGGCAGCATCACAGTCCACTCAAGGAACAGGTCTCTTAAGAACAGACAAACGTGAATTCAAAAGCCAACTACAACATTTACCAGACATTAGATCACAAACTAGTCTTTCCCCTCAATCCTAGGAACACAAATCCTATACGGCAGGCTAGAAAATTGGAATATTCAAAATTCTAAATGCTGTATTCACAATATCTCACATAAATATTTGGCAGATAGTAGGTACTTTGTTGTTTTGACACAGGGTCTCTTTATGTATCCTGGGTGTCCTGGAGCTTACTATGTAGACCAGGCTGGCCTCGAATTCACAGAGATCATCCTGCCTCTGTAGTAGGTACTTTAATCTATTTTGGGTCCCTTTTCTTTTTTGTTAAAAATTCCTTGTTGCAAAGCCCATGGATTTTAAGACTAATAGTGAAAATACCAATTGTGGGCTGGTGAGATGGCCCAGTAGTTAAGAGCACTTACTCATTCAATTCCCAGTACTCACACCCAGCAGCTCACGACTGCCTATAACTCCAGATTCAAAGGATCTGACATCCACTTCCAGTTCTTACACACACGTGGCATATACTCACATAGACACAATAAATAAAAATAAACCTTTAAAAAAAAAAGTCGCCGGGCGGTGGTGGCGCACGCCTTTAATCCCAGCACTCGGGAGGCAGAGCCAGGCGGATCTCTGTGAGTTCGAGGCCAGCCTGGACTACCAAGTGAGTTCCAGGAAAGGCGCAAAGCTACACAGAGAAACCCTGTCTCGAAAAACCAAAAAAAAAAAAAAAAAAAAAAGTCAATCGTGTGACTTATCAACTGTCTTCCCTCAACCTCACATGGTTCCATGCATTTAAGCCTAGACCCAATCATGACAAAAGCAAGCTACTATTCAGCTTGGTGATTTTTTAAAAAGCTTTTAATTGTGCGCATGCATGAAAGCACCCTGGCATGCTCGTGGAGATCAGAAGACCACTTGTAGAAATCAGTTCTTTCTTTCCACTCTGTGGATCCCAGAAATCAAACTCAGGTCATCAGGCTTAGTAGAAAAACCATTTCGCTGGCCCATAAGCTTAGTGTTTTATGGAAATACTGAACACATTTTATTTTTGTAGACTGTTACATGTGTTTTTACATTATTTTGAACATTTAAACTAAATGGAGGGCTTTGTGTGTTTTACCAATGACCTACATGCCCAGCATTTTTTATTTGTTTGTTCAATTTAAAACAGGATCTCGCCGGGCAGTGGTGGCGCACGCCTTTAATCCCAGCACTCGGGAGGCAGAGCCAGGCGGATCTCTGTGAGTTCGAGGCCAGCCTGGGCTACCAAGTGAGTCCCAGGAAAGGCGCAAAGCTACACAGAGAAACCCTGTCTCGAAAAACCAAAAAAAAAAAAAAAAAACAGGATCTCACTAAGAAGGTCTGGATAGCTTGGAACTTGCTGTGTAGACCATGCTGGCCTCAAAGCACGGAGATCACCTGCCTCTATCTTCTGAGTGCTTGGATCAAAGACACCACCAGCCAGGGCCCTTTTTAAAAACTCATTGGTGAAGTTCTAATAAGTAGGAAATACGTATGGCATGCATAGTAAGACTGGATTTCTAACAAATGGAAACAAAGTGTGTAAGTCAAAAACCCCTAGAGTGTATTAGAATTTCAATACCTCTGGGGAAAGGGTGTTCAGAGCTACTAAGTGACCTGGGAAAGACCCTTTTGATTCTTATCAAATTCTCAGTCTGCTTCCTCACCTGAAAAAAGCAAAAAACAAACAAACAAACAAACAAACAAAAAACCCACAACATAACAAAAAACCCCTCACAGCAGTTACTGTTATAGGAAGCACTCCCATATTTTTTTTCACATGTGAAAAAACGCTAAGTAATTTGTTCATGTTTACATAAAGTTGAGAGGTAAGACTTAAGCAACATCTATCTGATAACAGTGAGGACAGGGGACTGTTTAATTTTATTTCTGTGAGCTATTTCACCATTTACCCCTTAACACTTAAGGAGGTATCAGCTAGATTGATTTTGTATGATGCAAATGATACTGTGCACCCTGTTGGATAGAATCAAAGGTACACTGAAATACAATTTATTCATGGCCTCATCTTAACAGCTGAATAATTAGATCAATCTAATCTGAATTTTACTGCTTGGTTTATTATGACTTAATCAGTTGAAACTGCAACAGGAAATTCAAGAATATTACACAAAGGCAATATGCTGTGTAGAAAAAAAAAAAAAAAAACTCATCCTGAATAGCTCAAGGATCCCAGGCAAGTTACTTAACTACTCTAAAGATTCAGAGATAGAGTCTAATCCCAACTTTGCCACTTGAAACTAAGAATTCAGTAAAGTTACCTTCATGCTCTGAGCTTCAGCTACTTGATATCTGGAGTTTGTTTTGGTTTTGTGGCTAGATTCCAGGGCCTTGTGCATGCTGAGTGTTCTAGCACTGAGTCACGTCCTAGTTCAGACTTCTTCTATGAAATAGGTTAGTTACTTTGCAGAGTTGACATAACAACCCTAATAATAAAAATCAACTGATGCTACTTATTACACATTGAGTATTTATGCTAAGCCCTTTATATAACTATCATTTAATCATCATGATGCCTTTGTGAGACAGGTTCTACTATTATTTTTATTGCACAGATGAGAAAAATGGCTAGAAAAGCTCATTTACAGCTTGGCTACACAGCAATTTTAAGGCAAGTCTAAGCTATGGAGCAAAATCCTGTCTTTAAGACAAAAACAGAGAGCCAGAATAAGAGAGAAACAGATATGAATTCACTTGCCTAGGCATTTGTGGTTGCTACTATGGGCTGGCTAACTCATCACTCATTCTCAAATAATTTTGCCTTGTCTGTCTTTACCACTGAGGCCAAAATACTCCTTTCCTAGCCTTTCTAAAGCCCAAGAGAGCCATGTAACTTAGTTCTGACCAATAACACATACAAAAAATTCTGCTGGGGGAATTCTGGCAAGGTCTTTGCTTTACTAATGAAGGGGAACATTATTGATATTCCCCTATACTTGTTAAAAAAATTTTTACTATTATTCTTTTTTATTTATATGGGTATTTTGTAGCATGCATGCTAAATGCACTGCATCTGGTGCCTGTAGACCAGATGGATCCCCTAGAACTAGAGCTACAAACAGCTGCAAGCTGCCATGTAGGTGCTGAGAATGGAACTCAGGTCTTATGGAAGAACAGCCAATTCACTAACCACTGAGCCACCTCTCTAACCCTGCTCTTTTTTTTTTTTTTTTTAACTTAATTACACAAAACACACAATGCCTGGAGCTATCACAGGCATCTGAGATCAAGAAGGAAAGCTGGAAGTCATGAGAATACTGGTGTTGAAATCACTGGCCTATCTAGTAAGTCAGTGTTGCCTGTACTAACCTCACCTCTAGACTTTTGCAGGGGTGTGTGTGCTGGGGATGGAATCACTCAGGGCCTTGCATAAACTTTTTACTTATCTAGATACTGCTAGTCAAGTTTCCCAGGAGTCCTTTTTGTTATTTAACAGACACTCCCACATGATGGAGCTGAGTTCAAACCTAGCCTGACTTAACTAATGCTATATAAAAAGACTGGGCCTTAGACTTGGTAGGAAATGAGGATGCATATGATGCAAATGATTATAATAATATCAGTCACTCAGCCTGCTTGCTCAACACTCCAAGCCTCTGGAAACTTAGAGTTGTGAGTGGCCTAAATCACTAAAGAGTTACTCAGGAGTGCTCTCCTGCACCCCGCCCCCGCATCCCCACACCATTGTGCTCAGACCTCTTGTCCGAATATCAATCTGAATTTTCACAGCTTAGGGTCAAGAAGAAGGGAAGTTCTGTAGTCCTTGTCTGTGCTCTCTGTCCACCCCACCTGGATCCTAATACCCCAGGCATTCAGGCCTCCTGCCATGCAGATGAAAGTAATGGAGTTCTCACCACAAACTCACAAAACTTCTCTCTAGCAGATAAAGGCTGCTGGAGGTAACATCAAGTATAGGACCAAGGACTATTGATTTTTCTGCCACTTCTCCTGCTGGGAGCAGTAACAGCAAAAATCCGATTTGGACACTTCAATTCAAGTACCTCCCTCACCAGTTGAGCAATTTTCAAGTAATCACACTTTTGACTGTATGCAGTAAGAATCCTTTAAAGTCAATTTCAGGGGCTAATCATTTAGTTTTCCAAAGATGTACAAGGGAAAAATAGAACTTTTAGCTATCCTGTTGGAAACTATAGCTTCCATGAGCTCCAGGCTTTGAGGCAGCTTGTTCACAGACTTCTTCATCTGTCTGAGAAAGGGTAGTCACCCTTCTTGTTGGACATATGGCACACTTTCAAAGCTGTTTTAATTCAAAAGAATTGTGATAGTATGATGGGAAGGTTCCTAGACAAGCTCACAGAATTGGCAAAGAGAGCAACTATCAAACATTCACAAAATTGCAGCTATGTGTGTCACAGCCATCTACAATATACAGTGCTTGTAATAAGCAGAATTTTCTGGAAACCATCTTCAGAGTTTTTATTCATTAAGTCTGGAGTGGGTCTCAAAAATGGAAATGTCTACCAAGTTCCTAGGCTTGGATGATAGAAAGCCAACTGCTATGAAGCACAAATTAATCACAGCCTGGATACCCATGATTGGGCACATCTAGGTACTGGAAAAGTCTCTCCAGATCTAAGAAGAGGTTCAGAAATTATGATACTTACTTCATTACAACGCCCAACATCTTTTTTTTGTAGCAAAAACAAAACATACAATCTGAAAACTAATAGTAACTGGTTTCATAGGTTTTTCTTTAAGAACCAGACAAATTCTGAATGCTGGAGGCACTAGGAAATGCAGTTTTTCATAATGCAAAGTTTTCACTTTAAATATGGATGGTTTTCAGTCTTGGAAGGTGGTTTGGTGGGTAAAGTCCCTTTAAAAGCATGAGGACCCGAGTTCATATCACTAGCAGCCATGTAAAAGCTGCCAAGTGTGGCAGTATGCATATACAACCCCAGTGCTACAGGGGCATAGAGGTGGTGGAGACCCCAAGGGCTCAATGGCCAGCAGTCTAGCTGAAACTCTGCATCTAATGAGAGACTCCATTACAAAAATTAAGATAGAGAGCAATAGAGGAAGACATTTGATGCTGACCTCTGATCTCCACAAGCATACACACAGGTGCACATACACACACAAATGCTTTAAGCCAGGTCTGGTAGCTCACAACATGTTATCTGTAATGTAATTCAAGCACTAAGAAGGTAGAGGGAGGAGGCTTTTGAGGTTGAGGCTAGTTGGGCCACACAGTGACTCTGAGGACAACCTGAGCAGGGGGATTCCCAGAGCTTGCTGGCCAGCGAACCTAGCCAGGTAGTGAACTTCAGGTTCAGGACACCCTGTCTCAAAAAATAAGGTAAAGAAGCCGGGCGGTGGTGGCGCACGCCTTTAATCCCAGCACTCGGGAGGCAGAGGCAGGTGGATCTCTGTGAGTTCGAGGCCAGCCTGGGCTACCAAGTGAGTTCCAGGAGAGGCTCAAAGCTACACAGAGAAACCCTGTCTCGAAAAACCAAAAAAAATAAATAAATAAATAAGGTAAAGAGTAACTGAGGAAGACATCCAATGTTTGCGTGAGCATGACACACATACACACACACACCACACCACACACAAGTAAACAAAACTGTATTTTTCACAATTTATCTATGCTCATGATAAATGATCAGAAATAATGAATACAAGGATGGAGAAGAGAAAACTATGTGAATGGAGTATAGACTGGAGACAGGGATACAAATATAAACTAGACAATTCTGAGATCCTTTCATGGTGGCCTTGGAGCTGTGGTACTAATTCTTTTTTTTTTTTTTTTGGTTTTTCGAGACAGGGTTTCTCTGTGTAGCTTTGCGCCTTTCCTGGAACTCACTTGGTAGCCCAGGCTGGCCTCGAACTCACAGAGATCCGCCTGCCTCTGCCTCCCGAGTGCTGGGATTAAAGGCGTGCGCCACCACCGCCCGGCGGTACTAATTCTTAAACTAAACTAGAGTAGCTGGCAAAAATATGGGGTATAAATGCACTGCACAGTTTCGTCTGTTTACCTAGAGTTAACACATCATCTTTCACTTGTTTTCCTGACCTTGCTTGGGGCCTCAGCCTGTGTAAGCACCTAACCTCCAGTACTAGAACAAATAGAAGCACTAATGTAAATCAGAGCTTTACAGAGGTCCTCTAGACGAAGTGTCTACTACAAACTCTAAGGCTGATTTCCCAACACTTATGAACCTCTGAAAAGACTTCATTATTAGCAGTTTTATCACCTGGTCACTTATTCTTTTAATCAACCTAAACTGATTGAGCGCTCAGTGGTTAATAACATAGAGTAACCCATTTTAAGTACTTGCTGGTTCTGTGACAAGGTTAAGGATCTTCATTTTTCTTGTACTTACAATTATTAAAACTTGGAGAGGAAAGAATTTATATTTCAGCTTACAGCTTAAAGGTCAATCACCTGGAGAAGTCAGGGCAGGAACTGATGCAGAGGCCATGGTGGAGTGCTACCCACAGTGGGCCCTCTCACATCAGTCATCCATCAGTCAAGAAAACATATCACAGGCTTGCCCACAGGCCAGTCTGCTGGGGACATTTTCTCAATAGAGGTTCCCTCTTCCAAAAGCTCGTGTCAACTTGACATAAAACTAGCTAGCACATATACATATGCCAATAAGGACTTCGTCCTCTATATGTAAGAATTATGTATTTTTTTTTTTTTAAAGATTTATTATGTATACAGTGTTCTTTCTGCAGGCCAGAAGAGGGCACCAGTTCTCATTCCAGATGGTTGTGAGCCACCATATGGTTGACTGGGAACCGAACTCAGGACCTTTGGAAGAACAGCCAGTGCTCTTAACCTCTGAGCCATCTCTCCAGCCCAAGAATTATGTATTTTAATTGCAAGTTTTCACCATCAAGAGACCAGCCCACAGGACTTCTACTGGCTAGAGCAGATTTCAGGGCATCTGAAGAGACAGATAAATGGACAAACAAATATGACTGAACTAATGTGAATGAACTAAAATAGGCAAATTCACAGAAACAGAAAGCAGATTAGGGTTACCAGAAGTTGGGTATAGGGATGGATTTCCTGAGAGGTACATAATGTATGTTTAGGACGATGAAAAAACTTCTAGAAATAATGAAGGTGGTCACACAACTGTATGTCACTGAATCATATACTTGAAGACAGCTAAGATGGACTTAGGAGACAACTCGGTCAATAAAGTGTTTGAGTTTGGTCCCTAAGCCTGTGTTTAAAAAAAAACAAAGGTGGGTTTGATGGTGCTAACTTATAATTCCCAGGGTTAGGGAAGTGGAGATGGGCAGATTCTTGGGGGTTGATGGCCAGCCTGTGTGGCCCACTTGGCAAGTTCCTAGCAGGTCAGATACTATCTCAAAAAGCAAGGTTGATAGCTCCTGAAATATTAAACCTAAGGATGACCTCTAGCCTCTGCACATATATATGTAAGCACGCACAGACTCTGACTCTTTCTTTTTCCCTCCCTCCCTCTCTCAAAAATGAGTAAAACAGGAAATTTTGTATGTTTTCCCATGATGATTTTTTTAAAGTATACTTATGCTGGGTATGGTGGTGCATGCCTATAATTTTAGCATTTAGGCTACATAGCAAAACTGCTTCTCAAAGAATCAAAGGTTTCTGTGGGGGATTTCCCTCTGCAAACACCAGGATTGGGAGACTAATGATCTACAGAGGCAAAAAGGAAATCTGGTTCAACACAACTCAGTAGCAGGTGTTGATTCACACTTCTAGAGTCTGACACCAGGCAGTCTATTTTAGCCATATTTTAGTACAGTACAACTTTTGGAAAGAAGTTTCCTGGTAACAATTATCACAATAAAGCTTAAGGCAGGACTACATCAAAACTTTTCTGTAAAGTACATGTCACCTCTTCCATATGAAGGGGTTCTGTAGCTTAAGGACACAGAGGAGGATCTGTGGTTGTCTAGGTCATTGAAGAGGTCACCGAGCTACAGAGTACATGTGACATCTCTACTAAGGGATAGGTCTTATTGACTGAGAAACTGCTAAAGATAAAGGTCTAGGGAGAAAGCCTCTGGAATAAACGTAACAGTCTGGGGGATGCAGGTGTGGCCTGGCCCTACAGATAGCACAGTCACGAGGCTGTTAACTATATCCACTCCCAGCTTCCTGGGCAGAAAACAGGTATGCATCCCTTCTGTTGAAGAGACAAGCCTGAGTGTTTAACATTCTTTTTTTTTTTTTTTTGTTTTGTTTTGTTTTTTCGAGACAGGGTTTCTCTGTGTAGCTTTGCGCCTTTTCCTGGAACTCACTTGGTAGCCCAGGCTGGCCTCGAACTCACAGAGATCCACCTGGCTCTGCCTCCCGAGTGCTGGGATTAAAGGCGTGCGCCACCACCGCCCGGCTTGTTTAACATTCTTGGTTCCTCTAGTGCTTATCTGTGAACCCGAGGACCTCATGCCCTCCCTAGGTTTCTTTATAGTTTGCTTAAGGTGACTTTTATAAGCAGCTAGACCCTGGGAATGTCACTTAGTTGAAACTAAGTATCATGAGTAAGTAACTAAGTAAACACATGAAAAACAATAATAGCTCTTACCTGAAAAATTGCAAATGGAGACAATGTTTATAAAGTGCCCAGCCACCCTAATGAGAGTTACAAATGGTAGTTATTACTGCAATAACTAGTCTATGATTAATGTAAACTAATGATAATGACATTAGCATTTTATTTTTTAAAGATTTCTTGACGGATGGTAGTGGCGCATGCCTTTAATCCCAGCACTCAGGAGGCAGAGGCAGGCGGATCTCTGTGAGTTTGAGGCCAGCCTGGTCTACAAAGTGAGTTCCAGGACAGGCTCCAAAACTACAAAGAGAAACCTTCTCTGGGGGGGGGGGGAGATTTCTTTTTATTTATGTGTGTGAATATTTTGACTGCCTGTGTGCCTAGTACTCCTTAGAGGCCTGAAGAAGGTGCGGGATCGCTAGGAACTGGAGTTAGGTGGTTGTGAGTTACCATATGGGTGCTGGAAATTGAACTAGGTCCTTTGTAAGTGCAGATAATGAGGCCTGAAGAAGGTGCGGGATCGCTAGGAACTGGAGTTAGGTGGTTGTGAGTTACCATATGGGTGCTGGAAATTGAACTAGGTCCTTTGAAAGTGCAGATAATGCTCTTACTGCTAAGCCATCTTTCCAACTTTTATTGCCTGCTTTTGTGTGTGTGTGTGTGTGTGTATACAAAAGAGGAGGGGAAAGGAAGGGAGAGATGGGGGGAAACAACAAGAGAGTGCAGAAAGAAAGACTGAAAGGGCAAGTGTGGTGGTACATGCCTTTAATCCCAGCTCTCAGGAGTCAAAGTCAGGCAGATGGGCCAATTAATTCTATATAGAGTTCCACGCCAGACACAGTGAGTCCCTGTCTTAACTTTAAAAAAAAAAAAAAAGTCAGGTGGTGGTGGCACACACCTTTAATCCTAGCAGAGATAGGAGGATCTCTGTGAGTTCGAGGCCAGCCTGGTCTACAGAGAGAGATCCAGAACAGCCAGAGCTACACAGAGAAACCCTGTCTCAAAAAACAAAAACAAAAAAGAATAAAAAGAGAAAGAGAAATTGAAGGCTCTGGTCACCAGAAGAATTACAGAGAGCTAAGAGCTAAGAGAGCTATCAACTCCTCATGGCCAAGGGTCCAGAACCTAGGCTGAGAGATGCAAGAATGTGAGAGATTCAAGAATGGCAGCTGCCAAGGACTAAGGGTCCTGATTCCTCAGAACCACACAGGAGCTGGAACACCTACAGGGCTAAGGTCTACATGAAGACTATTAACACTAGAGGGTGCTAATTGCTTCTGCCTGCATCCTGCTCCTGATCGCAATGGAGGGGCTTTTCCTTGCCTACTCATGATTTTTATATCCTAGTAAAAAACACACAAAGGCGCGCGCGCGCGCATGCACACACACACACACACACACACACACACACACACACACACACACATTCACAAGAGAGAAAAAAATCTATCAATATCAGTATTTTCTGATTTGAGAGAACAGGAGGTACAAGCCACAGACTGCTAAAAAAAAAGGACAGGTTTTAAGGGAAAGATAAGGCAATATGCTCAGTTTTAAATGTAAGTCTAAGCAATGTATGAGACAATCAGAGATGTTTGAAAGACAGCTAGAATAAACTAATCTGAAGCTCAGAGGAAGTGTTTGCCACAGTATAAATCAGCTTCATAGCAACTGAGCCCTTGAGCAACACCAACTTTCAATGGGTGAACAGAAGAAAACCCTAAAAGGAGACTACAATTCAGAAACAGCTAAAGAAGTAAAAGAAAATACAAACAAAAACAAACAATTTTTGTAGTAGACTCAATAAAAGCAAGGGAGGCTTGCTTTAGTGAGGGGCGTAAAAGGAGGCTGGTGGGATGGCTCAATGGGTAAAGGCCCTTGCCACCAAGCCTGTTGACCTGAGTTCAAACCTGGGAAGGAGGAATCCAGTCCCTGCAAGTTGTCCTCTGGCACACACATGTGCCAGACCACAACAAATACATGTTAAAAAGGGATATCTTTAAATTAAAAACGGGGGGGGGGGGGGGGGGGGGGGGCTGAGGATATAGCTCAGTGGGTAGAGTGCTTGTCTTTGGTTTGACTCTCAAAACTGTATAAATGAGACTTTTGTCTGTACCTGGGAAGTGGAGGCAGGAGGATCAGAAAGAAGTTCAAGATCATCCCTTGAACTAGCAAGTTTGAAGCCATCGTGAAATGAAACCATCCTATCCACCCCGCCTCCAAACAAAGGAAGAAAAGTGGAAAGAGTAAAAGCGGGGAGGAAGGGGACAATGAGGGTAACAAATGATACAGAAGATCAAATTAAGATGAGGTCTAAAAACAGTCCTTTAGGTTTAACAATAAGGAGAGCAGCCATAAATTCAGTAAGAACAGTTCATTCCATGAAGTTCTTCAGTGAAGTTGAAAAAGTGAAGTGACCTGAGGGGTCTTTTCTGAACAGAGGAAACCAGCTTCAACATCAAAGGAGTGTTAGCAATTTCAGGGATTTGAATTTGCTTTCTTGGCTCATCTGAGATGCTACTCACTGTGATGTCCAAGATACAGCCACATACTCCAGAGTGGTGAAAGCATTTACTTCGTAACTCAAAAAAAAAAAAAAAAAAAAAAAATCTGTGGTTTAGATTCTGCTATACAGTATGACCTTGAAGCTGATCCCCAGTTGTTCTACTTGGAAAATAAAAGCTATCTCTCTAAAGCTGTTTTAAAAACTAAATGAGAAAACCTTGGGGAGGTCCTGTGTAAAGAACAAAGCACCACACTGGGGAAACAGCTCCATCAGTAAAGTGCTTGCTATGTAAGCATAGGAAATAGCAATCCAGGATGGCTGTATGCTGTTATCCCAGCTCTGGGGGGGGTGGAGACAAGAGGATTCCTGGGATGGCTGACCAGCCAGTCCAGCTGAAAATCAGTGAGATCCAGGCTCAATTAAAGAGCCTGTCTCAAAACAATAAGGTGGAGTGCAGCTGAGGAGGACAACCAATGCTGCCATATCTCCTCTCACACACAAATCAAGTACAGCTGTCAGATCATCTTAAAAGCTCTACAAGGTGATCAGAGAGAGTCAGAGACACACACACAGAATTAGGCAGGGTCACGGAAGAGAGTGTTTCTTAGTCCTACTGACAGATCAGATCATTCACTCTATCTGCAGGCTGGCAGCTTCGTTAATTATCAAGGTCTTTCAGCTAATAAACTGGTATATCTTTTTTGCTTGTTTGAGACAGGAATACATCATAGTCCTGGCTAACCTGTTAGTGAAAAAAAGGAGGGAAAGGAAGAATAGGGAGTCAGGAGTCTCAGATTGTGGGCTTGCTTTTTTTCCCCTTTGGGGGGGCTATGTTTTTTTGTTTTGTTTGTTTTTTGGGGACATGGACTTATTATAGCTGGAACTGGCATTGAACCCCCAATCCTGCTGCCTCTACTTCCAGAGTGCTGAAATTATAGGTATGTGCTACTGCACTAAGCTTAAGAATTTGGAGCAATTGGACATATTGCTTGCTACAGTCTGAAACCAGAAAATTCAAAGAGCACTGCAACTGGTTCCAGGCAGCAGAGAGAGGAGTGGGAAGTACCCAGGACAGAATATGGGGAAAGGAAGATGAAACTTTAGTCATTTCCTTGAGGTAGAGAGACAATGAACACACAGGCCAGAGTGAGGAGTTAGGCATCAGACCCAATTCTAACACAAATCACTTTTACATATCACTGAATTCTCATCTTTTCATTCATATAATGGTAAGTTAGTTTAAAGGCTTCATATGTTCTCAAATCTCATAATTATTTTCTAAATGGGTTTGGGACCCACACAGCAAGTTGATGGCTGGCACAGTTATATTTAGTACTCTTTGCCTTCTTGTGAAGAAAGCATTCCAAACCTTTTATCATGTTTTTCTTGTAGAATATATATTGAGGCACAGAAGTATAATAACTTATCAGATGTCACCATATAGTTGGTCTGGTTTGGTATTTCTCTTGCAGCACTGGAGATCAAACAGAGTCTTGTGAATGCCAGGAAAGCCTTCTACCCACTGAACTATGTCTCCAACCACTGCACAGATCGACGTTATCTCCATGTTCTAATCGCTTCTCTACAAAGGCATGTTCATTGCTGTGCTTTACAACAACTTAGCTAGGGACTATACTAGGGGCCTTTACAGACCCATGAGCAAACCACTGGTTTAGGTCATTATCTCATTTTACAGCTGAGAAAACTAAAATTCAGAAAAGCTAAAATAACTCTACCAATGTGCCACAGCCTATCAGTAGTAGAACTTAGACTCTGGAAGTTACAAGTATCAAACAGAGTTACTTACATCAAACCTAACAAAATGGAACCAGGAGGCCATAAAGAAGGAGCCTGTACAGACCTATGTCTGTAGTAGGGTATGTCTGAAGAAATTCCTGCACATATGCCTGTTACAGGATTTACTACAAAAAGTTCTTCAAGACTGCAATTATTCCAAATAAGCCAGTTGCACAAGGACTTACCTAGCAACACCCATCTCACCAATAAGCTCATATCAGCCTCTGTATCGAGTCCCTATAATCAATGGTCTTTCTTTCAAAAGTTTATATGAAGCTCTTCTTTTTCTTAAAGTTTTCTCTTATACCACAACCTCCCTGACTGTGCCTATGGTCCACTATAGCATACATATCCTGCAAAGAAAGCCATATACATACTAGCCTGAATAAAAATTGTTGGACCCCGGGGGGAAACGGTTCAGTGGGTAAAACTCTTGCCATGCCAATTATAAGGGCCTGAGTCTGACTCCCCATTACCCATGTGTGGTGGTTTGAATGAGGATGCCCCCACAGGCTCAAATATTAGAATACTTGGTCCTTAGTTGGTAGAACCATTTGGGAAGGATTAGGAGATGTGGTCTTATTGGAGGAGGTATGTCACTGTGGGTAAGCTTTGTGGTTTCAAAAGGCCATTCCCAGTTAGCTCTCTCTTGTCTTATGGTTGTGTCTCAAGATGTGAGCTCTCAGCCACTGCTCCAACACCATGCCTGCCTGCTGCCATGTTTCCCACAATGATGGTCATGAATTCTAAGCCTCTGAAACCTTTAAGCCCCAAATTAAACAATTCTTTTATAAATTGCTTTAGTCATGGTGTTTTAACACAGCAATAAGAAAATAACTAAGAGACCATGTAAAAAAGAGGAGCACAGCAGTGTGTCTGTAATCCTAGCACTCCTACAGTAAGATAGGATTCAGAGACAAGAATCACTGGAAGCTTACAAGTAAGCAAACCTGGCATGCACAGTGCAGTAGCAAGTAACAAATAAGGTGGAAAGCAAGGGCTGGTGACACCTGACATTGTCCTCTGACCTCCATACATATGCTATGGCATGCAAGCACTGGTGTGGACCCTGGCCCCCCACTGTGAGTGGGTGCAGCCTTGCTTGCCGACCTTGACCAGATGTCCTCCCTATTCAGATTCCCTGCAGTTTCCTTCTCACCTAACATTCAACCAGAGGCTCTTTGTTCCTGTATCCTGCATTTGGTGTAAACACCTTAGATGCAAGAATGTAGGGAACTTCTGCCCTCCGGGGATCTGCCATTGTGCTGTAAGCCTGTATTTAAGGTTTCCTCCCTCTTTCAATAAACGGCATTCAGTATTCAGCCGTGGTGCATGACTCGATGTCTCTTGTCCCTTATTTTTTAATCTGCAGCCCTTCGCTCAGACATGGTGAACGGGTATCGGTAACGCAGGCGTTGTCATTACAAATGGAGGTCCTACCAAGATTCTATGAAGACACTACCGAGATTCTATGAAGACACTACCGAGATCCGAGAAAGAAGGAACGAGCTGACGGACACTCTTGGAAGGCTGGCCAGCATTTTAAAGAAAAAAGAAAAAAGGTAAGAGTGAATTGTCATGGGTGCAAATAGGGCACCACCGAAGTTAAGAAAGAGCAAGACAGCTAAAGATTTTAAATAAAAAAGGAAATCTTCCCAAAAGAGAAGAGGGAAGGAAAGGAAATTTCCCATTAGAAAAGGGAGAAAATTTTTAATCAAGAAAAAAAGGATTTTCCCAGTAAAAAGGGGAAAAATTTTGAAACTAGGCCTAAAGATTGGGGCTCTGTAGAGAAAGGATGAACAAAAGAGAGAAGCTTCTTCCCAGTGGTAATGGAGGAAGAAAAGACTTTTTCCAATTGTAGAGTTTTCAGGATAGCTAAAACTCTGAGCTCTTTCTACAGTGCAGCATCTGAATTACAAAGAATCGGCAGGTAGGCCTCATTGCTGCTGGCTGAACAGCAAGCAAGCCCAGAGGTTAGAAGTTTAGCTGTCTGTTTGCTTATTTTGGTTCAAATGTTTATTTTTCCCTCAGAGTGGGAATAATTCAATATTTAGGATCCCTTCGTGGGAAATGTTTTTCTGTTTTTCCCTTATGGCGGGAATAACTCATTAGGTAGTCCCTTCATGGGAGTAGGAAGTTTAAACATGAGTTTGTGTGTGCAGGGCGTGCGCCCAGCGGCAGCAGCGGCGGACAAAGGCATGCATGAGATAGCGCCGGTGGAGTCAGGAGCTGCGATGGAGCGCGGCCCAGGCAGGCACCAGCACTAGAGCCCAGGCATGGGCACTAGAGCCCGTGCACTGGGCAGGCCAAAGCTAAGCCGCAGCCTCAGCTCGCTCCAAGTGAGCAGAGTCCCGGGAAGGGACTAGCGCTAAAAGTTTAAACAGGAATGCGTGGGGGCAGGGGGATGTCCAGCATGGCTGTGGTAAAGGCACGTGCTGCGACAGCAGCGCGTGAGATATCCCAGAGCAGCGAGCAGCGGGTGGGCAGGTACGCACAGGCAGGAGGCGGAGCCGCAAGGCCAACGGAACGGAACGGAATGGACCAAGTGAGCAGAGTCCGGAAGAGGGACTAGCGCCTAAAAGTTTAAACGGGGCCTAACTTCTGGTGAAAAATGGTTTCGGTCAGGACATAGAATGCTAAGTCAATGCTGTTTGAATAAAGGATGTTCTGTTCTTTTGATTTGTCTTAATAAATGTTTGGATGAATATTTGATTATCATGGTAGATAAACTAAAGGAACAGGATTCATAATTTTGAACTATATATTAGGTATGCTCTTGTCTGTTGATCATTCCTGAAAATTTGGCTCTGCTCTTTAAGTTGCTTTCTAGAAATTCTTGGTTTAATGCTATAGAAATATAACACCCGAAATGGATTGGGCTGTTAGCTTATTAAATAATAATGTTGCTAAGATAAACCCATAAATAATAATCTCTTACTGATAAAGAGGTTACAAAATTATTTTTCCAGTAAATAAAATACAGGTAAATTGTTTGGTCCACATTGTTAATAATTGGCTATTTGTGCTAATGTGTTACTTGGAATTTATAAAAAAAGGATCCTCTTTTTAAGATTTTATAAAAATACTCTAGAAGAGTATTACCTAAAGTTACCTCTTCAAATGCTATAGAGATTGTATTTAATGCTTTTATAATTGGCATATATAAAGAGGACCATGGAAACAAAAGCTGGTGATAAAATTGCTTAATTATTATTGCTTTCATATTTTTAAAGGCAAAATGGCGCCTATATGTAGAACTGGAGGTTTTGAAAGTACAGGAGAAAAGGTGTTTTGACAAACAGTTATCAATGATAAACAGCCTAAATTAAAAACAATTATATGGGATTGAGATTGAAAGATAATTGGATTCTGGTGCTGGATATATCTATAATTTCACAAGAATCCTGAGATCCCAATTGGCCCCTTAAAATTTCCACCTCTAACCTACAAGGTATCGGCACAGCTCAGACGCCATTACAGAGCAGGCTACTTTTAAATTGGAAGGATGAGGAAGGTCATGCAGGAACTTTTCAACCCTTTGTGCTACCTAACATTCCAGTGAACTTGTGGGGACGAGATGTGTTAGATGGTATGGGAGCAGTGCTTACTACACAGCCTATACAACAGATGCTGAAAAGTCAGGGCTACTGCCCGGGCAGAGGCTTAGGAAAAATGTTGCAAGGAGACCCACTCCCTGTGGCAGACAAAAACTGTGTCACTAGAAGTCCAGGGGATACTAGAGGACTAGAGTCTTTTCCATATGGGTCACTACACAGCAGCCTTCGATTATACAACTGATAAAAATCACTTGGAAAAGTGATGACCCTGTATGGGTGGAACAATGGCCCCTTACTAAAGAAAAATTGAGCCGGGCGGTGGTGGCGCACGCCTTTAATCCCAGCACTCGGGAGGCAGAGCCAGGCGAATCTCTGTGAGTTCGAGGCCAGCCTGGGCTGCCAAGTGAGTTCCAGGACAGGCGCAAAGCTACACAGAGAAACCCTGTCTCGAAAAACCAAAAAAAAAAAAAAAAAAAAGAAAGGAAAAATTGGAGGCTGCAAACACATTAGTTAAGGAACAGTTAGATGCTGGTCATATCATTCCTTCCACTTCATCTTGGAACTCACCTATATTTGTTATTAAAAAGAAGTCAGGAAGCCGGGCGGTGGTGGCGCACGCCTTTAATCCCAGCACTCGGGAGGCAGAGCCAGGCGGATCTCTGTGAGTTCGAGGCCAGCCTGGACTACCAAGTGAGTTCCAGGAAAGGCGCAAAGCTACACAGAGAAACCCTGTCTCGAAAAACCAAAAAACAAAACAAAACAAAAAAAAGAAGTCAGGAAAATGGAGGCTTTACAGGATCTTAGAGCTGTAAATAAAACCATGCTTCTCATGGGAGCAACACAGCCTGGTTTGCCTGCCCCTGTGGCAATTCCTAAACATTGGCATTTAATTGTGGTTGACTTCAGGGATTGTTTCTGGAATGTTTTGGCAAACAGGTCCTATTCTATGGGTACATTCCCCAGCAAAAACCATCACTCCTTATCCACAGGCTGTTGCTCAGATTATATTTAAGGGAATCAAGATCAGTGTTCAAACTTTTGGTAAGGAGCCAGATATTGTGGTGACCCCATACACCCAGTCTCAAATAGCATGGTTGCAAGCTAATGATAATGATTGGACCATATTGACATGCTCCATTCAGGGTCAGTTTGATACTCATTACCCCTCTAATGATGTATGTCAATTTTTTAAATTGCATCCTGTTATATTTCCCAAGACAGTACACATGACTCCTATTCCTCAGGCCCGTGTGGTATTTACTGATGGCACTTCATGTGGTTTTGCTGTGGTGGTTTCTGGTAACATAGTAAAGAGAATGAAAGTCCAGGGCACTTCTGCCCAGATGGCAGAGGTACAGGCGCTGTTGCTTGCTTTACAGATGTTTTCTGATGAGAGTGTAAATATTTATATTGATAGTCAATATGTGGCACATGCCATTATGCCTTTAGAGACAACAGCCTACATACCATCCATTTCTCCCATTCATGAATATTTATTGCAAGTGCAAGGACTTATATGGTCCCGCTCACATAACCTTTATGTGGGCCATATTAGAGCTCACACTCAATTGCCTGAACCTCTAAGTGAAGGGAATCAGAGGGCTGATGCCATTACTCGTATGGCTGTCATATTAGTTTGTTCTGCCTTTGATAAGGCTACTTAGTTGCATCAATGTTATCATCTTGATGCTGGATCTCTTCGTCATCATATAGGCATAACCCGGGAAACAAGCCATCCAGATAGTTAAATCATGTCCCATTTGTGTTGAATTTTTACCTGTTCCTCATTTGGGAGTTAATCCCCGAGGACTTTTACCTAATCACGTGTGGCAGATGGACGTCACACATGTGCCTTCCTTTGGAAAATTACAATAGGTCCATGTGTCTATTGATACATATTCTTCTCTAATTTTTGCTTCTGCCCATTCAGGGGAAAAGGTTAAAGATGTAAAGAATCATTGTCTTCATGCTTTTGCTTACATGGGAGTGCCAAACTGCATAAAGACTGATAATGGTCCCGCCTACAGCAGTATGGGATTTTCAAAATTCTGCCAAGACTTTTCTATTGTTAGTAAGACTGGTATTCCTTATAATCCTCAAGGATAGGCTATAGTAGAACGCTGCCATCGTGCCTTAAAAACACATATTGCTAAAGTAAAAAAGGGGGAGCTAGGGGCTCATCTCTCTTCTCCACATTATATTCTTTCCCTTGTTTTATATATTTTAAATTTTTTATCGGTGGATTCTGCTGGAGTATCCGATGCAGATAAGCACTGGAGGGCTCCTGTTGCAAATCATCCTCTGGTTCGATGGAAGGATCTTTCTACTGGCACTTGGAGGGGACCCGATCCGGTGTTGGTGTGGGCCCGGGGATCTGTTTGTGTCTTTCCGTAGGACAATGAAGTTCCTCTTTGGGTTCCTGAACGCTGTGTGTGCCCTGTGGCTGCTGCTGAATCCCAACATGGCAGAGACCTATTGGGCCTTTGTAAAAAAAAACTCTCCCCTTCTGATGCCAATGGGGATTGAGAGCCCAATACGGCCAGCCATGGCAAACATTATTGTAAGCCTAGGAACTGTAGCCATGTGGTTGGATTCTTCAGAAGGTAATGTATGGTAACTTTTTTCAAAAATGTTGAGAATGTGTCACACCTTGGAGATTAAGGATAACTCTGAAGGTCAATGACCTTCATTTGTTAACAGTAGCATGCCAGCTAAGCCTTTTCACATTTTGCAACCCTCTTCAAGCTGGTGTAGTACCTACTTTTCAGGAATGGCTCTGTGCAAACATTTATTGGCCTCCTGAAATTCATCTAGCCTTTTTGAAGATACCTTAAAATTTGTGAGCCTGAATGTAGCCACTTATGAGACCATTAGTTCTGCTCCTTGTTTGTTGTTTTTGTTTTTGTTTTCTTTATGGTTCTTAGTTGTTCTTTTGCAGACCTGCCAGCCTAAGTAGTGCTGGGATCAAGAAAAATGGGCCTTGGTGGTTCGTGTTCCTGGAGCTGCGTCCATGCCAGTGGACCGTGGCAGTTAGACACAGATGATGTTCACATGCTCCAGAAGAGGATCTGACATCGCTGTTGCCAGTTGTTGCTGTTATGGCGGTGGTGGCCACTGCTGCTACTATTTCTGGGATGGCTATTTCATAATTGGGTACTACAGCTAGCACAATGGACACCCTGGCAGCAAAAGTAGCTACCACAGTTAGTTAATCGTTCATCTTATTGGGCATGACAAATTTAATTCTACATTTATACATTTAAATTGGCTTTGAAAGTTGTAAAAATTATTTAAACTCAAGTTCCATTTGCTTATGGGATATCACCTTACAAGGACTCCAATTTGCAGTAAGGCTCGTTTAAGAAGGGAATGGCTCAATTGCCTTTAGCCTCCTGGCTATGGGTGGGTTAGGACTTCTGTTGGTCTTTTCTGTCGCACAGATTGCAAGCCCAGTGCCACTTTGAGATCTTTGGCAGCAGTCACTCTACAGCTCACGTGGTTGAGTCTGTATGATGAGTATTCAGAAACAGGTAATGCTTGCGGTCATCAACCTAAGACAGAGCACCTGTGTGGCCTGGGCAGGTGTCTCTATGACGGGTAAGGTGACCTGCTGACGTCCCATGCAACCTAAGTCAGAAGCTCATTTTTTAGTAAAAAGGGGGGACCTGTGGGCCCTGGTCCCCCACTGTGAGTGGCTGCAGCCTTGCTTGCCAACCTTGACCAGATGTCCTCCCTATTCAGATTCCCTGCAGTTTCCTTCTCACCTAACATTCAACTCTTTGTCCCTGTATCCTGCATTTGGTGTAAACACCTTAGATGCAAGAATGTAGGGAACTTCTGCCCTTCAGGGATCCGCCATTGTGCTGTAAGCCTGTATTTAAGGTTTCCTCCCTCTTTCAATAAATTGCATTCGACTCGCTGTCTCTTGTCCCTTATTTTTTAATCCGAAGCCCCTTGCTCGGACATGGTAAACGGGTATCAGTAATGCGGGCATTGCCGTTACACACTGGCACACACAGACATATACGCATATATTCCCCCAACACACACAAATTAAATAAAATTTAGTCTGGAGAGATGTTAATAGAGCAGTTAAGAGTGCTTGCTATTATTCTTTCAGAAGACTGGAGCTTGGTTCCCAGTAGTCATGTTAAGTGGTTCATAACTGCTTTTAACTCCAATCCCAGGGGATCCCATACCCACTGATCTCCTCCAGCCTCTGCACATATATAGCATATATACAGAGAAACATAAATATACACACTGGTTGGGCAGTGGTGGTGGTGCACACCTTTAATCCCAGCACTCCGGAGGCAGAGGCAGGCAGATCTCTGTGAGTTTGAGGTCAGTCTGGGCTACAAAGTAAGTTCTAGGACAGCCAGGACTGTTTCACAGAGAAACCCTATCTCAAAAATAAAAAAAAAAAACAAAAAACCAAAACCCCAAAACCAAGGAAAAAAAAAAAACCAAAAGCAAAAAACAAAAACAAAAAAAACCCCACACAAATAAAAACAAATCTGTGAAAAAGTAAAAAACAAAACCATTGCTTAGAGCTTCATCTATTTCTCTATATTTTCATTTTCTGTTGACACTCTAGACACCTTCCTTTTTCCAGAACATACACCAGACCTCTGGGTGATACTTGGATGCTTATACCATCAGAATATTTTAAGAACAGAAACAGCTAGGTGGTTGTCGAGCATGCCTTTAAACCCAGCACTCAGGAGGCAGAAGCTTCCTGTGATCTCTGTGAGTTCAAGGCCAGCCTAGTCTACACAGTGAGTGCCAAGCCTGCCAGGGCTACACAAACACACATTGGGGTGGGGGAGGGCTCAATGGTTAAGAGCACTTACTGCCCTCACAGAAGACCAGGGTCCAGTTCCCATCACCCATAGGGCAACTCACAACCTTCTGTAACCCCAGTTCTAGGATATCTTATGCCAGAAAAGAGACTCCAAGGGTACCAGGCACACATGTAGTGCATACACAAATAAGTAGGCAAAACATTGAGGCACATAAAAAAATAAAAATAAATCATTTTTTTAAAGGAAAGGAAAGAGAAGTATATGTAAATCTAGAAATTGTAGCAACAAATCTTTTCTGAAGCTTCTGGGGGAAAAAAATCCTATCAAGAGCCCACTACTAACATGAACCAGGAGAAAGGTATTTGTGTGTCTCCTGCACTTACTGCCTGTCTTTGGCAGCTTGGGCTGACAAATTAAAAAAATACTTTAAGTTAGGCGAAGTTCAACAACAGACACGGGTTGTGACCAAGTTGCTCTTGGTCATGTTTTATCAGAGCAATAGAAACCTAAGACACTTATCATTGGCTGCTATGAAAGTAGCACATCTTTAAGGCAGACCACTTCCTTATAACAAAAATGAACACATAATATAAACTCATAAAAAATTGAGTTCAAATCTTTATGTATCCTTTAGAGAAGCTATGAATTACTTCAAATCACATGGCCTAAATTAAGCTGTCACAATTTCTTTATCTGCAAAGAAAACTATTATGAAACTTAAAATCATTAATTATAAATAATACATGTGTTACCTAGCATGTACTTACCAAACGGCAATTAAAACTTTTGACACAGGTATTACTATCATCAGTAATAAATATTTAATGTACTCTCTTTAGCAACTCATCTCACTTCAAGCCTCCATTTCCAGCCGTATATAAGATAACTTGAAAATCTGTTTCCTATACAAAACCTACAGAAGTTGGATGAAGTATAATAAGCATCTTATTCTTAGGCAAAGTAGATATTTAAGAAAGAAAATGAAATCCTTAGGAATCAAAAAATGAAGAAGGAGGAAAACTAACAGGAAGTTTAAATAATGGGCTGTTGTCAGGCTGCTCTGGTAAGGTGTGTGGGTCCTGGCCAGCAAAGAAACTGCTTTTTATAGACACTAAGGTTAGGAGATAAGGATATGATCAGCCTCAGGAGGGTAGAAACCCAAATTTCCCTGCACAGAGCTGGGACCCACTCTGGCATGGTGGTACATATGCATAGTTCCAGTACTTGGGAGGAAGAAGTAGAATTCAGAGTTCAAAGTCATCCCCGATTACACAGTCAGTTAAAGGTGAGCTGAGAGCACATGACACCCTGTTTCACATACTAAGGGTAAAAACAAAACAGCTGGAAACTTAAGAGTCTTATCATCAGTCTAAATAAAACAAAAAAGTACAACGATACAACAGGAAAATGAGCTTAAAAAGGAAAGTCTATGAATCTGAAAGCTTAGTCTAGGTAAAAACTGAATATATTCTTTATGTGTGTTATTAAGCTACCTGCAGGGTGCTAGAATCGCTAGCAGAGAATTTAAATTCTAGGATAATAACATTTACTGATTAGTAGACACAAAAAAATTCTTCTCCCCCTCTAATGTACAAATTATCTAATTTAATTCTCACAATCATCCTATTAAATATCTATAATGTTATCTCAATTTACAAAACAAATTCAGTTTAGGGAAGTTAATCAATTGGTTAATGTCATCCAGGTATTCACTGACAGAGCTGAATTTTTTTTTTTTTTTTCTTTTTTTCGAGACAGGGTTTCTCTGTGTAGCTTTGCGCCTTTTCCTGGAACTCACTTGGTAGCCCAGGCTGGCCTCGAACTCACAGAGATCCGCCTGGCTCTGCCTCCCGAGTGCTGGGATTAAAGGCGTGCGCCACCACCACCCAGCTGAGCTGAATTTTTAACTTGGCTGTTCATTCAATTAAAATGCACTGCCAAATTTTCTACCATGAGCCCAGCAGAGACAATAGCATGCTGCTTGATCCTTTAGTGCAAATCAACAAGTGTAACTGTTTCCTGCCTTCTCAAGCTTAGCAATTCCTAGGAATGAAATTAGCCACAAAGGCAGCAAATAGGAAACTGACACCCTACAGAAGCTCAGGGGTTCTGCACGCCAAAACAGCTTAGTTGCCTCTGGCAAAAAAACTTACTTTACTGGGAACACCCTGAACCGGAAGGGAAAAAGCAACAAGCTCCCTGAGCTAGGTCTGTCCCATGTGTCCTGACTACTGGAAATAATTTTATCAAGGTAAGTATATAAAAGTTCAAACAGAAAATATTTTACTATGAAGATTAATAAGAACAAGAGAGCTGTTGTAGTAAATGTAACAGGTGGGATTGAAAGTTAGAAATAACTGCTATAATCCTACCAAACTGAACTTCTAATGTAATTCAGAACATTATTTGAATGAATTATTGAAACCTGTTTTATTAAGGTTAAAAAGATTAACAGCTGAGGCTGAATGTGTAGCTCAGGGTAGAGTATTTGTCTAGTATGTGCAAGGCTCTGGGTTTAATCCTAAGCACAACAAAAAACAATAGATGGCTCAGCAGTTAAGAACACTGACTTAACTGGGCATGAGGGTGCATGCCTTTCATCAGAGGCAGGAATTCCTGTGAGTTCAAGACCATCCTGGTCTACATAGAGTTCCGGAACAGCCAGAGAGCTACACAATGAGATCTTGTCTTTAAAACAACAACAAACAAACAAACATACAAAAAACAAAACTGCTGGATGTGGTGGAGTACACCTTTAATCCCAGCACTCTGGAGGCAGAGGCAGGCAGATCTCTGAGTTTGAGGCCAGTCTTGACAGCTAGGGCTATGCAGAGACCCTGTCAAGAAAAGAAAAAGCCAACTTCAGACAACAGGCTCTCTGAGATACCTTCACTCCTAGTCTACATAATGTATATAGTAAAACATATAAGGAGGAATGTAAAGAGAATGACAGAATTTACAGCTTCCACTCTGTCAGTGGCTCTATGCTGGAACAAAACTCTCCTAGTTTTCCAACTCCAACCTCACTACCAAAATTTTTAGCTACTTTTCCTCTTCACTACTTCTTTCCTACAGTCAAGAATTGGCTATATGTTCTTTTTTGCCTTGGAGGATTGAACCCAGGACCTCTTATAAGTTAGGTCTGACTGTACCAGTGAGTGACAGCCTCTAACCTCTACCATACCTTGTAACCAATGTGTTTACTCATAACATTACCCTATCTTGATTTCTATTCAATATTTTTGAAGGCTTGTGATGTGCAAAATACAAGCTAAATACCTTAAGGTACATTTTCTTTTCACTCAATTCCATTGTTGTACACCCTACCTAACTTTACTTTTAAATAAGAGTAACTATCATTAGGCAATTACTTTATGCCAGGTATTAATTATATAATTATATGCTGCCTGCCTTACAGTAGCCCATGCTAGCCTCAAACACATGGAAATCCTCCTATCAAAGTCTCCCAAGTGCAGGAACTGTAGGTGTGAGCTACCATGCTTGGCTTCAAGGTAAATTTCTTGAGGGATAAGGTGAGACAGTCAGAGAATAACAACACTCCAAACAAAAGAGCAACACACATAAAAACAGAAGAAAAAAACACACTGGAATATAAGAGCTTTAAAAAAGATCAGTCTTCAGAAGTAACTACTTGGGTTCAGTTAACTAATTTTGATTCTGTGGTGTCCACTATGCCTATGATTTTCTCATCTGTGAAATGGTGATAACAAGCTACATTGTATGGGATTTACTTTAAAATCAAAGTTAGGGCCCAGAGAGATGGCTCAGCAGTTAAAGGTAGTTACAAAGCCTGATAACCTGAGTTTGATTCCCCAGAACCCACACTGTAGAAGGAGAGAAACAACTCCACAAAGTTGTACTGACTTCCACACTTGTATCAAAGTGAGTGTGGCACACACACACACACACACACACACACACACACACACACACTCTCTAAAATACATTTTTAAAATAGATAAATAAGTGAAAGTGAAATAAGATATTAAAGGTACCTACCACAGGCCAGAACCCTGACAGGTGCTCAGTAAGTGTTAGCTTCCCTTTTGTTGATAATTCAATAGCCTTTAACCAGGAAAGCCCCTTCTACTGGTGGGCATTGTGGCACACATTTAATCCCAGCACTCAGGAAGCAGAGGCTGGTAGATCTCTGTGAGTTCCAAGGCTACATAGTGAGACTCTGTCTGTCACCTCTATTTCCATCACTACAGGACCCTAATTAAATATATCTTTTCCAGCTTCCCCAACTTTGCCAGGGCTTCTGGAGCCCTGGAGTAAATTGTAAATCACTAAGCAAGCTAGAGGCATTCACTGGAAGGAGGGGTGAAAAAGGATAATGGGAGTAAAAACAACTAAAATATATTAAATAAATATAAGAAACTATCAAAGAATAATTGAAAAACAACAATCCATTCTTATACCACTCACCAGTGTAGGCCATGTTCTTAGGGTTGCCGTAAGGAGCCCCAGGTTGCATGGGGCTGTAAACAGGGTTCATTGTGGAAGACAGAGGATCCTACAGCAAAAATAAGTAAGACAGTATTGATTAGTAATTGCTCACTCCCTCTGACGTCATCTTCTCCTCTAAAGCCTTCAGTTATACTCAAAGGGAAGCCTCTTGGTATAGGGAAAAAGGGACTAAACAGAGTATAATACTTTTCCCACTTTACAAATGAAGAATGACAGAGCAATAACTTGTTTAATGTCAACTCAGCCATTTTAGGCTCTCAATTTAATATTAACCCCGGTATCCCACAGAGAGTTCTGACATTAGTGTGGCACTGACCAAATCACCTTTCTTCTTTGGACTTCAATATCCTAATATTAAGTGGATTAGTTGATCTCCAAGGTTTTTTCTATTTCTAATGATGCTAACTCACAAGCTGGAAAATGTCATACTTCTTCAGTTCACCAAGGAAGCTTGGATGTCTGGTGGTGAGCACTTAGCCTGCCAGGAGGAAGGAACAGCAAATGTCTTGTCCACCCCTTGTGCCTGTACATAAGATAAAAGCTACTAGCATCTTTAAAGGAAAAAAGGAGGAATTTTTATTTCATCTATTTGTGTGTTCATGCACATACGTAGGTCGGAGGACAACTTGCAGAAATTGGTTCTCTTCTTGCATTATGTGTGTCAGGGACAGAACTCAGGTTGTCAGATCTGGCTGCAAGCATCTCTACCTACTGAACTATCTTAATGGTCCCCAAAGGGGAAATTTGATGCCATTGAACATCTTAATGTAGAAAAAGAAACACAGCCAAGACTTCTTGCCAAATGTATTCAAGGGAAAGAAATAAACTTGGAAATTTGTGTGCAATAACTATCACCTGCACAAGTGCTCTGTTAATTACCTTAATGAAGGACATTCTCCATTCTGATTAATGGAAAAACTGTCATTAAGCTCTATTAACCAGCCAATTTGTCCCATCCTGTTTAGAAAGCCATATCTTACACATAAGGTGACATGTTTGAATATGTGTCTCCAGATATATTACTTACACTCCATAAAAATCCAACAATTCTCTCCTAACTAGGTTTACATGATAGATGGGCAATTTTTTAGGTCATTAACTCCTGTTGCACCCCAGGACAGGAAACAAGTTAAATGCTGAAGGCAGGCAGTGAACATCTGGCTTGATGACAACAGCTCTGTGACTAATTAAGTCTGTCCAGGGTTCTGGAATGAGAGGTGGAGAATTGATGGGCTCCCAAGGACAGGACACTAGGCCCATCAGATAGACAAACAGGAAATGCCAGTGGTAAATTTCATAATCTAGAACTTTCATAAATCGACCTAATGCAAAGCCCTGGCAAACAACATCAGAATTAACAAACAGGGTCAATACACTTATCTACAAATTGAAGCTACAACTTAAGGATATATGTTAAAAGAAGGTATGTGTATTTTCAGCTCAATTTAGCAAAAAAGCATTTTCATAACCAGAGTTGAGAATTAACTCTGATGTTAAAGTTTCCTGCTAACTGTAAAGTGATGTGCAGATATAAACAAAGTATGACAACATCTGTGCAGACAACAGAGATGATTGCTTGAACACTTTTCCTAATTTGGACCTTCTTCTCCTCAACCAGTTCTCTGCCTAACAAGTCAGAGTTAAGTTAGACTGTTAAAACGCTGCCATGGCTTCAATGTGGTATCCACTAAAGAGCATGTGTAGGAGACCTAATGGCCACCGTAACAATAGTAAGAGGTGTAATGTTTAAGACAACATGAGGAATCCGCTCTCATGAACTGATTAATGCTGTTATACTGGAGAGGGTTCCCCACAGAGAATGGATGTGGTTTCTTGTGCTCTTTTTCCTACCCTCTTGTTTTGTTCTTTTCCTTTTCTATCATGGATTGGCACAGCAAGAAGACCCTGCCAGACACCTGCACCTTGTTACTGAACTTCCCAACTCCAGATCTGTGAGCACATAAACTTCTTGTTATAAATTATCCAATCTGTGGCATTGTAATGGCAGAATCAAACAGACTAAAACATGTGCTGGGCAGCACAACTGGCCCTACAAACATCTGCACATTCTCCTACTGAGAACACACCCTGTGCTGCTGATTGGACAAAATGGGAAATGTTTTTATAATCAAAGAAACTCATCAGCTGTGAAACAGATCTCCTGCTGCTCCAAAATGAGAGCCACAGACAGACATAGGAGACCATGACACGGCATAACAACATCAATTCAATCCCAACCAGTAACTGACAGAGAAGACATCTGCCAGGGTCTAATATTTGGAATAAGCCAAGTATGATGATGCAAAGCTGTAATCCCAACACTGAAAAAGCTAAGGCAGGAGGATTGCTGTGAGTTCAAGACCCAGCTGGGATACACAGTAAGATTCTGTCTCAAAAGTAAATAAACAAACAAAATTAAAGTAAGACTACTATAGCCACTTATGGGGAAGAGCTGAGATCAGAGTTCCTAGCTTCCAAGGGATTATCCTTTGCAACAGAATCTGTATACTGCTCATCATTCCAGGGACAGACTAAAAACCATCAGCTAAAATCACAAGTTTTACTGTCAGGCAGATTTAGGTTCTACAATTACCACATATCAACAGAAAACAAGTGTCCTAACCATTCTGAGCCTCAGTTTCCTCTAGTCTCAGAATGAAAAAGAATACTATATAAAAAGTGTTTTGTTTGTTTTGATTTTTCAAGACAGGATTTCTCTGTGTCTTGAACTGGCTGGCCTGGAACTCACTCTGTAGATCAGGCTGGCCTCAAACTCAGAGATCTGCCTGCCTCTGCCTCTCAAGTGCTGGGATTAAAGGTATTTGTCACCATGGCCCAGCTATAAGGTGTTTTTGTTTTTAAATAATGAGTTTATTGAGGTAGAATTTACACATAGTAAAATTTACTCTTTTTAGGAACATAGTTCTGAGCCTAAAAATGTATTCATTCATACAAATAACTATAATTCCATAATCAAGATGTTAAGATTTTTATTACTTTTAACTATATCCTTTTGGTCAATCCCCTGCCTTACTCCCAGCTCCTGACAATAATGCATCTATTATTTGTTGTTGTAAGGATTTTCTTTACAGATTAGGTACCTACATATACAGTTATTTATTAAATAGTTAACTGGCATTATTCTTATTTCAGATGAGATTAAAAGAGCTACTGAGAAAAAAAAACATACTAAAAATTGACCAAGTTGTACCATTTTTTGAATCTTCATCTTTTCCAGATGGACAGTCTAAAGCTGTCCTATCCAATATGTCATGTACTGACAGAAATATTTTCAAGATTTATTTGTTACATGTAGTTTGTGTGCCTGAATGAGTTTATGTGCACCATGCGAGTGTTAAGTGCCCACAGAGGTCAGAGGGCATAGGACCCCCTCGAACTGGAACTACAATTGTGAGCTGCCAGATATGGATGCTGGGAACCAAACCCAGGTCCTCCGAAAGAGCAGTAAGTGCTCATAACTGCTAAGCCATTTCTCCAGCCCCAATGTATCAGCTAGGGAATGTACTAAAAGGTAGACCATTTGCCTAGCATGCACAAGGCTTTGGATTTGCGTTTGTATATCACAAATCCCTCCCCCAACCCTGCACTAAGAGAGGAAGGAAAGGAAAGATCTTATACCTGTATTGGCTAATAAGCTCCTGAAATACAGCTTGAGGTGATGGGTTTTAGTTTTTTTAAATTATATGCTGACATTTATTCAGAATAGTGTTTCATTCAGAAAATATATTTTATGCATATTTTACAAAAGCAGCATTCAAACATAATAGGTTCCTTATACGTCTAAGTGTTTTTCACTATACCACTTAATAAACTACAAGTAAAAGAATTCAAGACTTTGAAGTAACCATACTTAGCTAAATTAACTGATTCCATTTTACAGATGAAAAATGAGTCTGAGAAAGGGCAAATGAACCATGCAAGACCACAAAGCAAACAGAGGGTAGAGTTTAGAATAGCACCCAAAAGGATCAAAGACTTAAGAACTAAAAATATAAATCCCTTAGAAGCAAAGAGAGGAAGATGGGGGAATGTACCTTCATAATCTTTGATTGGCAATAATCTCCCAAAATCACTAAAATAGCAAAAAAAGGAGGGGGATAGAGACAATTTAAGTAAATAATTTTATTATCATTATTATTTTGCTTTAAGAGGAACCACCAGCCAGTGTGATAGCATACCCCTGCAATCCCAGTAACTCAAGAAACTGAGGCAAGAGGATCTCAAGTTCCAGGCTAGACTGGACTACATATGTAATATGACCCTGTGTTCAAAACAAGACAGAAGCCAGGCCTGGTGGTGCAGGACTATAATCTCTGCAACTTGGGAAGCTGGGGCAGGAGGATCACAAGCCAGCCTGGACTACAGAGCAAGTTCAATACCAGCTCTGGTAACTTAAAGAGAAATCCATTCTCAGAAAGCAAGAAAGAGGGCTGAAGACATAGCTCAGTGGTAGATAGAGTACTTGCTTGCCTTGCTTGATGTCCAATCTCTGGACTATGAACAAAACAAGGACACCATCAAAAAAGCAAAAAAACAAGTTACAGGGTGAAAGAAAAATTTCAAATTATATTCTTGCCTTTTTATTTGAGATAGGGCCTCAGGTATCCCAGACTGGTCAGCCTTAAGAGCCTGTGTAGGATGACCTTGAACTTCTGATCTTCCTGCCTCTATAACCCAAGTGTTAGAATAACCATATCATATATATGGTATACCACCATACCTGGTTTTCAAATTACAGATCTAATATAGGATTTGCATTTAAAATGTGTGAAAATTTTATGCAGCTCAATGGCAAAAAAAATTTTTAAACCCTAATTTTTAAATGTATTTATTTTATGTGTATGGATGTTTTGCCTGCATGCCTGGTGCCTGCAGAGGTCAAAAGACACTGAATCTCCTGCAATTGAAATTAAAGGTGGGTGCTGGGAATCCAACCCAGGTTCTATGCAAGAGCAACTAAGTTCTCTAACTACTGAGCCATCTCTCCAGCCCAAGACACCTAATTTTTCAGGTGAGTGGAGAATCTAGTTTTGCTAAGAAGATTACAAATGGCAAAGAAGCATGAAAAAATGTAAATCAAAATCACACTGCGATGTCATATCAACTAGGATGGCTGTCCTAATAAAGAAAGGTAGTAGGGTAGGAATATGACTCATGGTAGCGTGTCTAACATGCAGGAAGTCCTGGGCACCATATAAACTGGGTATGGGGAAGGTAGAGGGTGGGAATATGACTCATGGTAGAGTGTCTAACATGCAGGAAGTCCTGGGCACCATATAAACTGGGTATGTGTTATACAGTAGGACCTTCTAAACTGAAGGGAAGAACAGAGAGGTTCATAGGACTAGGGGAGTAAACAAACTTTGCCTGTCTGGGAAAGTAGGAATTTGCAAAATTCACAAGAGCTCTTCTCAGGAGTTACAGAGCAGTAAAAAACTGCGGGGTGGTGGGAGTGGTAGAGGGGTGGTGACTAACCATGCTGCAGAAAGGCATCTCTCAGAGTTTCCTGCAAGTTGTGCAAAGAAGTCCACAGACACAGCTTTCCTGAGTCGTCACTGGTGTGGAGGTGGCTTTTTAGTGATACAATGTCTCTGTCCCACTTCTGACAGTATCTCCTCACCTATACTACTAAGGAATATCAATAAACTCAATCATTTAAAAACTTCAATTCTGGTGCAAATCACTAATTTGGTCTGTAGTGAGCTCCTCATCTGGGGTCTGTAGATGTGTATGTCACATCTCTCCAGAAAAAGTTTGTCCTACAAGTGTGAGGGCATGTCATTCCAGCACTCAGGAGGTAGAGGCAGGATTGGTAATTCAAGGTCAGTCTCTATTGCAAAATAAATTTAAAACCAATCTGGGCCACAGACACTAGATCTAGGTATGCTGGCAAACCTATAATCCCAGTCCTCAGGAAGAACCCAGAGAGTTATGAGTTCAAGACCAGCCTGAGCTGCACAGTGAGACTCTGTCTTGAACAAACAAACAGAAGGATATAAAAAAAAATGATTATACTAATTATTATCTTGTCCCCCTCCCCCCGCCCCATATACATGTTTTTTAGACAGGGTTGCCAGGCAGTGGTGGCACACACCTTTAATCCCAGCACTCGGGAGGCAGAGGCAGGTGAATCTCTGTGAGTTCAAGGCCAGCCTGGGCTACAGAGTGAGCAAAGACCTGAACAATTTAAAGGACCAAGTCATATGGATTCTAACAGAAGCTGTCCAAAAAGAAAAAAATAGCAAATTAAAACTCCCTGAAATGGAAGTGTTTGAGATATAGCTTGGAGGTGAATTGTCAGGTAGAGTACAGGAAGAATAGGAATTAAAATCAGACAGGCAACAAGGGAAAATAATTCAGGGTCTTGCAGGTCAATATGAAGATTTCGTTTTTAGTCTGAAGATGGTATGATGGTTAATTTTAGGTGTTAATTTGAATGGATTAAGAAATACCCAGAGGGCTGACGAGATGGCTCAGCAGGTAATGGCACTTGCCACACATCTAACAACTCACATACAACAATCCCAGGACCCATGTAAAAGTAGAAGAGAACCGACTCAGCAAAGTAGTCCCATGACTTGCACACACCCTGTGTGTGTTGCACAAGCACTCACATATGCAACAATAAGCAAATCTATAATAAAATAAAACAACAAAAAGGAATACCTAGAAACTTGGTAAAACATCATTTTCGTTATGATCTTATTAAAAAGATTCATTTTATATGTAGGAGTGTTTTGCTTGCATGTATGTATGTGTACCACATGCGTGCCTGGTGTCCATAGAAGTCAGAAGATGACATCGGAGCCCATGGAACTGGAGTTGCAACTGGTTGTAAGCCACTATGTGGGTTGCAAGAGCAAGAAAGGCCCTCAACTAGAGCCATCTCTCAAGCTCAAGTATTTGAGAGTTAGGGACTAGGTAGGGAAGATCAGCTTAGTGTGGGAAGGCACTACCCAACTAGCTGGCCAGGAAAAACAAACACAAAATTGGAGCAGACTTTTTTTCTGCTGCCATAGACATCAGAACTCCAGGCTGTCTGGCCTTTGTACAACAGCATCCAAACCATTACCTTCCTCAAACCCTCAGGATATGCAAATGGAATGTTTCCTCTATACTGCGCTCTCTGCTCAAATGTTACCTGATCAGAAATGCCTTCTTTAACCACATCTAAAATAGCTTCTTCACAGGTGGTAATTTCTGTTTTACTTTTCCTACTGACACTTATCTTTGTTGAATACCTGAGGCTGAGTCATGTATATTGAACAGAAGTTTCTGGAGGGAATAAGACTCCACTGGGTCTCATCTTGGGCTCAACAAGCACTGGTGAGCCAATCTGCAGTATGTGAGAGATAACACTGGTTCAAAAAACTTTATCCTGATAAAGCTGGGTTTGATTCCTAGACTTCCACAACAAAGATGCTAGATATAATACAAGGAGGTAAAACTTTTTGGAATAGCCAAAATGATCAAAAAGGTGCTGGCAAGATCGCTCAGTGGGTGAAGGCACCTGCAGCCGAGTCTGACAACATGAGTTCAATTCCCATGTAAACATGGTGAAGGGAGAGAACCAACTCCCACCAGTTGTCCTCTGACCTCAAATTCATACCATGGCACATTCCCTTCTAAAATAAATTAAATGTAATTTTTAAAAAATTTTTAAATATTCAAAAGAGGGTGAATATGTAACTCACTGACAGTATTTGCCTAACATGTGCAAGGCCCTGAGTTTAATCCTGTCTAGGAGGAATGTTGTGAGAGAATCCAGTTAGGTGGATCAAGCAGAACCTCATCAGTTCTGCTTGATGAAATCCAACTGAAATGCTCTGAGGAGCTTCTGGGAAGACAGCTAAATGGAAAAGTATTACCTTACAACATAGTCCTTCTTTTCTGACTCCTCCCCAGACTCCTTCCTGCTTCCTAGAATGAGGATATGATGACTGGAGTTCATCAGTCTTCTATTCTATGAGGTGACCCTGAGAATAGATGCTTTAAGCCAAGAATAGCAGAAGCAGCTTTGATTTCATGGAACAACCATTTCAGCCCTGAACCACATACTTCTGTACTTCTTATGCATAAAAAAAATAAAGCCCGGGGCTGGAGAGATGGCTCAGAGGTTAAGAGCACTGGCTGTTCTTCCAGAGGTCTTGAGTTCAATTCCCAGCACCCACATGGTGGCTCACAATCATCTATGAGATCTGATGCCTTCTTCTGACCTGCAGACATACATGCAGGCAGATCATTGTATACATAATGAATAAATAAATCTTTAAAAAAAAATAAAGCCCATACTTAAATTTTTTAATTACATTTTATTTGTGGAAGGGAGAGGCACATGTCACAGCATGAATGTGGAAGTCAGAGGAAAACTTAGTTCTATCCTCCCACCTTATAGATACTGAACCACCTCAATGACCCAAAATCCTGGACTTTTTAAATTAATTTATTCCCTGTACTTTTAAAAAACATTTATTTATCCTTCATTCATTTGTTTATTTTGTGTGGGGTTGCAGGTGCATGTATGTATGTGGAGGGCAGAGAACAACTTGTGGGAGTCTGGCTTTCTCTCCATTATGGGGCTCTGAGGATTGAACTCAAATTGTCAAGTTTGACAACAAGCATCTCTACCCACTAAACCATCTAGCTGGCTCCAAAGCCTGTACTTTTGTTGTTGTTGTTATTGTTATTTTTGTTTTTTGAGACAGGGTTTCTCTGTGTAGCTTTGGTGCCTGTCCTGGATCTCACTCTATAGACCAGGCTGACCTGGAACTCACAGAGATCTGCCTGGTTCTGCCTCCCAAGTGCTGGGATTAAAGGTATGAGCCACCACTGCCTGGGCAAAGCCTGTATTTTTAAGCCTTTTTAATTTCTTTTTCTTTCAGATTTCTGTTTTATGTAGCTAAACTTAATCCTATTTAATGAGAGGAAGAGAGAAAAGTTTCAAAAGAATGTCATTTGATCTGTGTTTTGATGGATGACAGGAATTCTACATGGAGAATAGGGAAAAGGAAAGACCATTTGTGAAATTACACCACAAGAGAACAAGACATTCAGAGAATATTGAGTAGTTCTGTAATGCACAGAATCTGAAGGAAATCATGACAAAATATATTAACATTCATGTCCCCATTTCTCAGTTGTGTCCACTCTGGTCTTAGGAGGTCTGAAAGGCCAGACTCAGCTTGGCTACATGACACTGTGATCCCAGAGGTCTCTCAACAGCTCTAAACTCACTGCAGCTGTTAGCCTGATTCTCTTCTCCCTGCAACACTTCACACACAGAGATCAAGTGTGGTGATATTTTAATTGTGCTGAAATGTGATTTTATTTGTATGTTAATAAATAAAGTTGCCTGGAGATCGGAGGTCATCGAGCCAGAAACAGAAATCAAGCGGTGGTAGCCCACATCCTTAATCCAATCACATGGTAGGCAGAGTCTCTGTGTGTTCAAGGACACAGCCAAGCGTGTCCTTTAATCCCAGTACCAACCATAGAGACCTGGAGGTCTGTATAGACAGGCAGTGACGAGGAAGTCACGTGGCTGGGCTTAGAGTTAATGAGAAAGCAGAACAGAAAGGCAATAAAAACACAGGTTACACAGGAAGAGGCTCTCTCTGGGGAAACGGTGGTGGAGAGGTGGTAAGATAAGGTAGTAGTGGCTCTTTGCTAGTTCTCTGATTTCTTTGGCTATTACCTCTGTATTTGGCTCTGTGTTTCTTATTTAATAAGACTGTTTAGAAATTCGTCTACAATCAAGTAACTGTATGTGTTTTATATTTACTACTAAATTCTGAGAAAAAAAAGCCTGTCATAAAAACATATTTGTTAGCCAGGCGGTGGTGGTGCTCGCCTTTAGTCCCAGGCAGATCTCTGTGAGTTCGAGGCCAGCCTGGTCTACAGAGCGAGATCCAGGACAGGCACCAAAGCTACACAGAGAAACCCTGTCTCGAAAAACAAAAACAAACAAACAAAACAAAACAAAAAGAACCATATTTGTTGGGGCTGGAGAGATGGTTCAGCAGTTGAGAGCACTGGCTGCTCTTCCGGAGGTCCTGAGTTCAATTCCCAGCACCCACATGGTGTTAACCATCTTAATAGAACCTGATGTCCTCTTCTGGTATGCAGTTATACATGCAGCACACTCATATATAAAATATAAATAAATAAAATAAAAAATTATTGGGTGGATGAATGAATAAAGTGAATAAAAAGAAACCTTTTATTGGAATTTAGTGATCCAATTTTATTTTATTTATTTATTTGTTTGTCTCTCTATCTGTTTGTTTTGAGTCAGGGTTTCGCTGTGTAGTCCTGGCTAGCCTGGAACTCAATATATAAATCAGGCTGGCCTTAAACTCACAAATATCTACCTGCCTCTGCCTCCCAAGTGCTAGGGTTACAGGTGTGTGCCATCACACGTGGCTTCAACTTCACTTTAGACATTAATCTTTTTCTTTCTAAACTGAAGAAAACTCAGTTCCAGTAGTTTTATTTCCTAATTCCATCAGTATGAGTCATAGAGCGCCCAGATTTTACAGTGACTATCTGTTTACATGTTTGCCAAATGTAATCAGACTACACAATAGGTTTCTGCATTTTAAAATTCTGTACACAGTATTTCACTTCAGAAAATGCTCTAATTTAAAAGATGACATGGAGAATTCTGACTTCTAAGAATCTGCCAAAGGGATCTCAATATGGAAACAACTTACAGTTAACAGAAAGATCTTTTCATGCAAAAGCTCAACAACTGGCTTTTGTGCCTGACTATAAAGAAGATGCTCACCTGCAAAATGTCAAATTCCAGCCACCACAGCACTTAGCCCATTAAGGTAACTTAAAAAATGGCTTTTTAGCTCATCAAAAACACAACAAGGGCTGGAAAGATGAAAAGATGCAAGCATGAGGACCTGAGTCTGATCCTACAAACCAAATAAAAACCTGGGCATGGCCACACACGCGTCTATAAACCCAATGCTACAGACATGGGTACGTGCAGAGACAAGAGGATCAGCAGGACTTGCTGGCCACCAGTCTAGTTCCAGGCTCAGTGAGAAAACCTGTCTCAAAAGACTAAAGGGGAGAGGGACAAATCAGCATACCTCTGGTCTCCATACACATGCATGGGCATACGTATCTCTCTCCCCCAACCCCAAACACACGGGAGAGAGGGACAACTAATTGTTTATCCAGCAAATGCTTTTGCAAACAATACAAAATGTGGGGTTTTGGCTTTTTTAAAAGTATGAACAAATTTTATAGAGAGCTCTCTAAATACAGAATTAATTAATCATTAGAACAAAGACAGATTGGCAAGATGCCTCAGCAGGTAAAGGCAGGGCTGCCAAATCTGACAAGGTGACTTTGATCCCAGGAACCCATATGGTGCAAGAAGAAAACCAATTCCAAAACGATGTCCTCTGACCTTCACACATGCATCATAGTGTGCACATTCACATACGAAGTCAATAAAATAAATTTAAATGGCACAGAAGCACTTGGGATTTACTATGTGATGGTTCTTCTGTTTAAGAGTTCATCTTTTTTTTTTTTTTTTTTAATTTTTTATTTTTTTTTTTTTTTGGTTTTTCGAGACAGGGTTTCTCTGTGTAGCTTTGTGCCTTTTCCTGGAACTCACTTGGTAGCCCAGGCTGGCCTCGAACTCACAGAGATCCGCCTGGCTCTGCCTCCCGAGTGCTGGGATTAAAGGCGTGCGCCACCACCGCCCGGCAAGAGTTCATCTTTTATTGAGGAAACATGTACATAAGTAAGACTTACTATATTACAGTTTCTGTAATACAGCATAGTGCTTGTAACTCAGATGTCATTTTCCTTAGTGGAAGAATCAAGAAAAGCTTCTGCAGTGCAGCACTTTGAGTTTGTAAGGCAAACACAAGAGTTAATAATGATCTTTTTGCAGATAACTTTTAAAAAATAAAGAGTTTATTTAAGGGCCCACGTGGTAGAAAGCTAGGTACTCAAATACATAACATTATGCTGTTTTGTAACTCAGAGACACACATAAACTATCAATTGAATGAACAGCAAAGTACATGATGGACACATCTGAACCTTGAACCAAGTCTTGCTCAAGTCACTAGGAAACTGAGTTGGATTGCTTCTAATCCTTAGTAATGGACAAGAACAGGTGCTAAATTTATCCTGGCTTCATTTAGTTTGTCATCTTTGTTTTTTCCTTCACTGCTATTTGCTGTGGGATGGTCTGTATGTCAAATGTGTTGCTCTGATTGGTCAATAAATAAAACACTGATTGGCCAGTGGCCAGGCAGGAAATATAGGCGGGACTAACAGAGAGGAGAATTGAGAGAACAGGAAGGCGGAGGGAGACATTGCCAGCCGCCACCATGACAAGCAGCATGTAAAGATGCCAGTAAGCCACGAGCCACGTGGCAAGGTATAGATTTATAGAAACGGGTTAATTTAAGATATAAGAACAGTTAACAAGAAGCCTGAGCCATTAGGCCAAACAGTTTAAATAATATAAGCATCTGTATGTTTATTTTATAAGTGGGCTGTCGGACGGCTGGGGTTTGGCGGGACCCAGAGAGAAAACTCTCCAGCTACAGCTATTTATTTTAGATCCTATTAGATATTTCTGTTGAGACAGGGTCTCTTCATGTTGTCCAATTTGGTGTCAAACTCATGATTCCCCTGCCTCTGTCTAGGTAACTAAGATTTCAGGCTTGTGCCACCACACCCAAGTGATCATGCTTATTTATGATAGGATCTCACTATTTGCTAATTTATGATCAGATCTCATTATGTAGCCCAGGCCTTAAAAATTCAGGATTTTTCTCCCTTGGCCTACCCAGTGCTGATGGTAGGCATGTGCTACCACACCTGGCTAACTAGCTAGCTTAGGTAGTTTAATATTGTTGGCATGTGTATGCATATATAATGTGCCTGCCTGTGTGCTCATGTGTAGGGCACAATGTATCTATGTGTGTGCAAGTGCAAAAATCAACAATCTGAGTCTTCTTAGATCACGCTCCACTTTATTTATTAAGGTGTGATCTCTCCATGAACCTGGAGCTTGCCAATTCCAGCTAGTTTAGTTAACCACTGTAGTTTAGTTAGATCAAGATGTAGCAGCTCCTTCTCCAGTACCATGTCTGCCTGTACACAACCATGCTCCCCACCATGATGATAATGGACTAAACCTCTGAAACTGTAAGCTACCACCTCATCTCTGCCTCCCCATGATGGTCCAGATTTTTTTTTGTTTTGTTTTGTTTTGTTTTTTGCGGCAGGATTTCTCTCTACATAGCCCTGGCTGTCCTGGAACTCACTCTGTAGACCAGGGTGGCTTTGAATTCAGAGATCTGCTTGCCTCTGCCTCATACGTGCTAAGATTAAAGGCGTGCACCACCGCTGCCTGGATGATGGCCCAGCTCTATAACATAGCTTATAAAGGTGCCTAGCTCCAGTCCTCATGCTCGCATAACAAGCACTTTATCCACTAAGCACCTCAGCAGTCCAGAATAAGTGTATTTAAAAAGTTAATTCCCGCCGGGCGGTGGTGGCGCACGCCTTTAATCCCAGCACTTGGGAGGCAGAGGCAGGCGGATCTCTGTGAGTTCGAGGCCAGCCTGGGCTACAGCGCGAGATCCAGGAAAGGCGCAAAGCTACACAGAGAAACCCTGTCTCGAAAAACCAAAAAAAAAAAAAGTTAATTCCCTTTAAGAAAAATGATACACATATAAAATATAACCAATAAAACTAGAGATGGTGTAATTAGTCTCTTTACATTTTAAAAATTATGTGTTAGATGGAGGGACGAGGGGTACACATGTAACAGTGTACCCTGGGAGATTTAGGACATTTGTGGAGTCGGGTCCTTCCTTTCACTTTTACATTAAACTTGGGCCATTAGGCTTTTGAAACAAGCACTACACCTGTTGATCCATCTCACCAGCAAACTTCACTTTTTTAAAGATTTCTACTGATAGTTTAAAGTAAAACCAGACCTAATGAACAAGCCAACAGTAAAGATCTCTTATTTTGCCCCTGAGTGCTAATAAAAGAGAAGAGGTCTCTGCTAGAAGAACTATACTACTTCATTAAAAAAAAAAAAAAAAAAACCTCTATTCTTCAAAGGCTCCCTTCTTGTGAGCCTCCACATGTATGGCCATGGTGGTGTAGACCATGGTGGTCTAGACACATACCACTGTCCCTGATCTAACACTATCTCTTTTTCATTTACCCTACCTACACAAATGCAAGTGTTGGAGGGAAGTGGCTCATTTTTTATATTATGTGAGTAAAGCTGACCAAAGTTTAGGGGCACTAAACTACTCAAAACACTAGGAGATTTTGCTTGTTTTATGTTTGCTCGTGGATTTTTTAATGATAAAATGCACACAAGTTACAATTTAAACCATTTTATTTTATTTTTTGTTTTATTGAGGCCTTGCTATGTAACTTAAACTGTCTTCAAACTCAGGATCCTCCTGCTCAGCTTCCAGAGCATATACCACCACATCCAGTCAATTAAACTAGTACATGGCTCAGAAGGACTGGGAATGTAGCTTTGTGGAAAACCCCTCCCTAGCATGCACAAGGCCCTGAATTGGATCCCCAACACAAAAAGGAAAAGACAAAACAGTAATCAGTTCAGTAGCATTAAGTATATTGGATGGTTGTATAGTCATTACCATCATCCATCTCCAAAAGTCATCTTGCCAACATGACTCTTTAAACCCATTAAATACTTAACTTCCCATCATCCCCTCTTTACCTAGTCCCAGATAACCACAATTCAACTTTCAGTGTGTGTGAATTCGGCTATTCTAGTAATGACAAGAATCATACAGTACTTAACCTTTGTAATATTTATCCTTATGTGACCAGCTTACTTTATTTAGCATTACATCTCCATCGTTTACCCATGTTGTAGCACAAAAAATTTAAGCTAGAGGGTTGAGACAGGATCTTGGTGTCCTCAAATCTACTATCCTCCGAGAATTACAGTCATGTGCCACCACACCCAGCTGAAACACTGGTTTTTAATAACTATCTGTTAGACTTCTATTTTCTGTTAAAGACAATCATAAATTATAAAGGTGACCATTATTTATTAACTTTCAAGTTAAAGTCAAAAGCTCACTGAAGGGTTTTTTTCCCCTCCTAGTGTCCTTGAGAATTCTAGATTGATTTGGCAAATGCAATAATACTTGTAAACAAATCATTTAGATGGAACATCCTGCTATTATGAAAATAAACTACATGTTCATTAGGAATCAAAATAAAAAAGACAATGTGGTAGCCGGGCGGGGTGGTGGCGCACGCCTTTAATCCCAGTACTAGGGAGGCAGAGGCAGGCGGATCTTTGTGAGTTAGAGGCCAGCCTGGTCTACAGAGCGAGATCCAGAAAAGACGCAAAGCTACACAGGGAAACCCTGTCTCGAAAAAAAAAAAAAAGACAATTTGTGCCGTGTAGTGGTTGGCACATGTCTTTAATCACAGCACTTGGGAGACAGAGGCAGGAGGATCTCTGTGAGTTCGATGCCAGTCTGGTCTACAGAGCAAATTCCAGGACAGCCAGAGCTGTTACACAGAGAAATCCTGTCTCAAAAACCAAAAAATAAAATAAATAGGCAATGTGATATCAATGTTTGAATAAAGACTGTCTAAAAAATACATTTTCGGGGGGCAGGAGGGGGAGGACAGGGGAATCTGTGGCTGATATGTAAAATTAAATTAAATTATAAAATAAAAAAATACATTTTCTTTAAGGATAAAAAGTCTCATCTGGCCAGGTGGTGGTGGCACATGCCTTTAATCCCAGCACTCGGGAGGCCACTTCGGATCTGAGTTTGAGGCCAATCTAGTCTACAGAGTTGAGTTCCAGGAGAGCCAGGACTACACAGAGGAAGCCTGTCTCAAAAAACAAAAACAAATGAACAACAACAATAAAGTCTGATCTGCCTGGGTGTTATGTATAATACATCCACAAACATTTCCTGTTTGAAAGTGGGAATGTTTTTAGCATTTGCTAACGAATTTTTATTTTCCAAACAGATGAGCCATTGGTAATTAGCCGGCAAGATCAATGTGAATGATCAAATGAGGTCAGGAAAAGCCTCCTCTCTCTTTGATAGGGATATTATCTGAACTTCAGTCACTTTTGACTGTCCCTTCACTTCCTTACTCTAACTGAAATCTGCTGTCTCTTAGGACAGTATCTAGCTGTCAAAGCCAGCAAAGACTACACAATAACGTTCTGTCTGGAAGGAAAGGATGGAGAGAGGGGAGGAGGGAGGGAGGGAGGGGGGGCATCCATACACATAAAAATAAATTAAATTTTTTTAAAAAAATGGACTGATCTTTCTTAGAGTAAAATCCAGGCCTGTCAGAGTCCACCCCCCCCCCGCCCCCATTACAGGATCCTGTTTAAAAGCAATCCCTCCCTTCAGTGAAAGACCAAGAGCCTCTTTTCACATAAGCTTCCCTTCTTAACACTAAGACTACACAAGCTGGGTTAATGCGCTAACTGAAAAAATTCAACATACAGGCCATTAGCCCATCTGCCCACTTTCACATGTACCATTACCCTCCACTCACTAAATAGTTCTACTCCAAGACCTCTACAGGTTGAGCACAGAACACAGGTATTTATCAAAGTCAACAAGCCTCAAACACCAGGAAGGATAAATAAATTATACATCATAAATGAAGGCCACTGCTTCCAAACAAGCCTTTGAGGAGAAAAGCTCTGCTGAAGGTGCACTGTGGGGTAGCTATGATCAAAAGTTAGCTTCAATCTACTGAACCTGTTGTGATTAATGTTAGTAAATAGGATCTAAAGAATAAGGAAAAAGAAAAAACAAAACCTCCATGTCTTAGTTTAGGTTACCATCGCTATAATGAAACTGTTGGGATTCTGCAGCGCTCCAGCTGCATGACCACAAGGGGTCTTGTATCTCACAGTGCACACTGGTGATTGCGTGTTAACCCGCGTGGTGTGGTCATGCAATCTGCGCATGTGTGGCACAGCTCGTAAGCCCGCCTGCGCATGTGCACAAGGCAGGCACAGACCCCACCCCACCCCTTCTGTTCTTTTCCCCACCCCACCCCCTCTGCACCTGTCTCCTGTCTGCACGTTCGTCTCCCCCAGGCATGGTTCTTCTGCCCACCCCCCCAAAGCTCTGATACTGGGTTTTGTCATGGCTCCTAACCAGCACCACTTACCATTTTTAAAACCATCAGAAACACCGTGACCAAAAGCAAATTGGGGAAGAAAGCATTTGTTTGGTTTACACTTCCCTATCACTGTTCATCAATGAAGGAAGTCAAGATAGGAACTCAAGCAGAGCAGGAACCTGGAGGCAGGAGCTGATGCAGAGGCTTGCTTTCTAGGGCTTGCTCAGTCCGCTTTCTTATAGAAGCCAGGATCACCTGCCTAGAGTGTCCCCACCTGTAATGGAAAGGGCCTTCCCACATCAATTACTAACTAAGAAAATGCCTCATAGGCCTGCATACTGCCCAATCTTATAGAGGCATTTTCCTAATTGAGTCTGATGACTCCAGCTTGTGTCAAGTTAACATAAAACTCACCAGAACACTTCATACCCTCACTTATCTTTAAATAAATCGGTGATTAGAAATACTTTTAAAAACATTTCTCCTATAAACCAAATGTAGTGGCTCATGCCTTTAAAGCCAGCACTCAGGAGTAAGAAGCAGGCAGATCTCTGTGAATCTGAAGTCAAACTGGTTTATTTAGCAAGTTCTGGGTCAGGCAGAGATATAGAGTGAGACACTGTCTCAAAGAAAACCAAACCAACCAAACAACAACAAATCTCTGTGTCTGTTTTACCTATACTAACAAACACTGGCACTCTACCACAAAGATTTCTGGGAATTCAAGGCCAGCTTGGTCTACACAGCAAGTTCCAGGACAACCAAAGCTACATAAAGAAACCCTGTCTCAAAACAAAACAAAACATGAACTCTCTAGAAAACATAAAATGGGAAAAAATATTCAAAAATGTAGACGAACTTTCTTTGGGCCGTCAGCTCACAAATAATGACACGGAGACTTTATTAATTATGAAAGCACGACCTTAGCTTAGGCTTGTCCTTAGCTTAGGCTCTTATAACTTAAATTAACCTGGTTTTATTAATCTACATTTTACCATGTGGCTTTTTAACCTTTTTTTCATTCTGTATGTCCAACTCCCTCCATGTCTCGTTCTTGTCTCTCATGTGCCTCAATTCATCTCCTCTTCCTTTCTCTCCCCGGAAATCCCGCCTATACTCTTGCCTAGCTATTGGCCATTCAGCTTTTTATTACACCAATCACCACAGAAATACATTTTCACATAGTGTACAAATATCCCACAATGCAAAAAGCCATATTATTAATGGGCACGGCTTCATATGCCAATAAGCTATTTGTGCAGCCACTGATGACTGTCTCGGTGTGTTATAACCAATGTGTATGCAAGCGTCAAAAAAAGGTTTACCTATACCCCATATACAGAAATAGAAGAACAATGAATAATCCAGTCCAACATTATTATTATTATTGTAGATACAGGAATGAGGGACTTAACTGGGAAAGAAGCTTATCCGTGCTCATAAACAAATCAAAGAGCAGAGCTGAGATCAAACCTCAGGAACAGGCTGACTACAGACTTGAGTATTAAGTGTGTAGGAAGGAAATCTGTGAAAAATCTTATCACTTGTGAACAAATACCTGGAAATAGCTAAGAACACCCACATCTATGCTACTTTCCTTCACATGCTTATGTTCTGAACACCCAGTCCCAGCCTGTGGTATTATTTTGAAGCCCATGGAGCTTTCAGGAGGAAGGACCTGCCTAGTGGAAGCATGTCACAAGGAACAAGTCTTTGAAGATGATCTCCACCTCCAGTTCCAGACTGCACCCTCTGCTTCCTGTCAGTACCATGTGAACAGCACTGCCTCACAGTCCTGTTGCCATGGGACCTCAGGGCCCCTCCTGCCACCATGCTTTCCTTGTCACTGATAATAGACTGAAAAGATAAACACAATAAATGAGTAAATAAGTCTTCCTCCCTTAAGTTGCTTGCCAAACATTCTATCACAACAGAAAAGTAACTAACAACCACTAACTGTAAGTAGAAGATCCTTCTTAGTTAGGTAAGTATCCCTCCCATCCGCCACCACTGCCTGTTCAAATGCTTTCCAAATGTCTACCTCAAGAAACTGGAAAACGTGCTGAAGCAATGGTTCAGAGGTTAGGAATGTGTATTACTCTTGCAGAGGAGCCATGTTTGATTCTTAGTACTCACACTGGGGGAACAACAACTGCCTCTAACTACAGCTCCAGGGGATCAGATGTCCTGTAGGTACCTGCACTCACATGTACATACCCATACAGACATAGAGATTAAAAATAAAAAGTAGGGCTGGAGAGATGGCCCAGTGGTTATTAAGAGCACTGACTGCTCTTCCAGAGGACCCAGGTTCAATTCCCAAAAACCCACATGGCAGCTCACAACTGTCTGTAATAATCTGACACACCCACACAGACACACATGCAGGCAAAACACCAATGCACATAAAGTAAAAGTAAATAAAGTTGTTAAAAAATAAAAATAAATAAAATTAAAAAGTAAAAACTCACTATTCAACTTTGACTATCTTAGAATTCACCAGTTTAGCATTGAACTCACAGAGCTTTAACCAGCCTTTGCTTTCCCAGTGATGAGACTAAAGGTATGTACCATCACACTCAGAAAAAAAAAAATTTAAAAACAAAAGAAATTGGAAAATCATGATCAGTCATGGACCTCTGGAACCGTTCAAGAATTCCAAAGTTGCATATTACATTCATCAAACAAAATATCTAAAACAATGCCCCAGTTTTTCGGGGGGCGGGGGGGGGGGGGGGGGGGGGGGGGGGGAGGCAAAGTTACTAGTCTCTGCTTTCAAGGGTTCCTACAACTCAACTTTGTAGAAAGAATACATGTGCATTGTTATAAATGGAGATAACTTGAGCTCCATCATTCCTCGCCAATACCCCCATCCTGGTCTATGTAAGCTCTTTCAACTAAGCAGCCCAACCCCCAGGTAAGAACAGACTTAACAATCTAAGAGCTACTAGGCTACCTAATAACTTAGGTTCTCTAAGGGACGAAAGGTACATACGACATGTCCCTCTGTCCACTAAGAGCTTATGATCTTTTATGATTAGGAAATGGTGAGTCAGCAGTCTGATGAGTCAAAGCAGGGTCCTGGTCTCATCTTTGCAACAGAGCCTGTTAGATCTAGATAAACAGTTTCTCTTTACTAGGCCTCAATTTTCTTCCTATATAAAATGAGTCAGGGACCTGTAAAGGCCCTCTCAGCTATGAGTCTATGGAAAATAGCACTATCCCACTCATGAAGCCAGTGAAGAGAGGGGTAAAGTATTCAATGGAACCAGAAAAAAGATGCAGGAGTCAACGGAAGCTACTCTGTGACCAGTAGATCCAATGTGACCTCAAAGGAGAGCTGGGAAAATTGAAGCCAGGAGCCTCCTGGCCCAGAAAAGGAGAGCTACCAGTGAGGAGCCTGGTGACATAGACAAAGGACAAAAACCAGCTAAGGCTCCATCTTGGGTCTGCTCTGTCCTTAGGTTTTTGTGTTCTGCTCTTGTTTCTGAGATAAAGACTCACTGTGTAGTTCCCATAGGCCTGAAATTACTGTGTAGCCCAGGCCAGCCTTGAATTCATGATTCTCTTGCCTCCATTCCTGAAAACTGGATTATAAGCATATGCCACAATACAAGTAATTGACTTCATTTTTTTTTTTTTAAATGTGACTAAGACAATAAAACGAAGAATAAGATCCAGGTCAGATGAGTATTTAAAATATGTAATGAATCTCAAGGTCTTTTAACGAAAAACAGAGCTTGCTTTGTAAAACACATTTATAAATTTCAGAGAAACAGCACAGATGTATAAACATCAGAATAAGGTTTTGCTATCAGTTAGATTCAGGTCCAAATCTCAAATCAACTACTTATCACATGTAACTCTGACAAGTCATTTAGCATCTGAGTCTTATTTTCCTCATCTACAATAATGTGATTGAGAATCCCTGCTTCGGGTTGGAGAGATGGCTCAATGGGAAAAGCATTTGCTGTACAAGTGTGAGGACCAAAGACTCCAGATCCCTAGCATCCATGTAAATGCCAAGTCAGCCTGGCAACCCACCTGTAATCCCAAAGACAAGGAGGCAGAGACAGAGGGTTCTCCGGTGCAAGATCAGCCAAACTGGCAAGCTCTTGGTTCAAGTGAGGGACCCTGTCTAAACATGTAAGGTGAATAGCACTAGAAGAAGACACCCAACATCAGTCTCTGGCCTTTACAGTCACATGCAAAACATGCACATGAACCTGTACTCATACTTGTGCCTTTCATATGTGAACACATACATAAACATGCACAAACAACACATACAGAGAGTTCTGTTTTCAGGATTGGCCTGAGAATAAATGACATTTAACTTTATCTATAAAGTATTAGATGTAGATGAGTACAAATTCATATTCTAGTATATTTTCATAATTCACAAGACTATGAACAGCTAAAGAACAAAGATAGCATTTTAGTCCATACTGAGATCCCTCAAATAGTGACACATGGTAGGAGCCTTAGGAAATTGGATAAAGTGCCACATGTGCTAGATGGAACAAAACGTTATGTTCATAACTGAACACAGTAATGAAGCCATGAAACAGACACCTATTATTTATACTTGTAAGATATAACTCTAAGCCTTGTTTTTTAAAAAAAATATATTATTTTGATTGCAGAGCTCAATCTGTAACCTAGGCTGGCTTGATCTTACCCCTCTCCTCCTGCCTGAGCCTACAGAGTGCTGGGAACACAGACATGTGCCACCACATTAGACTTTAAATGACCTAACACTTTTTTTCTCCCCCCATATTACACATTGAACAATCTGTTAAGTATTACCACCTTTCCTCTTTAATGAGAAAAATGAAGCATGAGAAGGTTCAGTAAGCCAGGCGTGGTGGTACAGGCCTTTAATCCTAGCACTCAAGAAGCAAAAGCAAGTGGATCTCTGTGAGTTTGAGGCCAGCCTGGTCTACAAATAGAGTTCCAGGACAGCCAGGGTTGTTAAACATAGAATCCCTATCTTGAAAACAAACAAACAAAAAAAGAAGGTTCAATAACTTTCCCAAGTCTAGATAGGCAACTTCACTTAAATAAATATAGGTATCTGCCAGGGACAAGGAGAGGGGCAAAATAAGGAATGAGTGCTAATAGGTACAAGATTTCTTTTGGAGGTGGTTAAAATGTTCTAATGTGCAAGCAAAAGGATTTGAGTTCCAATCCTCAGCACCCACATGGAAAGCTAAATGTAGTGGTACATACCTGTAACCCCAGAACTAGGGAGGCAGAGACAAGAGGATCCCTGAAGCACCACCAGCCCAGCCATGGCACCGCCTAAGTGAGCTGGGCCCTCCCACATCAATCATTAATCAAGAAAATAAACCACAGGCTTGCCCAGAGGCCAATCTAGTGGGGGCATTTTCCCAATTGAAATTCCCTCTTCCAAAATGACTCTAGCTTGTGTGATATTGACATAAAATTAGGCAGCCCAGACACTGAGAATGCCATTATGCACTACTCAACCATTAACCTTGTCCTCACAGACTGTATACTCTCGAAGTGTGGGTGAGACACACTTACATACCCTGTCATTGCAGCTTATAACAAATGCTGAGATGCAAGTCTTTTCAAGAACTGTTACATAAAAAAGGCCAGTTCAAAGCAGCAGCACGTAAGCCAGCCATAACCAAGGAACAGTTACAGCAGTGGGAGGAGGAAAGGCAAGCAGGCAACACTTCAGGGGAAAACAACAAAGACAAAGGAACTAAAGAGTTTGACAGGAACTCCAAAACTAAGAGACAGTGAGTATGGCTGAGACATAATGGACAGAGGAGAGTGGTACAGGGCCAAAGGCACAGATTTTAGAAACAATACTCTTAGTCAATCACAGATAACCAAGTGGACCATATCAGCAAATTTGCTTCTTAAAGTTACAACTTAAATACTATTTTAAACCTAGCTATCTATAACTCTGGATATAATATAAAAAGGCTCAAGCAATAAATGCAAGTAGTGCCTCCTGTGTAACTAGACACCATCACACAGAAAGCACATTACACTAAAACAGGCTGATTCCAAGACAAGGGGACATGGCTCCAGGGCCTTCCTGTAATTAACCTCTTTAGAATTTTAGGACACAGAGCCGGGCGGTGGTGGCGCACGCCTTTAATCCCAGCACTCGGGAGGCAGAGCCAGGCGGATCTCTGTGAGTTCAAGGCCAGCCTGGACTACCAAGTGAGTTCCAGGAAAGGCGCAAAGCTACACAGAGAAACCCTGTCTCGAAAAACCAAAAAAAAAAAAAAAAAAAAAAAAAAGAATTTTAGGACACAAAAAGGCAGAATTGACTTTCTCACTGCCTCATTAATAGTTAATTTCACAAATAATATCTGATTTGACCTAGTTTCCTCAGCAATCTTCTCAAAATACTTCACTAAAATCATAATCCTTAAATGAAAAGGATAACCAAGCCCATCACCAAAAGATGCCCTGTCTAAAATGAAACTCTGTCCCTTTATGTAATCCAGATGTCCTACCCAATGACTTCATCATCTATTATCAGGTACCAAGTCCACAAGAAAGAATAGATGGAGGTATACATTATTCCACATTACCATCAAACATTTGCTTAAGCAGCCAAGCATAAATAAAATAATAAAACTACTATTGGTGCAGCATCGTGGTGTAAGCCTATAATCCTAGCACTCGGGAAGCAGGAAGAACAGAAGGACCCAAATGCAGTACACAGCACCCACATCAGGCAGCCCACAGCCATCTGTACTCCAGGGCCAGTGGATTCACTGCCCTCTTCTGGCCTCCACGAGCATCCACACATGCAAAGCACACACTAACATAGGCACACACATACATAAATAAATAAAAATAAATCTTAAAAAAAGAAAGGCCAGGTGGTGATGGTGCATGCCTTTAATCCTAGCACTAGGGAGCAGAGGCAGGCGGATCTCTGTGAGTTCAAGGCCAGCCTGAGCTACAGAATGAGTTCCAGGACAGGCTCCAAAGCTACACAGAGAAATCCTGTCTCAAAAAACCAAAAAAGAAAAAGGAAAAGAAGGAAGGAAGGAAGGAAATACAACACTAAAGCCACAACACTTTTTTTTTTTGTTTTTTAATGTTCAAACTTCTAAACGGTCCTAAGGAGAGAGGGCTCTCATCCCACAAAACTTCACGGCTAGAATTCAGAGAGGACTCCACAGAAAACACAGTGTCTGAGGGTTTTTTTTAAAAAGTATTAGTTTGTCAAGCAAGGACACACAGCATAAAAGAAAGCTTAGACTAGGCCATAACAGAAATGAGCATGGAAGGATTGAGAAACTGGGAAAAAAAAAATCAGTGTCACTGGAGCACAGGCAAGAGCAGAGAGAAATGAGGCCGGAAGGACAGGCAGAGATCAAGTCAAGGAACACCTTATATGGAAGGAATGTGAACTCCAACCTGTCGGCAATAGGAAGCCAGAGAGGACTTTTCAGCAGTAGATTGAGAGGAGCAGGTTTTATCGTGGAAAAGACCGCCCTGATGAGGAGATGGGAGTGAAAAGGGGAAGGCCGATGGCCACAATCTTTCATTACATACACTAGTCTCGACTCAGCTCTTCCGCTTACAAACCCAGGTTCCACTCTCAGCCTACTGGAAAGCAGAATGCGCTATCTCTAAGAAACTTGTAGCTACTAGGAACACTGGAATAAGTCCTCGTAGGAAAGCAACATCTAGGAGCCTCTATTTTCAGTTCCTTCTTTTCCTCTCCTCGGCCTCCTTTAAGAGACAAAGATTGGATTATGTTGCCATATCTGAATCTTAGTCTTGGTCAAAGGAAGGCATGCATCTGCTTCAGTCCTTATCCTCCAATTCCCAATCCATGTGGTCAATTCTAGCCACCTTTCAGGCCTAGTAAAACTAGCACAGTCACAAAACATAAACGTCTGGTTTCTGCTCGTATGCTTCTCAGGAGATGGGAAGCAAACTAGAGGGGATATTTAATGAGAACTGACGTGGTACTTGATCTCTTCGGATTTACTCCCTCGTTTGATCCTCACTACAACCTTAGGAAAGGTAATGTTTACAGCCTCGTTTTCAGAGATGAAACTGTGGCTCAACCCAGGTGTGGTGGTGTACATCTATGATATCAATACTTGGAACACTGAAGCAGGCAGATTGCAAGTTCAAGGCCAGACTGGACTACAGAGCAAGATCCTGTCTCCAAACTTGCCCATACCAAAGTATATAGAGGGCTGAAGACATCCACAAGACCCACATGGTGCCAGAAATTGCCATTAAGATGAGCAAATATAGCCAGGCGGTGGTGGCGCAGCACTCGGGAGGCAGAGCCAGGCGGATCTCTGTGAGTTCAAGGCCAGCCTGGGCTACCAAGTGAGTTCCAGGAAAGGCGCAAAGCTACACAGAGAAACCCTGTCTCGAAAAACCAAAAAAAAAAAAAAAAAAGATGAGCAAATATATGGTGTAGAAATGGGAGAAAAAGAGAAGCAGAACGGTTCATGTGCTGTGGAAAGAGGCAGAACAAGTGAAGGCAGTGAGGAACAGACTGATGTGGGTGGCCTGCTTGCCACCCGGGACCAGGGTGGCATCCGGGCCTGGGCTGCTGCCTAAGACCACATCTGGGTCCACAGTACTACTGTAGCCAGGGTTGGTGTTGACAGCGATGACTCATGTTGCCATCAAAAGCCACAAGGATGCCTGGGGTCTACGCTGCCACCTGTGGCCATGTTGGTATCCAGGGGCTGTGCTGTCAGGGCCATGCTGATCTGAGTGGTCTGTACTGCCATCCAGGGTCACGATAACATCTGAGCCTGAGCTGATGCCAGGGGCCATGTCTGGGTCCGTGGCCCTAGCAGCCAGGATCTGTGTTGATGTCCATGACTTCAGTAACTACTGAAGGCTATGCAGATGCCCAGGGTCTGGTTAGCCACCTGAGTCCATGTTGGTATACCAGAGCCATGCTGCTGGGTCCATGCTGATCTGAGTGGCCTGTGCTACCACCTGGGGCTATGGTGACATCCGGACCCAGGCTGTTGCTGAGGACCATGTCTGGATCCATATCCTGCCACAATCAGGTCTTTGTTAATGTCCGTGACCCATGGTGAGACCAAAGGATGTGGCCATGTCGGTGTCTAAGGGCCATGCTGCTGCTGGGGCCATGCCAATCTGAGTAGCCTAAGCTGCCACCAGGGCCACGGGGATATCCAGGCTCAGGATGCTGCCTAGGGCCATGTCTGTACCAGTGGTCCTGCTGCAGCTAGGGTCTGTGTTGATGTCTATGGCCCGTGTGGCCACAGGAACCATGTGTGTTGAAATCTGAAGGGCAGTGACACCTGAGTCAGCCCTGCCCTTCACTGGCCCTGGGATAGCTGGTGCTACCCCTTGCTGGACACTGCAGCAAGAGAGCTATCCCCACCCCCCACCCCCCCACACACACACTTAGGAGAGAATGCCTCACCCCTTCTCACCACAGGTGTGGGAGAGCTGGCCCAAATGGCATTGGCCTAGGAGAGCTGTCTCCACCCTTCACCTGATGGGGGCGGTCCCAGCAGCCTAGACCAACCAGCTCAGCTACCACCCAGACCCATATCCTGGGCCTTGGGTTGGCCCACACTAACATTACGTTTAACCCATTTATGACCTGCTGGAGTGTGTGGAGGGTCTGGTCCTGCGGAATGATAGCTGCAGGATCTCCATGACTTGGAGCATCAGCAAGATGTCTGAGAGGAGTTTCGGTGAGCGCCCAGTGATGATGGTGTGCCAGAGGCCTTGAACCAGACCAATAACTCATCACAATAAACATTTGCAGGTGGTGCTGATTTGACAAAAGGGCACACACACACCTCAGCTCTCAATGCCACTAAGATGAATGAAGAGGTGTTGGAGAGGAGGAAAAGACAGAGGAATGAGGTGATTTTCTGATTTGTTTTTAATTAATTTGGGGGATTCTTTTTTTTAGGAGGATGCTGCAGGAGTGAGGGGAAGATATGGAGAGACTGGGAGGTAAGTGGGACTGGAATGCATGATGTGAAATTCCCAAAGAAATCAATAAAGAATTATGTTATTTTTGAAAAGTATATACATATAAACACATAAATGAAGGCTCAAAGTTACAGAGCAAGTATAAGGCAATGCTGAGATCTGAAGCTATGTGTCTATAGGTTCAACATTATTCCACTACTTCAGCCAAGTTCCCTGCACCATCATCTTACTTTACCCATTACTGAATTTCCACTTACCACAGTTGGCTGATTATATTATATAATAAACCACTTACAGATCAGATCAGAAAGCAGGAAAAAGAACCAAACAGGAAAATGAAGGACAGGATGAACCTAGTGGCTCATACCTATGATTCCCAACACTAGAGAGGCTGACACAGGGAGATTACTACAGTTCAGGACCAGCCTGAGCTACACATAGTGAGTTCCATGTCATCCTGGTGGACAATGTAAGACTCTTTCTGATGGAGAGAGAGAAAAAGGGAGGAAGGAGGGAGGAAGGAAGGAAGATGGATGGATTAAGTTTTAAACTTGGGATAAATGGCTGAGGTACCTATTTAACATATCCAAGTGGACCTGGTTGCCAGGTTCTCCCTGCATCCCTTAGTCCGTACCTGTTAAACAGAGCCCTTCTGGCTGGCATACCCAGCCGCCTCCCCTAAACTTCTCCAGCTGGGCTACCTTTCCTCCAGCTGTCCTTTCCTATATAATCCAACCATTTTGGTACCTGGCCTCTTTCCTCTACTCTCCTTGGGCCTCCTGCTGCTGCTGGTTTCCCTCTCTCCCCTCCCTACTCCCCCATCTCCTCACAGCTCAGTCTGGACTTTCTCAGATGTCCCTGCCTCTGGCTATGCTCTCCCACATATCTACGATACACCTTCTCCACCATACCTAGAGTCAGTCATGTTTCCTTTCCTTTTCATTTCTTTTTTTTTTTTTTCAGGAAGGAAGGTGGGGGACAGGGGGAGCACCATATTTGGCTGACAGGTCAATAGATACAGGCACAAAATAAAAATAAAAATAAAAATAGCGCAGCAACATCAAGTCCTACAAGCTCTTCAGAGCTACAGCCAATTCTCATAAGAACTGAAATAGCCGAACTGTATGTTGATAGACTTTCATTCCACAATTGTACCTCTTTATTCAGCCCAGCAGAGGACCTGGTAAAATACTGCCTTCTGAGGGCACAAATCACAAGTGAATTCCAACAAGCAGGTGCAATATCTCCCTGCAGCCTTTCCATTATTATAAACCACCAGGAACTACAGACAGCCTTTGTTGTTTCTCTGAACTGCCTGCCTGCCCTTACTGGTACAAAGAAAGTGGGTCTGAAAAGCACATGACCTGTTAAGAGCCTAAACCCTAAGGTGAAGGGGAAGCAATCCACTAAGAGCAAACACTCCAAAGAAAACCAAGCCATGCCTCTCTGAGGGAAAAGACTAGTCATAGATTCGTCCCCTAAACAGAAACTCTAAAAGGACCTTCCAGGAGGAGCAGGGCCAAGAATCAGACTGGACCCAAACTGCATTCATACTTAGATATTACAGGTTCATACTAACATTCATACTAACATTCTGAAAGTAAGGGTTGGGTTTTTTAGTAACAGCTACGCCCGGTTAGATATTTGACTATGAAAGGATTTTGTCATGGAGGAAAAATACTACACTAGTTAGACCCTCAGTATTAGATAAAAATACAGAAAGAAAGTGACATGGTAAACAGATAATGTAAAAGAGCCTAGAAACTGAACTGGTACAAAATAGGTGTTTAATCACTGTTTGCTGAACAGAACTGAATTAATCAGCATTTTTTAGTGCCTTCTCATTACTAAAAATGACCTAAGCAGCTTTCATGTATTTCATTTCATTTCATTTACTACTCAAAATAATTTTTGTTTTGTTTTTTGAGACAGGGTTTCCCTGTGTAGCCCTGGCTGTCCTGGAACTCACCCTGTAGACCAGGCTGGCCTAGAATTCACAGGAATCCATCTGCCTCTGCCTCCCAAGTGCAGGGATCAAAGACATGCGCTACCACCGCCCAGCTGCTCAAAACAATTATAATGAGTATTAAAATCCTCATTTTACAAATAAGAAAGGTTTGAGGGTGAAGAGATGGCTGAGCAGTTAAGAGTGCTTACTGCTCTTGTAGAGGACCTGAGTTCACAATACCTGCAACTCCAGCTCCAGAGGATCCAATGTTCTCCTCTGGCCTCCACAAGCATCAGGCATGCAAACGTACATATACATATACAGACACACATATATACAATTAAAAATAAAATTGAATTAAAAAATAACCAACTTGCTCTGTCATTTGGTTAAAGGGCAAAAGTGATTTGTTTGTGGTATGAGAGCAAATTATCAGATAAGCAAAAAATAATGATAAAATGCTACCTCTTATTTGGATAATGCTTTAAAGTTTTACATTGTATAACAAAATATGGGAAAGCAAGTACTGGGCTTGGAATAGGAATACACAGCTGTGGTGATAGGTTGTGTACACTAATAAAATTTGCCTGAAGATCACAGAACAGAACAAGCCACTAGATTAAATATCAATGCCAGGCAGTGGTGACACACAGCTTTAATCTTAGCACTCTGGAAGCAGAGATCCGTCTGGATCTCTGTGAGTTCAAAGCCACCCTAGACTACATGAGATTGACTCAGTCTAGGAGAGAAACAGAGCCAGGCAGTGGTGGTACACACCTTTAATCCCAGCACTTGAGATCTCATGCCTTTGTTTAGGAAGCACACACATCTTTAATCCCAGGAAGTGATATGGCTGGGCAGGGAAAGGTACATAAGGTTTGAGGAGACAGGAACTAGAGGTTTTTCAGGCTGAGGAGTCCTAGAGGTAAGATGTGGCCTTTGTCTCTCTGATCTTTCAGCATTTACCCCAATATCTAGCGCCAGGATTTTTATTAAAAGACCGTTTAGAATTTGTGTTACACACAGCTCTAGTTTTGGCTATAGATTTCAAACTTCTATATAATTCAAACTAAATCCCTGTCCTTCTCTGGGTCTTAATTTCCTTTCTTAAAATGCACAGTAATATATTTAAACAATCTTTGGATCCAACCCCTACAGTGGCACATACCTGTAATCCCAGTACTTGTTAAGCTTAGGCAGAAAGATAACAACTTTGAGGCCAGCCTGAACTACCTAATGAACTCCTACTATTCAAAAAATAAAAAGGGATGATATAATTTCTCATATTCGTCATTCCAGCACAAGGGTAGCCTAGGCAAAGAATCACAGTGAGTTCAAGGTCAGTCTGGACTAGGAAGCATGCTCTCTCTCTCTCTCAGGGGAGGTATGGAGAAAGAGAAACAGAAACATAGAGAAAGGGAACTAGTAGGAGTGCTTTCCTATTATGCACAAGGCTCTAAGTTTGATCTTCAGTATCAATATATAAAAAATCAGTTGTATTAGTGATCTTAAACAATCCAGAATTTAAAACTCGACTGGACATGAAGTTCTTATTGCCAAGGTTCACTTGCTTCTTCTAGCTGTATCTCAGGACTAACAAATTATCTCCACCTGTCCATCGAACATATCTAAGCCAGAAGCATCCTTTACAGCACAGCTTACCACCTGTGCTGGATGCTTCATTATGTATAAAGCTGATACCCCACTTTGCTAGAAAGCTGGTGTACAAATGTTACCTAGGGATGAATAAATCATTCCAGTTGTGTTGGGTTGCAATTGCTAAGGGCAGCATCTGCAGCTATGAAAGCAGATGGTCTTATAAGGACAGAGAACTTGGCTCCTATTTGATTTTCCTATGGCAAACAGCTTTGGATCAGCAGGAAGTCTGGCTGGGAAGTGTCTGAGTAGAGCTAGTATCCAATGATGAGCAAAGATGACAGAAATGCTCATTCAGTTCCTTTCCATAATAAATGAACATATCAGAGGCTGCAATTACCAGGATCCCAAGCACTCATTTTTATACCTACTCATCAACTTCTAAATTGTTTTCTTTTTAGTACACTTCCTTTCTTGATTATAACACCTTAAAAGTGAGCTCAGGGAGAATGGCTAGTTCAGCCCTGGCACAAAACAAGAACACTGGTGGTTAAAAACACTTACTGTAGCTAGGCGGCAGTGGCGCACACCTTTAAACCCAGCACTTGGGAGGCAGAGCCAGGCGGATCTCTGTGAGTCTGAGGCCAGCCTGGTCTATGGAGTGAGATCCAAGACAGGCACCAAAGCTACACGGAGAAATCCTGTCTCGGAAACAAAACAAAACAAAACAAAAACAAACACTTACTGCTCTTCTTGCAGGGGACTCAAGTTCAGTTCTACTCACAACTGCCTGAAATTCCAGCTACAGGGGGATCTGACACTTCTGGCCTCCCTGAGCACTTGCACTCACACGCACATACCCACACACAGACATACAGGATACATAATTAAAAATAATAAAAACACATCTTCTTTCAATTTGCTGACTAAAACAAAATTTAAAATAAAGAAAATCAAACAGAATGCAGTTGATGACAGTAGAATGAATGTTGCCAATAGCGGTGAGTATGGACGGGTGGTGGTGACACTCTCCTTTGATGCCAGCACTCAGGAGGTAGAAGCAGGCAGGTAGGTCTCTGAGTTCAAGGACAGCCTGCTCTGCAGAGCTAGTTCCAGGACAGCCAGGGCTACACAGAGAAACCCTGTCTTGAAAAACAAAACAAAACAAAACCAGTAATAATAATAATAATAATAATAATAATAATAATAATAATAATAATGGTAGGTATGGCATAAATATGGGTTTAATTAATAAAGTTATATACTAGATCCCATTATGTCTTAACATGTTCTCTTATTTTATTCTCAGAATAAGACAAAACAACTGTCTTTTTATTGCCTTCATTTATAGATAAGTTAAAGCTCAAAAAAGTAGCCATTCTGTCCAGATCACACACCAGATCAACCGATGGAAGTCAGAACTAAATCTTCTAAGATGAGATGACTCCAAAGCTCTGTTTATTTGTCTGCCTCTTGTCTTCTTGCTGTTCCTCAAAACCTGGTTAGTTCCTACCTTGAAATTATTGTTCTTCGTACTTTCTCTGCTTTCAACTCCCTTCTACAACATCTTTTGGCTTTTTTCACCCCCCTTCCAGTGCTGAAAATCAACCGAGGGTCTCACACATGAAGGGGTGTAATTTATCACTGAGTCAGACCTATCTTCCAGATCTATCTGTCCATTCCATCCCTCTTTCAGAAAACAAATGACCCCTTTAATTCAATTCAGAGAACTTCACTTCTTTCCAAAACTTTACAGTGTCTTCCACTCAGAGTGAAATATAAGATCATAGCCATCATCTATAACATCCTATACCTAACTCCCTTCCACTTAGCTCATCTGACTCCTTACAACTCTCCTTGCTTCTTGTATTTACCATCTTCCTTCTTATGCCAAACTGCAGTAAATCTTAAACTTTAGCATTAACATGTTATTTGGGAACCATTCTGAGATAACCAAAGCATAGATCAAGAAAAAGGTGCAAAGCCACATTCACAATTCCAGAACTCCGGAAACTGAGGCAAGAGGACTACTTTAACTCTAAGTCCAGACTGGAGTACTTACTAAGTAAGTACCAGAATAGCTGTGGCTACACTGCAGAACCCGGGCTCAAAAACAAACAAAAAGTGCAAGTCTTAGATCTCTACGTATGAACAGCAGAGACATTCTTCCCCTTCTTGTTCCTTGACACACCAGGCACACTTGGCACCTACAGTCCTTTATCTAAAGCATTCTCCCCTCAAACTACTAGTATGACTTTTTTCATTAAGATCTCTACACAAGGGGCTGGTGATGTACTTCAGTTGGTAGAGTGCTTGCTTAGCATGCAGGAAGCCCTGGGTTCTATCCTGTATTCCCAACATTTGGGAGGTTAAGATAGGAGAATCAGAAATTCAGAAATTCAGAGTCATCCTTGGCTACATAGTAAGTTAGTAAAGCAAGTTTGCATAGTAAAAATTTGAGGCCCATGGAGGCCAGGTAGCTGATGGTTTCCTCCCTTTCAAATAACTCCCTTTCCCCACACATTGACCATTGACTTTTTTCCCCTCTACTCACTACAACTCAATTTATTTTTCTTAATTTTCTTTTATCCTTACTTTATGTGTATGAGTGTTTTGTCTGCATGTATGTCTGTTTACTGTATGTGTGCTTAGTGGCCAACAAAAGCACAAGAGAAGTGAGATCCCTGGGACTGGAGTTACAGACTGTTGTTAGCTACCCTATGGATTCTGGGAACTGAACTTTGGTCTTCTGGAAAAACAACCAGTGCTCTTAACCTCTAAGCCATCTCTCCAGCCCATGTCAAGGACCTAAAGCCTCAGACACATGGGAAAATGGCCAAGTCCTCTCTTGTCTAGGTTCAGAAAATGGCAAAGCCTTCCTCTGGTCTGAGTGTAAATGTTGATAGTATATGCAGAAAATGTCCACCATAGCTCTCTCCTAACGTATTTATGGCCTGAAGACTGCTCCCCTACAGAGACAGCTCCAATGGGATTAGCTAAATCTTCCTCATTTATTCAGCTGTACACCATAAACCCCACCTCCTGTTATCTGTATGCAATAACCCGCCTCCTTGTTCAGCTGTGTGCAATAACTCTGCCTCCCTGTTCAATTCTATATAATAAACGGCTGAGCTTTCTGGGAGGACTGCAATTTCTCCTGCAGAGAGCCCAGACCACCTGATGCCAGCTTCCTGATGGTATTTGTCTATGCTTCATTCCCTTGCTACCCCAATCAGGTTCATCGCTGACACTATGCAGATGTGGCAACTACTGGCATGTTAAAATTAACAAAATTTTATTAAAGCCAATTTGGTTGCGATTAATTTAAACATAATATTTAAGGAGCTAGAGAGATGGTTCAGCAGTTAAGAGCACTTATTACTCTTGCAGAAGACCAGGGTTCAGTTCCCAGCACTCACGTGGTGGTTAGCAATCATCTTCAACTCCAAATCCAAAGGATCTGATGCTGTCTTCTGACCTCCACAGGCACTGCATGCACATGGTGCACAGACATACATTCAGAGAAAACACTCACATACACATAAAATTTTAAAAAAAATTAAGATGGTAAATTTTGTCATTTGTATGAGAATTTATAAATAAATGAACTGGCCATGTACAGCAATATGACAGGAGGTACAATGACAGTAGTTAACATTTACTGAATGCTTTCCATGAGCATGCATCTTCCTACCCATGACCATAATCCTATAATCTTTTACAAATGAGAAGTCTAAGCCTAGAAGGGTCAAGTATCTAGCTCAAGATCACATAGTTAGTAACAGAAACTGAATTCAATCTCAGGTACTGGCACTACAAAGTTCAAGTGCTTTACTACCTCATAAAATAGACTGAAGTTGGCCAAAATAACTACCTGGGCCAGTCTTGATAACCTAAGCTTTGAACTAGAGATAGTCATATTTGGACACACTGTATACTCAATGTAGCAGAATACAAAGACTGTTGAAACATAAAGACTATTTGGTGTAACAGTCCTGGCTGTCCTGAAATTCACTTTGTAGACTAGGTTGGCCTCAACTTCACAGAGATCCCCCTGCCTCTGCCTCCCAGAGTGCTAAGATTAGAGGCTTGGGCCACCACTCCCAGGTCATAAAGACTATTCTTATAAAATAAATGTACATGTGTAAATTAAACTGTTCTTATATTATCTGCCTTTGGAACTCAGCCCCAAGTCAATTCACTTAAAGATAAAGAAATAAGCCAGGGGGCTGGAGAGATGGCTCAGAGGTTAAGAGCACTGGCTGCTCTTCCAGAGGTTCTGAGTTCAATTTCCAGCAACCACATGGTGGCTCACAACCATCCATAATGAGATCTGGTGCCCTCTTCTGGTCTGCAGGCAGAACACTGTATAGACAATAAATAAATAAAATATTTAAAAAAAAAAAAAAAGAAATAAACCAGGTGGTGGCGGCACAAGCCTTTAATCCCAGCACTCGGTAGGCAGAGCCAGGCGGATTTCCAAAAGTACACAAAGACACCCTGTCTCCAAAAACCAAAAAAGAAAGAGAGAGAGAGAGAGAGAGAGAGAGAGAGAGAGAGAGAGAGAGAGAGAGAGAGCAAACTAAAGACAATTCTTTTTTTTTTTGGAGGGGAGAGGTTGAGACAGGGTTTCTCTGTGTACCTTTGCTCCTGTCCTGGAACTCGTTCTGTAGCCCAGGCTGGCCTCGAACTCACAGAGATCCTCCTAGCTCTGCCTCCCGAGTGCTGGGATTAAAGGCGTGTGCCACCACCGCCCGGCTCTAAAGACAGTTCTTGATCATTACACAGGAAGAGGCTCCCCAACTCCAGTCTTATCAAGACTCCAGCCTCCACCAGCTCAATTTCAATACTGCCAGATGTAACTGCTACAGTCCCTTTGCTGGTAGCTATTTTGAATTTCTAAGGAGTTTTCATGTTTGCTTTGAGCAAAGGACTCCCCTCTTCATCATCCCCTAGCTCCCACCTACAAACACGTGCTACATAAAAGCACCTTCTTTATCATCAGGGCTGTTCTAGGACTGCTCCTCTATTCTCTCTCAAGCACATTCATACTCAGGTGAACATCTGGTAAAAGCCATAACTAACACGAAGTGACAAGAGTAGGAAAAGCCACAGGACTCTTGGAAAGTACTTCTTAATCAAATTTCACAGTAAACTAGTAGCACTGTGGTTTGGGAGAGGAACTGAACACATGTTTTCTGGTTACTTCTAATTGTGGCTCCTACCATTTCCCTCTCCAGTTGGAATGACAGTTCATTTTTACCCTGATTCTAGCCTGTGAAAGATACTAGTTTATGGAAATAAATCCTGGTTGTGTGTGAACAAACTCCGTGTTACCTAGTGTCATTCCTAAAAAGCATTTACTCTGGGGACTTAGTATGGGATGATGCTGGGGTACAGAAATGAGTTAAGTGTAGCTCCTGCCAAACTGCCTCCTATATTGTCCCGCAGTGAATACATACAGACTAGACATAGCACTGTAAAATTTCAGGAGGGATCAAAATTTTCTATATTTGTGTTGTCTGACAGTCACCTGCCGTGTGTACCTCTTTAGCACATGGAATATGGAAATGAGATTCAGAAACTGAAAGTTAATTTATTTCATTTCAGTTAATTTAAATAGGTACACATGGCTAATGGCTACTGTATTGGAAAGCAGATCTCGAAGTTCAAATCAGTGGAGAGTAAGAGATATAAGTAAGAAAGTGCAGTTAACTGTAATAGAAGAACTTAGGGTTTAGTTGTGCTGGTAACATATTAAAGCATGTGGGTTTGATCCCTGACACTGACATTACAAATTTGACAGGAATGTGATAGAAAAAATACTTTGGGTTTTCTCTAGGATTAGTCAGCTATATCAGGGGTAAGAGGAAGAAACAATTATAATCACTTCTCAGAGTTGAGAGCTTCAATAAAAACGTTATCTTTGGGGCTGGAGAGATGGCTCAGTGGTTAAAAGCACCGGCTGCTCTTCCAAAAAACCTGGGTTCAATTCCCAGCACCCACATGGCAGCTCACAACTGTTTGTAACTCCAGTTCTAAGGGCTTCTACACCCTCACACAGATAGACATGCAGGCAAAACACCAATGCACATAAAAATTGTTAGTTTTATGAGCCTTAAAAGATGAGTGAGTAGGAGCTGGAGAGATGGCTCAGGGGTTAAGAGCACTGACTGCTCTTCCAGAGGTCTTGAGTTCAATTCCCAGCAACCACATGGTGGCTCACAACCATCTGTAATGAGATCTGGTGCCCTCTTCTGGCCTGCAGACATACATGCTGTATACATAATAAATAAATAAATCTTTAAAAAAAAAAAAAAGATGAGTGAGTATAATTGGCTGTCATATGTGGGTCTTAAAGAGTTGTATTTCTGCCAGGCATGGTGGTACACACCTTTAATCCCAGCACTTGGGAGGCTCGGCAGTCGTATCTCTGTGAGTTCCAGGCCAGCCTGGTCCACAGAGTGAGTTCCAGGAAAGGCGCAAAGCTGCACAGAGAAACCCTGTCTCAAAAAACACAACAAAACAAAACAAAAATGAAGAGTTGTATTTCTTCTTGCTGCATTTATAGGGTTTTTTTTTTTTTGCAAATCAAAATAAAATAAAAACCTACTTCTCAAACTTTGTTGTTTATCATAATATAATCTTATCTTTGATTTCGAAGGAAGCAGAAATTTGTAAGTTTTCTGATTACAATTATTAGAATATTAAAACTGAGGTACATAGTGAAACTCTGTCTCAAAAACAAAACAAAACAAAAAACCCCAAAATACAAAGAATTCTGTTTTTGTTACTAATAATGGATATTAGTGATGAATAATAGGCAGGACTTTTTATTTTATTATTGCTTAAATAATATGTATTTCATATATTTGTGTGTGTGTGTGTGTGTGTGTGTGTGTGTGTGTGTGTGCACATGGAGATCATAGAGGAACAGCTTTTAGGGGTTGATTCTCTCCTTCCACCATCACATGTGCCCACCACCAATAAATAAATGTAATACAAATTTTTTTAAAACTTGCTCTAAACAAAAACAAAAAGTGCTTGCTGGTGTCAGATTTTGTGCCCTAGACATTTGTACATTATATTTCAACTTAAGAGCTTATATCAAATGATTGCCTTTTAGAGGGTGAGTTTTTAAACTCTTTTCTACTTTTTATTTTCTGATAGATCAGAGCCATTTAACCCACGCTATAGGGATGAAGACGTTGGTAAGTAGTGCTGACCATTCATTTTAAATTCTTCCTAGTTTCTGTCTGATGACCTGAACTCCTTTCTTCTGTAATCAGTGCTTGTTTTTCATACATTACATCACCAGCTAAAGAACTCTTGCTTTCCAAGGTATCAGAATCACCGTAAAAATGAACTATCATTTCAACTGGGGAGGGAAATGGTAGGAGCCACATTAGAAGTAACCAGAAAACATGTATTCAGTTCCTCTCCCAAACCACAGTGCTACTAGTTTACAGTGAAATTTGATTAAGAAGGTAGCTTATTTGTTGTTTTAGGTTTGCATATAATTCAATTATAAGTGATTCTGAAAGGAATTTTTCAAATATTTGAACAAAATTACAACTCAGAGTTGAGCATGGTAGCTCACACCTGTAGTCCCAACATTTGGGAAGTGGAGGCAGAAGGATCAGGAGTTCAAGGCCAGCCTCAGCTAAACAAATAAATAGGGTGAGAGATGAAGAAGAAATGGGAAGTTGTCACAAATGGAGACAGTGTCATGGCTGAAGGTTTAAGGACATGATCTGGACAGTGAGTGGCAATTAGTATAAAGTGGCTGGAACAACATATAAGAAAGACTTAGGTTCTAGGACCAGTGAGGCAGACAGAGCCTGAATTATGCAAGAAATTCTCAAGGTAAACTAAGGGGTGTAAATTTTATCTTCCAAATTACAAAGAAATTCTCAGAAAAATCTGCAGCAGGGAAAAGGGGTGAAATATGTACTTAACAAAGCTCAGAGAAAAGCAATAAAGAAGGTATACTTGGGAGAAGTGAGATAACAGGTAAGTAGGTCAGTCAGGAAGTTGCTGGAAAAAAAGGAAAGAGACAGGGCCTATCTGATGCAGTTTCAACACAGTCTATTTTAAATGAGTCTTTCTCTATGTCTCTCAAAGCTATAATACCACCATTTAATTAGAAAACACAACTACAAAACCAACTGCTAAAGTCAATTCCATAAACTAAAAATTTAACTGCATTCCTTTGTTCTACAGCCATTCCAAATTCCTAACGAAAACAGCTCACTTTTCTTCTTCCACGGCACACAATTTTAGAAAAGCAATTCATCCAGATGAGCACATCTGTGCAGTGTACAACAAGTGTAAACAATTTAACAGGCATTTAATGAAACATTTCCTATTCTTTATTGGAGAACATTCTAACATGGCAACATCAGGTTGCAAATTGACATTTTTAAATTAGGGTTTGTTTTTTTTTTTAATATGAACATGCCAATTTTAAATCCCATCTGGCTACATGCAGCTGCCATGAATGAATTTCCAATTATGCACATGGCTGAAGCATTCAGAACTGCCATGTGCCATCAACACCAACAGTATGAATCCAGAAGCCCTTATACACTCATGCTAATAGAAGAGGATTTCTTAGTCTGATCTAGAAAAGCAGGGACATACAAGTAAATGAAAAGATAGACTTCATATTTTTAAATACACGAATCTCACTTTCACTGTCTCTTCTTTGAAGGACAGGAGCTGGCTTCTCTTGCACAGTTCTTTACAGTTTACCAGGTTTGCCTATCTCTATCCTCCTGGCCTTACACCCAACAAAAACCTAAAAGGTAAAGCTAAAACTGGCTTCGATTCCAACACTGGGTGTTGTGGCACATGCCTGTAATCTCAAGACTCGGGAGGTTGAAGCAGAAAATCCTGTGAACCAAGGCTAAATAACAAGACCCTGTCTCAAAAACAATAAATAAATAAACAAGCAAACAAACAAACATGGACTGGGCACATAGTTCAGTGGTAAAACACTTGCCTAACATGCCAGAGGTCACAAATTTAATTTCCAGCACAGCCAATCACTCAAGTTCTAACTCAATCTTTCATAAATGTATGTGAATTTGGGCATATTTCATTTCTTTATCTCTTTCAGGCTGTATTTCCTCAAGTATAAAATGGTAATACTAACCTTGCAGAGCTTTGGTATGGATGAGAAAAAACATACATAAAGCAGCTATAGATGTGTATGGATCCTACAGTTGTTTGATAAAAGGTAACTATTTTAACATTTCCTTTGTATCCAAATATGATTTGTACTTAGAAATTATGTATGTAAAGATTAAAATTTTATTGCAGTCCAGTATAATGCACCACTGCTTTAAAGCCAGTATTCAGCAAGCAGAAGCAGATGGATCTTTCCAAGTTCTAGGCCAGCGTGGTCTACACAGCAAATTGCAGGTCAGCCTGGGCTACATAGTGAGACCCTGCCTTAAAAAAAAAATCTTATTTCAGGGATGGAATGAATTAATCAGATGAAGGACTTAGAGCAGTGCCTCACACATAATCGTCAATCCTTACTTGTTTACAGTTGTTACTATTATCACAACATACTTCATTAAGTCACAAATAACTATGCACATATATTTATACATATATGAATATATTTACACAATATATATACATAAACAGAAAGAGAAAAAAAAGACAGAGAGAGAGAAAGGGTTTTAATACATAACCCAGGCTGGCAGGCAACTCATTATGTTCTAAAGTTGGCCTCAAACTCACAAACCTTCTGCCTTAGCCTCATGAATGGAGTCTTAGGATTGCAAAATGCACCCCTGAGCCTGCCCTAAGTGCAATCTATAGTTGCCCTCTTCTGCTGTGGGATGTCTTTCTATATGCTGTGAATATGGGTTGCTCCCATTGGCTAATAAATAAAGCTGTTTTGGCCTATGACAAGAAAGCTTACAGCCAGGCAGGAAATCCAAAAGAGATAGAGAAGGCAGAATGAGAGGGAGATGTGATCCAGCCACCCAAGAAAGAAGACGTGAAAGTGTCGATAAGTCATAAAGCCATGTGGCAAGACACAAATTAACAGGAATGGGTTGAATTAAGTTGAAAGAGCTAGCTAATATAAGCCAGAGCCATAGGCTATACAGTTTGTAATTAATATAAGCCTCTGTATAATTATTTAATAATCAGTTGTAGGACCACGGGTGGGAGGGATCTGTTCGGACCTTGAGGCTGGGTGGGACACAGGAAAACTTCCAACTACACTCTTCCTCCTCATGTAGTAGTTATGAAATCTTACACATGTACTCAGTAAGTATCCACTCACCAAGTAAATAAGTAATGGATGAATGACTGAATAAGTAAAGATATCACAAATTATCATAGAGGCTGGAAGCTGAAGAAAGGCTGGGAAGGTATCCCAAACAGAGACAAAAGGATAATTAAAAACATAGGAACATAGCCAGGTTGTGGTGGTGGCGCACAGCTTTAATCCCAGCACTTGGGAGGCAGAGGCAGGTGGATCTCTGTGAGTTCAACGCCAGCCTAGGCTACAGAGTTCCAGGAACGACACAAAGCTACACAGAGAAACCCTATCTCGAAAAAAACAACAACAAAAAAAGATAGCTCAAAATGATCAAATACCTAAACATAAGAACTAAAACCAGCTGGGCAGTGGTGGCACACGCCTTTAACGCCAGCACTAGGAAGGCAGAAGCAGGTGGATCCCTGAGTTTGAGGCCACCATGGTTTACAAAGTGAATTCCAGGACAGCCAGGGTTAAACAAAGAAACCCTATCTTGAAAAACAAAAACAAAAAAATGAGCTAAAACCATAAAAGTATCTACGAAAACCATCAAAGTGCCTTAAGGAAATACAGTAGTAAATGTTCTTGAGTTGAACTGGGAAATGGATTCTTATATATGACAACCATGCTAGTATCTAATTAATGAAGAAGGCTCTGGGTTGGATGCCTAGAAACACCCACCCCAAAAAGGAACAAACCAAAGATACATGCACTAACCTAGATGAATGTCTCAAGGCCATTATGCTTACTTAGTAAGGTCAATCTCAAAAAATAATAAACTACATGATTCAACTTATGTATCATTCTCAAAATGACAAAATTATACAGATAAAAAATATACACATTGTTAGTTGTCAGGGGATAAGGACAGAGTGGGGTGAGGACGGAAGGTATGTCCATAAGTATAATGATGTAGTACAAGGGAGTTTCCTTGTGGTAAGAAAACATGTGTCAGTATATATTTTTTTTCTTTTTGGTTTTTCAAGACAGAGTTTCTCTGTGTAACAGCCCTGGTTGTCCTGGAACTCACTCTGTAGATGTGACTGCCCTCGAACTCACAGAAATCTGCCTGCCTCTGCTTCCCATGTGTTGAAATAAAAGGTGTGCGCCACCACACCTAGCTCCTCATGTTGGTATCTTTAATTGCAGTAGTGATTACACCAATCTGTACATGGGATAAAGCTATACAGAACTATACAGGTATATACACACTACTACACAGGAAATGGTTAAAAAAGAATGAAGTCCGTAGTCCATTAATAGTATCACTGGTGTCACATATCTAGTTTAGTATTACTTCATTATGAGGTCACCATGGAGAAAAGCTAGAAAAAGAACAGAAAGGGCTGGGGCTGGAGAGATGGCTCAGAGGTTCAGAGCACTGGCTGCTCTTCCAGAGGTCCTGAGTTCAATTCTCAGCAACCACATGGTGGCTCACAACCATCCGTAATGAGATCTGGTGCCCTCTTCTGTCACATAAGAACACTGTATATATACATAATAAATTTTTTAAAAAATTTCTTTAAAAAAAAAATAGAAAGGGGTCCCTGTACTGTTTTTTCCAGTGCTGAGAATTGAACCCAGGCCCTAATATAGGTTAGGGGGGAACTCCACCACTAACCTATATCCCAGCCTTTCTATGTACTAGTTGATGCAACTTCCTTTGAATCTATAGTGGTTTAAAAATAAGAAGATTTTCTTTAAAAAGTAATACAGTTCAGCCAAGATCTGAGTATCAACAGTATGTCAAACACTGTGCAAGTGTTACACATTCAACAATTAAATGTTACTCACTGAACACACACACACACACAGAGAGAGAGAGAGAGAGAGAGAGAGAGAGAGAGAGAGAGAGAGAGAGAGAGAGAGAGAGAATCTGAAACTTTTTAAGTGTTGAGTATCCCTAACTTAATTATTTTAAAAATTAAGATACTTTTTGTTAAGGCTAATCTGTTAACTATTTTCTCTAACACAGGAATCATTATCTAAATTTATTACTAAGACAATTAGGTGCATATATACCTAAGCACATGAACTATAGCTGGTCTTATATAGACTGATCTAGCTAAGGCAATGCTGTCACTTCAGCTTCTCTTACATTCAAGCTGCCTCTTTCCACTATGCTATATATGAAAAGGTTGGGAGCTCAGAGAGAAAAGTAGCAACCACATTAAGTTAAATGAAATCCACATTAGGCTGGGAACATAGCACAGTGGTAGAATGCTTGCATAGTATTCAATGCACAAGGCCTAGGGTTTGATCCTCAAAACAAAAGAAAAAAAAATTAACTGAGACCACATCTTGTCCAAAAAAAAAAAAAAGTCAAAGAAAAAAATAGCACTAACCCAACACTTCCATAACAAGATTATGCTCACTGAGACAGCAGGATATACCAAAGGGAGGAACGGTATGGAGTCTGTGTTTATTTCCATAACTTCTTCTAACTGTACAGCTTTGTGCAAGTCATCTGTTCTAGTTAGACTTCTATTGTTGTGATAAATAGCATGACAAAAAACAACTTGGGGAGGAAAGGGTTTATTTGGATTATAGTTTACAGTCCATCACTGAGAGAAGTCAGGGCACAAATTCAAAGCAGAAACCTCAGAGGAGTGCTACTGCTTACTGGCTTGCTTTCCATAATAACTCAGCCTTCTTTCTTTTATTTGTTTGTTTATATTTGTTTATTATTTATCTATTTATTTATTCTACAGCCCGACCACGACCAGGTGGTACCACTCCCATGGCTGGGCCCTCCCACATCAATCTTAAACAAGAAAATGCCCCACAGGCATGCCTACAGGCCAATCTTACGGAGGCATTTTCTCAACTTCGGTTCCTCTTCCCAGATGACTCTGTCAAGCTGACAAAAAAACTAACCAGCCCAGCACTTTTCTAATCTGAAGTTTCCTCACCTGTAAAATGCAGAACATGATTATAATGCCTTTCTTAGAACTATAATAGAAATTAAAACAAAGGAAGCAGTTGGCCAAACTGGAAAACATTCCTTAACTCTTTAAGGAGAGATGTTTCAGAAATTTGAGTCTACTTTTAGACACTGCAGTATTCTCAATGCTCCAAAACAGAGACTCTTTTTTTCTTTTTTTGGACCTGAAACAATCAAAACTGTTCCCTGAGAAGGCTTATAAAAACAATACCACATTAAACATCGGTGATTTGTTTAAAAGCTGGTATGCAATTAAGAGGATTCCACTGTTTCACCATGCTCCTGTGGCACCCAATTAAGTAATAACAAGAGCGAGGAGCTCTTAATTATGGAGGGAAACTTCCACAAGCCAGTGACAGGTGTGCTGGGCTCAAGCTGAGGTCGAAATAGTTGACTACAGCATTAATTCCTCCTTTTCCTCCCCTTCTCAAGACACTTTACTTTGCATGTAATTAATTGAAATATAAACCAGACCAAATGACTGTTGTATTTCAACCTTTATTACCTTTTATCATGTTAACTTCCATCGATTTAGTTCTAAAGGATTAACACCAAAATAGATGGTTTAAACCCACAGTAAGTGAGCTTCAGTGATTAAAATTATAAAGGCCAGACTAAATTTACACTCATCATTGAGATGTTACCAGTTTCCCTAAACAATGCCTACTATAAACAGAAATTATCCCTTTTTTCATTTTCATGTACTTTATAAATAACCTTGAAAATAAAACCATCTTCAAGGGGATGTCTTTTTTTTTTCTAATTTGTCTACCTTTCACCCAAAATTTAAAACAATGTTTTGTCTCTTAAAGTAATTGTGAAAATAAACCACACATTCAACAATTCTTTATTTCCTAAATTATAGGCAAGTTTTAGCAGTATTTGAGTAAAAGGACAAAGTATATTCCCCCAAATCAAAATCAGAAAAATAATTTCCCCACAGTTTGATTACCCTAAGGTCAAAATCAGACTTTTCAAAGAGATGGACTCTCACAGATGTTGATGAAACTACTCTTATTAAAGACAAATACATGACAAGAGTTAGTGAAGCCATAAAAGTGCCCAGTGGTTCAAAAAGTCATCTTCAAACATCTTCCTGACTGCCAAAGAAAAAAGCTCCTGAAAGATCAGATGTCCAAATTTGGTTTTGGGAGAAACTCTTGAAAGTATGTACACACTGAACACAGAATGAGTCATTATGATAAGAAACATTCAGGATTGGGATTCAAGTACCAGTCTGTCACACTCCACTCTCTCAGAGAACTGAGTGCTGATGATAAAAGAGGCACATATTAACAATACAGTGCAACAAGTATTACCAACGGCAAGTATGAACACAGAAGCATGAAGAGAAACAGCAAACCTTACCTGAAAAGAGAGCAACAGCTTTACTGAGGAAGTAAGGCCTAGCTGAGAGAGGAACAGGGGTCATTTGAACAGAAACAAAGACATGAGTAAAGATTTGGCAATGGAAAAGCAAACGGTGAATACCAGGGACTGCAAGTGACTTGGCAGGCTTAGGCTGAGAGGGGTGATCTTGGCAGCCGAGGAAAATGGAAGCTTCTGTCCAGACAAGCGATGCTGTGGGGATAGAGAAAGGCACAGATTTGAGAAATGTTAAGGTGATAACATCTGCCCAGCTTAGCGAAGGAGGATAGGAAGATAACAAAGCCCAAACTCTTGGCTTGGGTGAGAAAACAAGTGTCTCACTGAGATAAGAAACATGAAGAGAAGGTTTAGAGAAGAAGATACAGAGTTTAGATTTAAGATATCCCTGTGACTTTAAACCAGTCGTTTAATACTTCAAGTCCAGTTTCTCAGTTGACAAAATGGTTATTACATCTACTTCAACGGTTCTGGTGAGAATTAAATACAATAATGAAAGGAAGAAGAGTTATAAAATCATTGCCTGTTAGCAATGACTCAGGAAGACTGCTAATACTATCCATTTTTCCTTTCTAAGTAGACACTCCCCCACCCTCACTCTCTGCCAAGATTTAACTGGGCACAAGCAACTCTGCCAGAAACTACATTCTCCAGTAGTATTTACAACTAAGTATGTCACAATTCTAAATATAATGAATGAAATGCCAGAAAAACTGAAGAACATACTTTCTGGCTCTTTTAGGGGGAAGAGGTCCTAGAAATTGAACCCAAATACTAATGGATGTTAACCACGTTGTCTACCAATCAGCTACACTACCAGTTCTTCACTCCCTTTTCTTAGAGAACTTTATGCACCCCTCTCTGTTCCCTTCCCACAGACTAGAAGGTGAATGTGTTAATAAGTTGCCTGTGAACATGCAAACAAAAGCAATGCGAAAGAAGGGTGGAGGTTCCCCTGGATGATTTCAAGGAGCAGAACCTCTGACTATTTTGGTAACAAAAATGCTACTTCTGAGTGTTATATAAAAGATAAATTTCTACATTTTCTTAGCCACTAAATATTGGGTCTCTGTTTCAGCAGTTACCCTGAACTCTTAACTATAAATACAATATCAATGCTTATAAAATCTGCAAAGAGGGCTGGTGTAGAATATTATTTTAAGGTGTGTTACTTTTGTTTATGTTGCATTTGTTTAACTCTGTGAAGCTGTGTTACTGTGCCTGTCTAAAACACCTGATGGTCTAATAAAATGCTGAACGGCCAACAGCAAGGCAGGAGAGAGAGACAGGCGGGGCTGGCAGGCAGAGAGAATATATGGAAGGAGAAATCTAGAACAGGAGGGAGGAGGAGCCAGGGGAGGAGGTGGACTCCAGGGGCCAGCCACCCAGCTACACAGCAAGCCATGGAATAAGAATAAGATTTACAGAAGTAAGAGACTGGGAAAAGACCAGAGGCAAAAGATGGATGGGATAATTTAAGTTAAGAAAAGCTGGCAAGAAAGAAGCCAAGCTAAAGCCGGGCATTAATAAGTAATAATAAGCCTCCATGTGTGATTTATTTGGGAGCTGGGTGGTGGGTCCCCCAAAAGAGCAAAAACAACCAACAACAGGCTGGTAAGATGGCTCAGAGTCTTCAGAACCCAGGTAAAGGTGGGAAGAGAGAACCAACTCCATAAAGTTGTTCTTTGTCCTCCACAGGAGTATCATGGCATGCCTGCTCACACCCACACACATGTGCACACGTGCACGTGGACACACACACACACAATTTAAATTTAAAATCTGTTAAGAAAAATAGCCAAGACATGTTTCAGAGCCCTAAAAATCTACTAGCTATTCATAGTGCCTTCAGGATTAAGGAGAAAAGCATTCATGAGTATACGAGCACACATGCATGCACACAATATCTTCTTAAGGATTCAGAGCTCTGAGTCGGGCATGGTGATGATGCCTTTAATTCCAGCGCTTGGGAGACAGAGCTCTGTGAATTCTAGGCCAGTATAATCTACACAGAAAGTCCCAAGCCTGCCAGGTGTACAGAAGGAGGCCCTGGCTCAAACTACAAAACAAAACAGCAAAACACCATCATCAACAACAACAAAAAAGCCAACTAACTTTTATAAGATCTTGTAAAAAACAGATTACTTAATGACAAACAAATCTGCAACTAGGAACAACAAAAACTGCTGACAGTCTTAGATGAGGGATAATTTACCTGAACATAAAATCAGGGCTTAAAAATTTTCAACTATTTTAAACTATAGTCATATGAAAAAAGAGTGCTAAACAAGCCAGCTGGAATAGCAAGTAGCTGGGCTCTGACATGACTGTATTCAGATGTGAAAGTCCCTAGAAGCTAAATCAGTACAACTGGCTTCTACTCAAGAATGAAGAAGATGACTCTTCATGGAACTAGCCCCTTGATCTGTTTAATTCTGTTGAGATGTTCTAATTAAAGCTCACAATTTTTCTTTTTTTTAAAAAAAAATAAAGGGATATGATATATATATTTGCAAGACAGATAACCCAAAGAACTTGAGCCTGAGGTTTTAACTATGTGACATCACCTTGGGGCATTAGTTACTGTTGACATCACCAAAGTGAGCAAATAATTTCCAAAGGAAAAAGAGTAAATTATGATAAATATAAAGAAACCTAGATTCTAATCCCAGGTTCTTCAGTTTTAAACTGTATGACCTTGAACAGATGGATACTTGTCTGGGTTTCTGTCCTTGTCTGTACTATAAGAGCAGTGAAACAGATGATAATTTTTTCCAGTTCTATGAAATTCCAAAGTTTGTAAAATTTTTCAAACGATTCAAGTCTTCTAAGGCCAAGCATAGTGGCACACACCTTTAATCCTAGTACTTGGAAGGCAGAGGTAAGAGGACTCCCACAAATTTGAGGCTATCCTGGTCTACATGTGAGCTCTTGGCCAGTCAGGGCCATACAACAAAACTTTGTTTCAAAAAACTGACATAAACTTGAGCCAACACTGAGGGCGCGAAAGCAAGAGAGCTGGCTTCACTCCTCGCTCATCACTGCAAGAGGTGAGTCAGCCTGGACAATGTTGGAGAGCTCAGCTCTGGAGAGGACAGAGAACTGGTGGGCAGACCAACTCTGCAGCTGCCCAGAACCAGAACCAGGGTTATGACTTGGCCCGCCCCAACATCCACCCCATCTATGATCTGCTGGAGCACATGAAGGGCCCTGACCTACAGACCCAAAGCTGCAGGATCTCCACAACACAGGGCAATAACAAGATATCCAAGAGTCCCAATGAGGGTCCAGCATTGATAGTCACTGCCTCGAACCAGACAATGACTCTGCAATGAACACTTGCAAGTAAAGATATATGGACAAAGGGGTTTACTGCGTGACTCGCTGTGTCACACTGCAGCTTCCATGATGAGATTTTTAAGTTTTTCTTTTTTTAAATTGTATTTATTTTTTCCCTTTTTTATCTTTTGTTTTATTTTGGGGGGGTGCAGAGGCAGAGGGTGGGTGCGAAGGGACAGGGAAATGAATGGGATCAAGATACATGATGCAAAAGACACAGAATAAATAAAAAGAAAGTAAAAACATTAACATAAATTTAAATTTTTTCTTTCTTTTTTTTTTAAGATTTATTTATTATGTATACAGTGTTCTGCTTGCGTGTATCCCTTTAGGCCAGAAGAGAGAGCCAGATCTCATTACAGATGGTTGTGAATCACCATGTGGTTGCTGGGAATTGAACTCAGGACCTCTGGAAGAACAGCCTGTGCTCTTAACCTCTGAGCCATCTCTCCAGCCCCAAATTTTTTCTGTTATCTTAATGCTAATTTTAAAATGAACTTGGAGGCTAGAGAAAGGGCTCTGTGGCTAAGAGCTCTTGTTAAGATCCCAAGTTTGGTTCCCATTACACATGCCAGGAAGCTCATAACTACCTGTAACTCAAACGCCAGGGGCAGTCAGACTTCCTCGTCTGGCTTCTGTGGAACTGCACTCCCATGCACATAACTCACATACATATACAGCATAATTAAAAAAAATATTTTTTAAGAGAGAAAGCAAGAGTTCAAGTAGGATGTATTGGCTCACGCATATAATTCAAGCACTTCTGGTAACCTGAGGCAGGAGGACTGCTTTAAATTAAGAGACTACCCTGGGCTATATATCAAATACCAGGCTGACCAGGACTAAACAGTGTGACCCTATCTTATAAAGGGGGTGGGCGACACAGCTAACACAAGAACTCACAGAATATATTATCACTTCAGTTTCTTCATTTAAAATGCAGTTAACAAAAATACTGGAAAATAATTTGCCACTGTCTTACTTTCTTTACAAGGCAATCAAAAGGAGTCCGGTTCAATTAAATGACCCAGACCTCAAGGAAAAAGTTTCCTCAAGCATTTCTTCAAATGCTGAAATATAAACCCTCTCTCATATGAAGATTATAGACAGTTGTCTTAAATTAGCTCAAATATTAAGTGTCACTATAGTTAGGGTTACTGCAATTCTCACATACAAGCAAAGAGTGACCAAGAATGTTTCAGGAGAAAGCAAGGCCTATAAAAGTAAACTAGCAATTTTGGCACTACACTCTCTAGTAAGACTAGACTTAGCACCAACTCTTTCACTCACTCATTCTTTCTAGGAACACAGATCTTTTCTCTCCTTTTAACCCCTCAGCATTTCTATCTTAGACAGCTCTCACAGTTAATCTACCAGGAAACTTTCGCCTTGAACTTGAAAAAGAAAGGCACATAAGAATTACATGAATGCTGGGAATTGAACCCATGTCCTCTGAAAGAGCAAGCAGTTAGTCCCTTAACTGTTGAGCCTTCTCTTTAGCCTGGCCCAGATAGTTTAAAGGCTGATTCTATTTCGGTTAACCTAAATGAAAGAACTGATTTTCCATATAAACAAATAGTACGATGTATTTCTAAGAAAATAGATGTGGCCGGGCGGTGGTGGCGCACGCCTTTAATCCCAGCACTCGGGAGGCAGAGCCAGGCGGATCTCTGTGAGTTCGAGGCCAGCCTGGGCTACCAAGTGAGTCCCAGGAAAGGCGCAAAGCTACACAGAGAAACCCTGTCTCAAAAAAAAAAAAAAAAAAGAAAATAGATGTGAAACTCTAGCCAACAAGTGAAAAGTATGGTGAAACAAACAAACAAACATAGGATTTGGAGTCAGAAGTCCTAGAACTTAGGGTTCAGATTCTGCACTCAGGTTTTGTATAATTACCTCATTTCACTTTTTCTTACCTACAGAATGGATACAAAATAATAAGAAATAGAAAATACATTTCATGAGCAGCAAGACGGCTCAGCAGGGCAACGTGTCTACCCCTGATGACCTGAGTTCAATCTCTGCAACTCCCATGGTGGAAGGAGAACAGACTCCTGCAAGTTGCCTTCTGACTTCCACATAAATTCTGACTTGTGGATTCAGTCTCTCTGTCTCTCTCTGTGTCTCTCTGTCTCTCTCACGCACATACAAAATAAATATTAATAAAATTTTAAACATAAAATTAGTAAGTGTGGTGGCATAGGCCTGTAAGCCCAGCACTTGTAAGGCAGAGGTAGAAGGATTATAAATTCAAGACCAGCCTTAACTACACAGCAAGCATCTATCTCAGAAAATGAAGGTTGGGGTATTGGAGGGAGGAAATATATTCTGTATGTATCATCTATCATGTAAGCTCCTTTTTTCTTTTTCTTTTTTTGTTTTTTTCAAGATAAGGTCTTGCTATGCAGCCCTGGCTAGCTGGTACTCTCTATGTAGCCCAAGCTGGTCTCTAATTCAGGCCAGTATTCCTGTCTCAGCATCCCAAATTCTGGGATTACAAGTTTATGCTGTCACACCCACATTCATATAAACTGTTTCTTAAAAGAATATAATTATAGGGGTCAAGTATTTAGGCTCTGAAATCAGATTGCTGCATATACTTTCATTAACTGTAAGACTGAGCAAACTACTTCCTTTTATTGAAACTCAAGTTTCTGTAAAGTGTGCATAGTAAGTTCGAGGCCAGCCTGGTCTACAGAGCGAGATCCAGGACAGGCTCCAAAGTTACACAGAGAAACCTTGTCTCAAAAAAAAAAAAAAAAAAAAAAAAAAAAAAAAAAAAAAAAAAAAAAAAAAAAGGTGCATAATAAGGATTAAAACAAATACTTTATTTGGCACAATTCCCGGCAGACAGCACTGTATCAGCCAGCATCATTATAATCATAGTTGGCTTGTGGCTGAATACAATAAATACAAAGATGAAGAAAAAAATTGGCTCTGTTTAAAGAAACAAGTTAGTAAAATGAAAAATCTTTATTTGGGGGGAACAGTGTTTTTTGCTGCTGCTGCTGCTGCTGTTGCTGCTGTTGTTTTGAGAAAGGATCTTAGCTTACTCTGTAGCCCAGGTCTGCCCAGAGCTCAATACATGGCCCAGACTGCCTTCAAACTACAGTGATCCTTTAGTCTCAACACCTGAATGCTGAAATCACAGGCATAAGTAAAACCTAAAGTAACATAAAAATTCTTATAAAGAAAGAATTGTGCTGGGCAGTGGAAGCACACGCCTTTAACCCCAGCACAAGGGAGGCAGAGGCAGAAATATCTCTGTGAATTTGAGGCCAGTCTGGTATACAGAGCAAGTTCCAGCAGGACAGCCAAGGATACACAAATAAACCCTGCTCAAAAAAAAAAAAAAAAAAAAAGAAAGAGTTGTATAAATATAAATACTGTCACACATAAAGTTAATACAACAAAGTCACATCCATTCAAATGGAGCCTGGGAAAACTCATTTCTTTAATCACTCTACTTCCTTCATACAATAAGTATAAAGACAATGAATAAAAGAAAGAAATCTAAATGTGCTCTCAGAACCACATAAAATGTAGACTTGTAAACTGCCCTGAAGTCAATTGTTAGGCCATCCTAATACTCAATAGAGGAGGCAGTAATCAACAACATAATAATGCAGTCACATTTAATAAAGAAAAAAATGACACTGAAAGAAAAATAAATAAAACTGGTGTACATGTAATAAAATCCAAAGCCAGAAGCCCCTCTTCAGACAAGAAAATCCTTAACCAATATATTAGAGCATTCAGAAACATAAATAATTAAACATGATGAAAATCTGGGTTGATATCCCACTAAGGAAAAGCATCATGTGCATTACCAAAATACTGTAAACAGAATCCATTTTCAGGAAGCAATAACCTGGATATGACTGCATAAAATTAAGCTTTCTAACCTTCGAAAACAGATGCCCCAATTGCCAACCACCTGCACCTTTTTTTTTTTTTTATGTAATATGCCAACATGTCTCACCTGAGAGCCACCACTGGAATCATGTGTAGTAACTGTTAACTTCTGTACATGATCCTAAAGGACTTAAAACTGGGGTTTCAACTTAAGTCTCATTAGACATACTAGTTGTTAACTCTATCCTTCTCTACTCCATACATTACCTAGTATCTGAAGGTCTTCTAAACAGGGAACCTCTTCCTTCCTTATTCCATGGATCAAGATTATACCAGAAGCCAAGTTCAACCTTAAAAATTCCCTTGGCCTAAGTCACATGTATCCTCACTCCACCCATTCACTTTCACCACAAAGTTACATTCACACAGTACTTTCTCTACTCATGACCTCATTCTGACTTCTTTAATGATTCCCAATAACTATAATAAAATCTATCAAAATGTCTCCTTTACATAGTTCAAGTAAAATTTTTAATATTCCTCTTAACGATAGTTGGTAGTGAATTTTCACTAAACAACTGATCAAATTACAAGTCACAGAATAATTCTAAATTACCCAGCATTTTTCCATTTAAAAGGCACTTTCATACCTGTTATCTCATTTGATCTTTACATTCAATGGGAAATCAACTATTATCCCTATCCAAAGTTTCAGAGGAAGTCAGTTTATCCAAGAAACCCAAAATAAGTAACAAAGCCAGAATTTCAACCAAGTTCATACGATCACAAACCCCATTGCCCTTTCCACATACTCATTCAGTCTCTTGACCAAGGAAGTAGATGGTGAACCAGATTTCAAAATTCCCTTTAAACAAATTAACTAGCTATGGAATCAAGCACATAGAGAAAAATGAACTCTTACTAGTTTAATGGTATCAACATGCAAACACAACATAAGAGCGCCAAAAGACACTGTTGTGGAATATTATTTTAAGGTGTGTTACCTTTGCTTATGTTGCATTTGTTTAACTCTGTCAGGTTGTGTTACTGTGCCTCTGTACAACCACCTGATGGTTTAACAAAGAACTGGCCAATAGCAAGGCAGGAGAAAGGATAGGTGATATCTATCAGCAAAAGTTACTGCTGGTCTTCCCAGGACTTGGTCATTATCTCAAAATTTTCTCTCTGGGACCCTAAAGATACTTTGTTCACAGACAGCAGGAAGAAATATAGAGAAAACTATGCCCACATTCCCAAGAATTGGGGAGTGTGGGAAGCTTTTGATTATTTGGTGGGTTATGGATGTTCGTTATCATTTAGAGGAATATAGTATATTGATACAAATTTAAAGTTATTTTTGCTATACTGTATATATGTTTCTACTCTTGTTTAAAAGGATTTTTGTATATTGATACAAATTTAAGGTTATTTTTGTTACAACATATTGTATATATGTTTCTATTCTTGTTTAAGGTATTGTACCTACGCAGTTTATTTACAAATGTAATGTAAAATTCTAGTTTTTGAAAGCTATTATTATAAACTACATAGGACAATCAAGAAACATAGGTCAGTAGTTAGTCATTTCTAACAATCAAATTTGTAGATATGTAAGGTATGTTTTCTAGGTTAAATAGATATATATTAGATAGATGGTCTTCAAATACTTCAAAGATTTATAGAACATGGCATTTAAAATGTTTTGTTAATTTAAAGTTTTCATGACAATGAGACACATCTGCTTCTGACAGCACCAATTTACTTCATAGAAGATAATGGGCATTGAAGGTTAGCCACTTGGCAAAGAAACTGTTCTTGCCTTTTGACTGCTGACAATGTGCTATGCAGACTGGACATGCAAACACACAGGACACGGACTGCTGAACTTTGCCAAAACAAGGCAGGACAGTTCTTCAAAATTCCTGTTTCACAGAAGAATCTGTCAGATATTCAGCAGGACACAGAGGAAAGTGACTGACAAACTTTGCCAAAACAAAGCAGGACATTCCAAAATTCCTGCTTCATAGAAAAGTCTGCCAGACACTCTAGGCCTGTAGGCTAAAGATGGATGCCCCAATGTTGCAGAGGAACTTTGGGTGACTGTCCAGGCAGCCAAATGTCTCTGTTATTAGATAATATTACATCCTTCTGGGTCTTTGATGGAGTTGAAGACTAAATTGCAGTTTTCCTTAGTTATGATTGAAAGTAAATTAGGTATAAAATTTTGGATTCACTAAGATAGGATAGATGATGTATTATTTTCTCTGACTATGCTAACTACAAATGGACAAAAAAAAAATTTTTTTTCCAGAGCTGAGGATCAAACCCAGGGCCTTGCGCTTGCTAGGCAAGCACTCTGCCACTGAGCTAAATCCCCAACCCATGGACAAAATATTGTAAATGTAATTCCTACTTGTTAATTGTTTTTGTTGTATGTAGTTTTATTATGTTAAAGTTAAAACCTTTATTTTTATTTAGACAAAAAGGAGAAAATATAGTAGAATATTATTTTAAGGCGTATTACTTTTGTCTATGTTGCATTTGTTTAACTCTGTGAAGCTGTGTTACTTTGCCTGTCTAAAACACCTGATGGTCTAATAAACAACTGGCCAATAGCGAGGCAGGAGAAAGGATAGGCAGGGCTGGCAGGCAGAGAGAATATATAGAGGGAGAAATCTGGGAGAGAGATCGAGGAGCCAAGGAAGGAGGAGAACTCCAGAGGCCAGCCACCCAGCTACACAGCAAGCCACAGAGCAAGAGTAAGAGTTACACAAGTAAGTAAAAGAACGGGGAAAAGCCCCAAGGCAAAAGGTAGATGGAATAATTTAAGTTAAGAAAAGCTGGCTAGAAACTAAACCAATCTAGGGCCGGTGTTCATAACTAAGAATAAGCCTCTGTGTGTGATTTATTTGGGAGCACGGTGGCAGGCCCCCCAAAAAGAGCAAAAACAAACAACAACAAGACACCCATTCTTTAATGAAAAAACTACCATCGCATCACTTGGAATAGTGAGTCAAGAAGGATGGAAATCAACATTTACTGAGCCCTTGTGTTATACAAATAACGCGGTTACCATATCACCACTGTAAAGTGAGGATTATCCAAACTTTGCAGATGAACAATATAAGGTTTATTCAAGTGTTAATAGTTTGTTACCCAACAATAGATAAAAGGCTTATCCAAAACCACCTAATAGGGCCTGGAGAGATAGAAAGAACAGTTTTTGCCATTCTTCCAGAGGACTTAAGTTCAGTTCCCACCACTCATAATAGATGGCTCAAAACTCCCTATAACTCCAGTTCTGGGAGATATGATGTCTTTTTCTGGCCTCCACAGGCACCTGCACACATGTGGTGCACATACATACATAAGCACATATACATGTAAAATTAAAAAACAAAAAAACTGCCTACTAAGCAGAGTCAAGATGTTTGAAACCAGATTCCTTAATTGCCAAATTTTGAGAGGTTTTTGTTTTTTATCTTTTAAAAAAAAAAAAAAAAAAAAAAAAAAAAAAAAAAAAGAATTCTTAAACAGGAGCTAGAGAAGTGGCTAAGCAGTTAAGAGTACTGACTGCTCTCCCAGAGGCCCCAGCACCCACATGGCAGCTCACAACTGTCTGTAACTCCAGTTCCACAGCATCCGACACCCTCATGTAGACATACATGAAGGGAAAAAAAAAAGAATTATTAAAACAGCATTCCTAGGAGCTGTGGTTTAGTGGGTAAAAGTGCTTACTATACAGACATGAGGACCTGAGTTCAGATCCCCAGTGCCCATACAAAATCTAGGCGCAACACCCATCTGTAACTCCAGAGTGATAGGGTGCAAAGAAAGGTGGATCTTGGGACGGTCACTAAACAACTAGCCTAGCTAGAACAAAGAGCTCCAGGTTCAAGGAAATACCCTGTTTCAAAAGAGCAATAGATAAGATACCAAGGTTGACTCCTGACCTCTGTACACATGTAGAAGTACATACACACACACACCTTATATATACACAAATTAAAAAATTAAAAAGAAAACAAAGAATAGCATTTTTGCTAGGTGTAGTGAAGGATGATCCCAACACTCCAGCACCGAGAAAGCAAGATGGAGGCAGGAGGATGGGAACTTAAGGTTACCCTGGGCTCTAGAATAGCAAAATTTTGTAGTAATAATAATAATAATAATAAAATGATGATGATGGGGTGGTGAGACGGCTCAGCAGGTAAAAAGCCCTTGTCAAGCAAGCCTGATAGTCATGGTGGAAGGGAAGAGCCAACTACCGAGAGTTATCCTCTGACTTGCACACTGTAATTTATCAAGAGCATGGCTGCACTCACACACACATCATACATACAGTAATAATAATAATACATTTTAAATCTTAAAAATAGAAAACTCTGGGCTGTGGTGGCACACGCCTTTTATCCCAGCAGTCGGGAGGCAGAGGCAGGTGGAGCTCTGTGAGTCCAAGGCCAGCCTGGGCTACAAAGTGAATTCCAGGACAGCCAGAGCTGTTACACAGAGAAACCCTATCTCTAAAAACCAAAATAAAATAAAAATAAATAAAATCAGATAAAAAAGAACAACAGATACATATATCTGGTGATAGGTATTAGTTCATGTATATTACTGAGCTAACTGCTGTATTATCTAAGAGTTTATTAGAAACTTGAATGTATTATCAGGTACATTTTACACTATAACTGAAAATCTAGCGTGGATGTTGAATTTGGTAAACATGCCTGTCACTAATTAGCTGGGATAGCTTAATTTAGTTTCCTCTCTGAATTAAATTTCTCTTCTCTTCCTCAAGTTTTTTTGCATAGGTAAAATAGAAACAATACCCACTACTGCTCAGGATTCTCATTAAAATTTAGAGATAATATATGTAAACCACCTAGGGCAATGTCTAGCACATGGTAGCTATAATCATCTCTTGCCCTCTGTGGATTTTCCCAGCCAAAATACACAGCTGAAATTTAAAGCACAAACATACAAATACTCCAAATACAATAGACTGGTTGATATTGTGAAAAATAAATATTTAGGTGATTTAAACTTTTAGTTTCCATCAGATATTCTGGCTGGGGAGGGGGGAGGTGATCCCGATAATCAAAATCAACCTGCCTTGAATCCCTAAGCAAAACCTCTTCCCTCTTCAGGAGATCCCAGCTACCTAGTAACCACCTGCCAGCCCCAAACTAAAGAAAATTGGCTCTGCTTTGGGCTAATTACCCAAGCAGCCTGAACAATCTGGAATAAAGGGAATTGTCAGCTAGAATGTTAGTGAAATTATCCACAACAGGAGACCAGAGAATCCAAATACCACCAGGCAGTTATTTCCATGAGAATAAAATCACAATTTATGAGCCCTGCAAATTATACCATTACTAAAACAAACATCCCGTTGAGGCTACAGCTATCAGATAAATGGCTTTATTGTCCCCATTGTTTCAGCCACTGCCACAGAGAGGTGCAAACTGAATGAGCCGTTACCAGAAGCAGTAATTTCTAGGAAATTACAAGGCAGACCTCCATCTTAAAGCTGCTTTGTGCTGGGGTGTGCACACTCTAGAGGGGAATGGGGAACTGAAGAATCAATTGCCCTTCACCTGCCACCACACTCAAAAATCCAAGGCTTGATATGCAGGACTCACCAGTTTTCCCTGCTTTGTTTTCTCTCTCAGCAGGCAGTTCCTGGGCTTGCCCAGGAGGAAGAATCTGAACTGAGCAAACCACTCTATTCACTAGGAAACCTTTCCAATCCTCCAACCCAAATAAACACAGAAGAGACAAGAAAATGGCCCCCGGTTTCCTTGGCTCCCAACAATACAAAGTACTTCAAGCTAGAGCACTGAGAACTAATGAGAAAGTACAAAGGCATGGCAGAGGCCCTTCCCATTATTAACAGAGAAAAACAAATCCCTTTACACTGTTAGCATCACATACCTCCAACTGCATCTTCAGACTTGAACAAATGACCTGAGGCAGACTATGAAACAACTATTCTGTGCTGATTTACATCATGGAAGAGGCAAGACAAATGTAACTCACTGAATGCACAAATATACCAGTTTTGAAAATGGAAGGAATGAAACTAGTATCTGCTATATGCTAGTATTCCTACTTCTCACAACCCTGAGGTAGAACAGACACATCCTTACTGAAAGGCAAGAATTTAAGACTCAGAGAAATAAAGTCACTTGCCCAAAGTCACAGAGCTTCTAAAATTAATATTGAGCTGAAGGTTCTCTGATTTTAAAATTATAAACACTCTTTTTAAGTTTTTGCTTTCTTTATCCTACCTCTTAGTGCTACCTAATAAAATATTTTTTAAAACATAACTTGGGAAGCAGAGCCAGGCAGATCTCTGTGAGTTTGAGGTCAGCCTGGTCTACAGAACGAGATCCAGGACAGGCACCAAAACTACACAGAGAAACCCTGTCTCAAAATAGCAAAAAAAAAAAAAAAAAAAATGAATAAAAAAAAAGCATAACTCTGAGCTATTAAACCTAAATTCAACCTGAATCTTCCATGACGTTCTAGTACTATAAAGCAGTCATGAAAGATGCAGAACTAATGAACTTATCATAAAGTTCACTTTCTAAAACAAACTTATAAAGTGAATGATGATCATAACCTCAGCCTCATAGATTTTATAATTTACTGAGGGCAAAATGGAAACAGAACTCTTGGACTACAAGCTCATTGCTTATGAAACTTTATCATAATGCCAAATTTACATCTAGGCATAAAGACTCAAATACCTGACTGGAGTTCCTTGCTTATTTATAAAGAACATCTGTTCATAATAAATAGCATGGGGAACACTGGGCATGGAGGGAGCACCAGAAAGCCCCACAGGGCCTCAAAGCTACCTAAATCTAAACTTTCCTCTTCAAAAGCACTAAAAAGTGGTCCAAAAGACAATAAGCTCTAGGCAGAGCTCTAAAACCCTCAGTGTCTTTGGACTACCAAATGAAACCATGAAAGGGCAACACTGGCTCCAGGGCTGGAGGGTCTCCTAGATGTTGAGCACCATGCTCTTCTCAGTGTACACTCTCCTAACATTCTCATGGTCTTTTAGCAGGTGGTAGCATCCTCACTTTACAAGTAAACCAAGGCTGAGAGATAAAGTGACTGAATGCTTGCTGGTATGACCTCAAAACCACTGTTAAATCTGTGATATTAGAAAACACATCAGCATATGCCATGTTTTGTTGATATTCAGAGGAGATCTGCCCTTTCCTAAACAGAAACTGAGGAGTGCATTGGGGGATGGGAACATTAGGGGGAACATGGAAGGAGAGGAAGGAGAAATCAGAACCAGGATGTAAAGTTAATTAATTAATTTTGAAAAAGAAAACACATCAGCAGCTGCTTGAGTTGGGGGGCAGAACAAAGGGGAATGATTTTAAAGAGCCATCAAGAAACTTTTAGAAGGGCTTTTTATAACAATGCCAAAGGAGGAGGAGGAGCAAAAGACCTTCCCCTTGCTAGATCAAAGCATACCACACAGCCCAAGTGCAGACCCTTCCAAACACCTGGTAACCATGCACATGGTCAATCCATCCCCTTATGCAGCCCTGCTGGGTAAAGCAAACTCAGATCTCACTAGGAAACTTATGTGGGCTCCCACAGATTTCTTTGTGTATCCCTGGCTGTCCTGGAACTAGCTCTGTAGACCAGGCTTGCCTCAATCTCGTAGAGATTCCCCTGCCTCTGCCTCCTGAATGCTAGGATTAAAAGCTTACACTGTCACTGTCTGGGCTTGCAAGTTTCTTTTTATAACAACATTCATACAATTAAAATTATATATAGAAATATAAAAAAAAGAAAAGAAACTTTTAGAGGAGATAAGAATGCTCACCATCAGAATTGTAGTGATGGTTTCATGGGTATAACCAGATGGCAAAACTTACCAAACTACATTTAATTCATGTAATTTCCTGTATATCAGTTTTACCTCAGTGAAGCTGTTTAAAGGAAAACACACACACACACACACACACACACACACACACACACACACACACACGTACACGTACATGTACACACGCACAATCACACCACATTTGCTTTTTACTAACCACTGACCATCACATAGTATCAACCTTTAAATTTTGTCTGATTATACATATGCCAAGCAAATGAAAATGAACTATTTCCTTAACCAGTTTCTAGTTTATATTAAAAAGACATCATTGAAAGTTTAAATGAGTAACAAGTATTGTTCTAAACAATAGCATTTTGAAATACATTTTCATATAAATGTAATGTTAGTTATAAAATATGACTTGGTAAAGAATAAAAAGTAAAGGGTTTTTTTTTTTTAGGATCATACAAACTTGGGAATGAATTCTACACTTGACTCCTATTAGTGGATCTAGTAAGATTTCTAAATCTGTGTCCAGTTCTTCAAAGTCAAAGTGAGCAAAATGCATATCTATAATTACAACTCTCAAAAGACAGAAACAACAGATCTCTAAGGGTTTGAGGCCAGCCTAGTCTATAAAGTAAGCTCCAGGGCAGCCTTTCTTTAAAAAAAAAAAAAAGAAAAAAAATCAAAGTGAAAGTGATAATAACCAGGTTGCCAGTTTTAGTTCTGGCTACATATGTAACTGGATACTACTAACATTTATTTCTTATAAGTTTGGAAGCTGGGAAGTCCAAAAACAAGGTGCCAGGGGATGCACTGTCTAGTGAGAACTTGCTTCCTGTCTTCCAGATGGCACTCTTCTCATTGCACCCTGACACAGGAGAGTAGTCTGTCTTCTTATAAGGACACTGACCCCATCATGAGCATTCTACAGCCAAGATCTAATTACATCCCAAAGGCCTCATTTCCAAATACCATCACATGAGGGATTAGAGCTTCAGTATGAGAATTTAAAGGAAACACCAACAGTTAATGGAACTATGATTTACAGGAAATCATGCCCTGTACCAAGCATTGAAGTAACCATTTTATTTCATTTAATCCTCACAATAGCTACATAATGTAAATACCACTATATCCTCATCTAACAAATGGAAAAAGTTATAAAAAGATTAAATCATTTTGAAGATCACACATCAAGTAAATCCAACAATTGAGATCTAGACTCATTTACAAAATTATTCTGATGAATAAACTTAAATGACATAAATATTATCAGTGCCAGTATCAAATAAATGATAGAATTTCTACTCTCCTGCCCCTCCTGCCCCATGCTGAGAATCAAACACAGGCCCTAGCGTTCTATCACTGAGATACTACAACCCATGTGCAAACTTGCCCCCTCTTTCTTTTTTCTTTTCTTTTTTTTTTTTGAGATAGGGTCTCACTCTGCAGCCCTGGCTAGCTCAAACTCATGGTCAATCTTCTTGCCTCAGCTTCCCAAGTGCTGAGATTATAGACGTGAAGCACCATTCCTACAACCTCTATTATTTAAACCAAGCTTCTCTAAATAAATCTAGTGCATCAAGAAGAAAAACTGGTTAAGATTAATAGTGTGTACTTTACCTAATTTATCCTAGGACTATTATTTGTTTTACCAGTACAGAAAAAAAAAAATGGAATTCAGGAATGTTAAATGTTCAGTGGTGGTAGAAACAAAAGCTTATCACTTGGATGCAGGTAGAAGTCAGAACCCCATTTCTTCTGATCTAATGGACTGAAGACTAGTAGCTATCCAGGAGTCCTCCAGGCCTCCTGCTCTAGATTGGTATCTTCATCGACTGAGAAGCTACTGGTTCTCAGTCTCTCCAGGGTAAAGTTGGACTGCCCAGAGCATATTGTGTAAGCCAATCTAAGAAACCCACTTTTAATATATATTCAACTGTTCTGTTCCTCTAGAGCAGTGGTTCTCAACCTTCCGAATGCTGCGACCCTTTAATATAGTTCCTCATGTTGTGCTGACCCCCCCAACCATAAGATTATTTGCATTGTTACTTCATAACTGTAATTTTGCTACTATTACAAATCATTCTGATATGCAGAATATCTGATACATGACCCCCAAAGGGGTTGTGACCAAGAGGTCAAGAACCTTAATATACCCCAATAAGAAATAAGCCTGGAAATACACTAAATAAAAGCATGTCAGTTTAGATTAAATTGAGACAATAAAACCAACTGTAAAAATGCACACAAATAAAACAAAAACAAATAACAAAACTATTCAGTTTCACTGAAAGAATGTTTCTGATGACACAAAGATTATTAATTTACTAAATCTCAAATCTTAATCCTCAACTACATATCTTTTCTCATTCTGTGTGATAAGATACACATATTCAGTGTTTTTGCTATGTAACAAAGTACAAGACCTGACTCAAAAGCTCTAAAGCATCCACACAATGGGGTTGCAAGCTGAACTAGCTGGGGGTTTTTTTTTGTTTTTTTTTTTTTGTTTTTCATAAAACTCCATTTTCAATTGAACAAACAACTGGCAGGCAAACCATAATTACTCAGACTTGGATGTTTGGCAGACGCTTTTTCAAAAATGAACAACACAAGACTGTCACTCAAGGAAAACAACTGTCAGTATTTGTTGCCCATGATAAAATTGGAACTTTCAAAAGAAAATTAGAAAAGATTTGTTGCTGGTGGTGTTGGCACATGCCTTTAATCCCAGCATTTGGGGAGGCAGAGGCAGGCAGATCTCTGAGAGTTCAAGGCCAACCTGGTCTACAGAGCAAGTTCCAGACCAACCAGGACTACCTAAAGAAACCCTGTCTCGAAAAACCATAAAAAAAAGAAAAAAAAAAAAAGATTTGTCTGACAAGATCAGTATTAATATTAATAAGTGTAATTTTTACATTATACAGTAGAAAACACTGACCTTTTTAGAAGATCACTCAGAGTCACAGACTGAGTTGTGTAACCCCCTCTCAGATATTGAAGCCCAATAAGATGGTAGTTGGATTGGAAATTGGAGCCTTTGGGACAGTTAGGGTTAGATTATTTATAATGAGGTTTATTGTACACTAATGATGAAATTAACACCTTATTAAGAAGAGTCACCAGAGAGAGGGCCATGTGTCACACGCCTCTAATCCCAGCACTTGAGAGGCAGAGGAAGGAGGATCAGAAAGTTTGAAGCCACACTAGGCTACATGAAACTGTGTCTTAAAAAAATAAAAAAGGGACCTACAAGAGGGCTCAGCGGGTAAAGGTGCTTGCTGTCAGGCCTGACAACCTGAGTTTGACTCTGGGAATACACATGTTAGGAGAAAAACACCCCCCAAAATTATTCCCTGACCTTCACAGTGAATTCACACACACTCACCCTAAAAAAAATTTTTTTTAAGACAGCCTGGAAAGGCATGGTGGATCATCCCTTAATCTTACCACTCAAGAGACAGAGGCAGATGGATCTCTGTGAGCTCCAAACCAGGCAGGCTAGAACAAAATCAAGCCCTCTCTAAAAAAAAAAAAAAAAAAAGAAAAGAAAAAAGATAAAAGATACCAGAAAACTTTACTATTTCTCATGAAAGCAAGCATACTCACTATTACCACCCACATATGTAACCACATAGCCAGAAGTAGCCACCTATAAGCCAAGAAAACCCTCATCAAAAAACTAACCTAACGCCTTTAATCCCAGCACTTGGGAGGCAGAGGCAGGCGGATCTTTGTGAGTTCGAGGCCAGCCTGGACTACCAAGTGAGTCCCAGGAAAGGCGCAAAGCTGCACAGAGAAACCCTGTCTCGAAAAACCAAAAAAAAAAAAAACAAAAAACTAACCTAAACTAGGTGGTGGTGGTGGTGGTGGTGGTGGTGGTGGTGGTGGTGGTGGTGGTGGTGGTGGTGGTGGTGTGTCCAGCACTCCGGAGGCAGAGACAGGTGGATCTCTGTGAGTTCAAGGCCAGCCTGGGCTACAGAACGAGATCCAGGACAGGCACCAAAACTACACAGAGAAACCCTGTCTCAAAAAAAAAGAAAAAAAAAGGGGCCTTCTACACCTAATTCTTTTGATCCTTCAACCCAAGGAAAACCGAGCTCTGGTCTCTTCTAGAGTACACAACATCTTGAAAACAAAGAGTCCTTTTCAGATGTCAAATATGCTGGCATCATGATCTTAAGACTCCCTAGTCTCAAGAATTCTGAGAAATAGCTGAGCAGTGGTGCTGCACATCTTTAATCCCAGCACCTGGGAAGCAGAGGCAGGCAGATCTCTGTGAGTTCAAGGCCAGCCTGGTCTACAGAGTGAGTTCTGGGACAGCCAGAGCTGTTACACAGAGAAACCCTGTCTCAAAAAACCAAATATATATATATATATATATATATATATATATATATATAGAGAGAGAGAGAGAGAGAGAGAGAGAGAGAGGAGAGACAGACAGAGAGACAGAGACAGAGAGAGACAGAGAGAGAATGAGAAATTTCTATTATTTGTAAATGACCCTAAAGGACTGTTACAGCAACAAGACAGACTAAGATACCAATACCTACCTATGCACACTGTCTACCTACAAGAAATCATAAACACTGGTCCAGAGTGTGATAGAGTGAATTTATTTAAACACTTTCTTGGATAATTCTGATAAACAACCAAGACATTATCTAAGTCGGTTCAGACTACTGATATAACAGTTTAAAACCAGGATGCTTTACATACAGGAATTTAAAAGAACAGAGGATTAAGCCGGTCAGTGGTGGCACACATCTTTTATCCCAACACTCAAGAGGCAGAGGCAGGCAGATCAAAGCCAGTTTGGTCTACAAAGAGAGTTCCAAGACAGTCAGGTCTACACAGAGGGACCCTGCCTCAAAAAAACAAAAACAAGAAAGAAAAAAATAAAAAGAAAGAAAAAAAAGAACAAAGGATTCATTAGGTTGTTTTGTTTTTCAGCAGTATTGGAGATCACACACAAGGCTTCACACATGCTAGACAAGGATTTCTCAGATGCCACCCAGAGGCTTTAGAACAATGCAGACCAAGTTGTTTTGTTTTATTTGAGACAGGGTTTCACTCTGTAGCTCTCATTGGCCTGGAACTCAGAGAGATCTGCCTGCCTCTGCCTCCTGAATGCTGGGATTAAATACATACATGCATACCATGACTATTGAAGACAGTTTTCAATACTAGCTTTTTTCTTACAAATATAAACTACCTAATTCCTATAGCCTAAACTGTTTGAGTCTTTAACAAGTGGGCACAATTCTTTATACAGTAGAAATGTGAGGATTAAACTATATATGGAAGACAGAAAACATCTACCATATTGCCCACAACAGATACTCAACAATCAGACTGTTTTGTCTACCTTTAGCCCCTACTTATCCTAAAGTCTAAGAAAAGCTACTCTTGAGTTTTGATCCCTTTATCCTTAAAGTGAAATAGTGCCACACAAGCAATGTATGTACTACAAATCCAGTAATAATTTAATAGTATTTGCAGAAGTATAAGTAGTACATTTACATATTTTATTTCTCTGTGTAGTTTTGTTGCTCTTGTAGATGACCCAGGTTCAGTTCTTAGCACCCACATGGTGGTTCACAACTATCTAAAATACCAGTACCAGATGATCCAACACCTTCTTTCTGACCTCTGCAGGCATAAACAAACACTAATATATATGTTATACTAATTTAAAAAAAATAATAAAATGGCCAGACAAGGTGAGGCACACCTTTAATCCCAGCACCTCGGAGGCAGAGGCAGGAGGATCTCTATGAGTTATAGACCAGCCTGTTCTATATAGTGAGTTACAGGACAGCCAGAGCTACATAGTAGAGACCTGCCTCAAAATAAAGCAATAATAACTAAATATTAATTAAAGACTTAAATTTTCCTAAAGTCAGTCAAGCACTATAACAGGGACATGCACTAGATGTTCTCTGGGTACAAAATAGGGGCACTTTGTTGTTATGACAACCTTAGCTGTTCTCAAAGATTTCTTAAGGAATATCATTTAATCCAAAAGGATGACCAAAAGGAGAAATGTCATAAGTAAAGTTATGAAACATCAACATAGCTCAGCAACTACACAGTGCTTGGTAGTCAGTACTATGAGTGATGAGAGATAACCCAGGAGTGTACACTATACTGCAGATAGGCACAGATCATAGATGCCCATATATGTTGTGTGAAGGAGCCAAGGGAGAGATTTAAACGAGAAAGTAACAAGAACATACCCTATAGATCTGTGTCTTGAGTAACCATATGAATGGTATGGTAATTCCCTTAAGTTAGGACAAAACAGAGAAGAGACCATTTTAACTGTTTGTGAGTAGGAAGTGTACAGAGATAGAGGTCAGAAGTAGACAGCAGCATGAGTTGTTCAGTATCAGGAGATACAGTATCAGGACATTGGAATGGCTATAACGGAGGTGGTAGAGAGAGGCCAGTGGTATGTGTAAGCTCAGGAAAGGAATCTGAGCTGGAGAAAGAGATTTGACAGTCATTAGCATATGGACAAGACTACTCACAGTATCAAAGAAGTCTAGTGAGCCAGGAAACCAACCCTAAAAAAATATAAACACTCATACACAGCAGATTAAAAAATTAAATAAATACAAAGAGAGATATCAACACATTAAAAAGCAGAAATAACAAACACTTTGTCATAACTGTCAGCTATTTTTACAATTCCAAAAAGTTTTTTCCTGAGAGACATGATGGCACACACCTGTAAAACCAGAACTTTAGAGGCTGAGGCAGAAGGAACACTGCAAATCTGAGGCCAGCTTGCTCGACGTGGTAATTTCCAAGCTAGCTCCTATCAGGCCTGATGACCTGAGTTCTATCCTTAAGACCCAAAAAGTGGAAGAAGAGAAAGATTCCCTCAAGTTGTACTGACTGCCACAGATACACCATGATATAAACACACTCAACACCTACACATGCGAACACACACATTTAACTAAATAAGTTTATTTAAAAAAAAAATTCTCACCAGTATGGTGACCATGATTTTAATCCCAGCACTCAGGAAGCAGAGGCAGGCAGATCTCTGTGAGTTCGAGACCAGCCTGGTCTATATACTGAGTTCCAGATCAGCCAGAGCTACATAGTGAAACTCTGTCTCAAAAGGGAAAAAAAAAAGTTCCCCTTATAGCTGGCCCTGCCCCTCATTGGGAGTGACAGCCCCAGCCCTCACTAGAACACAGGAGAGCTGGCCCAGATGGCATGGGCCTAGGAGAGCGGTCTCTGCTGTCCCTTCCCCCAGAGGGCAGTCCCTGTGGCCCAGAACCTACCAGCTCAGCTACCATCCAGACACACACATCCTGGGCCTTGGGTTGGCCCACCCTAACATCTACCCCATCGATGACCTGCTGGAGTCCACGGAGGGATTGGTCCTGCGAAACAATAACCGCAGGATCTCTATGACAACAGCAGGATGTCTGAGGAGTTTCGGTGAGGGTCCAGTGCTGACGGTGTGTGTCCCAGAGACCTGGAAGCAGACCAATGACTCACTGCAGTGAACATTTTGCGGGTGGGGCTGATTGGACAGAGGGGTATACCTCGTGACTCACTGAAGCTAACAATGCCACTAGAAAGAATAAAGAGGTGCTGGAAAGACAGAGGAGTGAGGTCGTCTTTATTTGCTTGTTTGTTTATTTGTTTTGTTTTTAATTAATTTGGGGTGGCACAATGTAAGGGTGAGGGGTGGATATGGAGGTTCTAGGAAGTGAACCAGATGGGGTGCATGATGTAAAATTCCCCAAGAATCAATAAAGAATTATGTTTTAAAAAATGTTTCCCCTGCTAAACAGAAAACCAAGAAGGGCAAAAAATTAAAACTAAATTTTTAAAAAAAGGAACAGTGAAAGCTTGGTCTGGATATAAAGTTCATCAGAGGGCTTGCCTTACATGAAACACCCTGGGTTCAATCCTCAGCACCAAAAAAAAAAAAGCAAAGTTTTTAGCTGGATATGGTGTGTACATGTTTACAATCCGAACAGTTAAGAGGTAGAAAATACTGAGTAATAAAAGAGCAGTCTCGAGAAACAATTCACAAGTAAAATAAAAATATCAGTAACAGCAGTGGCTACTATATTAAATGTCAACTATGTGTATCCACATTCCAGGTACTTTGTCCTTCTTTAATTCATTTATCAACCCAGAGAGTATTAATACCCTCTTCAATGTGTACAAATAGTCCTCACTCTATTACTTTCTGTAATTGTTACAGAAAACAAAAAGAGAAGCAGCTAATTTGTCTGGATAGTGGCAAAAACAACATATATTTCCCAGTTCAATAAATCCTTAATTCTTTCATTTTTAGCTCTCAAGCATACTTACTGTGGCACTGGGTCCTCAAAAGTTCACTTGGAAGAAATTCTCTAGTCCTTTTTCTAACCCACTGTAACTAACAACCTTTAAATTTCAAGGGAGAAACTAGGGAATAATCTTCATGTATGCCCCCATTCTACTGGAAGAACATTTAAGATAGACAATAAGTCTAACATGCTTTTTTTTTTTTTTTTTTTTTGGTTTTTCGAGACAGGGTTTCTCTGTGTAGCTTTGCGCCTTTCCTGGAACTCGCTTTGGAGACCAGGCTGGCCTTGAACTCACAGAGATCCGCCTGGCTCTGCCTCCCGAGTGCTGGGATTAAAGGCGTGCGCCACCACCGCCCGGCTCTAACATGCTTTTTATCACATGTAAGTACCTGATTTCAGTTTGGAAGATACGTTTATATAATCATTTACAATTTAAAAATATTTTCAGTTATTCTATCACTTGAGCCTAAGTTGATAGATAAGTAAAGTGAAGTTCTAATAGATCATCAATAAATATAGATTACAAATTTCTTGGACAAACATTTCCTCATTCAGGTTGCTAAGCTTCTGGTATGTGCAGCTGAGGATTTCCTATTTGTGGTACTCTGTATTTCAGATGGGAAATGGTCCCACACAATCAGGTAAGGGCCGAGGTACCAGGTAGGCTGCCTATCTGCATATGTATAAAAATATAACTAGAAGAGTAGACAGAGTAAGCCAGGAGTGTGGTGCATGCCTAACATCTACTAAGGCAGGAGGACCTCAAGTTTCAGACTAGCCAGAACTACACAGCAAGTTCATGTCACTTAAAATGGAGACACTGTCTCATTAAAAAAAAAAAAAAAAAGTTTGCCAAAACATGACAAGAAGCTTCAAATTAATATAGCAAGGAATTAGAACCTAGGACATCTAAATTCCTGCCAATGGAAGACTCCAAAACAGTGCTCTTTCAGAGCTCACACACGACTTCCACCACTACTACCTTGTCATTCTATTTCCAACTATGATTGGGTAACTGGATCATCCATACAGACAAATTTGCTTCCTCTAGCTACCTAGACTACCCATATGCTTTAGTGTCTGTATACATGCACAATAGAAAGTTTTTTGGGCACTGGGCTCAGTGTTTGAGTGCATAACCTGTGGGAAGCTCTGATCTGAAGGGAGAGAAGGAACAGGGCATTAAATGGTAAGGATGCACACTAATTTAGCCTTTTTACTTTTTTGTAATTTCCTATTTATTTCAAGTACATGTATTATTTTAACAATAGAAAAGATAAAGCTTTTTATAGTTTTTTATAGTTAAAAATAAAGGTAAGGCAGAAAAGAAAAAAAAAGAAAGGTTGGTTCACATAAAAATCAGGAAAGTTATTACTTCTAAGGGAGAAGGAAGAAGACAGATTTAATCAGGCAGGAGAGCAGCCTCCCAAGAGGCTTTAAAACACTAACCCCTGACTGGGGATGCAGTTCAATGGTAGAGAGCTTTGCCTAGCATGTTCAAGGTCCTAGATTTGATCTGGGGTGGAGGCAGGAAGCAAGGGTGACAAAAACAAAGACCTCTCTGATCCTGTAACTTGAATTCAGGAGGCTGAGGCAGAAGAATTGTTTTTGGGCTACATAGCAGGACACCATCTTTAAGTAACAAAAGCACTAGAAATCTCCTTTTTATAAAGTGAGGTAGTGAGTACACAGGTCTTCAACTTGGGTCGTTTTGGTTTGGTTTGTGACAGGGTTTCTCTGTGTAGCCCTGGCTGTCCTGGAACTCACTTTGTAAACCAGGGTGGCCCCAGACTCAGAGATCTGCCTGCTGCCACCTCCCAGAGTGCTGGGATTAAAGGTATGCACCACCATGCCTGACTCGACTGGTTATTCTTTAAATTGTGGATTTGTGTTAAATACACTTTTATACATATGAGTCATTTCATAATTTAAAAAGACATGGTCAGGGTTGGGGAGTCAGAATTCTAGGCAATAACCCACACTCTGCTACTTATTGACTGTATCCCTTTAAAAAAGCATTTTATTACTCTTAACAGCACAGTTGTTATTTGCTAGATTGTGAAGCTAACAGCTAACTTTTTTTGACATTTAATGAACTGCTTAAAGTACCTAAACTATAAACATACAAACTGTAGATTAATTGTGTTTTCAAAATAATATAACAGTAACTTTATAAACAAAAGAATGCCATAATACTAAGAATTCAGTGGCAGGGTAACAACCATTCACCATTCCAGCTTCTGCCCATCTCTCTATGATAATGAAAACTAATATTGGTTTAATATGCACTACATAACACATTGTGTTAAATGCTTTCTTAATGTATTCTGTTTAACCCACCAAACAAATGAGGTTAATTTTATTATCCTCACTTTACAGATAATCGCATTGTGCCCAAGGTCACATACTAGTAGTGAGCTTCAGAATCTACACGTTAGCCAACACATTCCCTTGCCTCACCTCGTCTGTCTCCTTTGACAACCTTCATAAAGTATGAATGTCTTGTTTTGCCATTTTAACCACAGTTAAACATACAACTCAAGATCTTCAATGTATTCACAATGTTGTGCAATAATTACCCCTAAGTAGAAAAAGGGTTTTATGACTTTACTGAAATCATTCCCCTTTCAAATACTGGAATCAGAATTGGGATTTGTTTTTTTGTTTGTTTGTTTGTTTGTTTCTGTTTTGTTTTGTTTTTTGGTTTATTCGAGACAGGGTTTCTCTGTGTAGCTTTGTGCCTTTCCTGGAACTCACTTGGGTAGCCCAGGCTTGTCTCGAACTCACAGAGATCCGCCTGCCTCTGCCTCCTGAGAGCTGGGATTAAAGGCGTGCGTCACCACTGCCCGGCTCAGAATTGGAATTTGAAGTCAAAACCCTTGACTCCTAAATTCACGGGCTCTTCATTTTCCCCAGGTTTCTGTCTACCAAACCCTCCACCAGTTCTCCACTTTTCACCCTACCTGCTTCACTACTGCATAGGTAACCATGACTATAGGAAAAACAAATCCACCAAGACAGTTCTCCCATTTTTGAGCTTCCAAAAACTGGGGCTTTAACATGAACAGCCCAACAGCAAATTCACAAAAGCAATGTCTGGACCCCAGAGTAAAATTATTAGAAGAAATGCTCTCATTGGTTAGATTACATTCTCACTGAATTACAGGCAACTGCTTAAGCTTGATTTTTTTTTTAATTAGAATACAGAAAGCATCCAAAAAACAAAAACAAACAAACAAAACAAAACAAAAAACCCTACACTTCCAATTCTAAGGATGTCTACCCCTATATCACTCCACCTATTTTGGGGGAAGAAAAAAAAATTTAAGACTCTATAAGGGCATTTTTATGTGTTCAATTATGAAACCCAAGTTTGTTTTGTAGTTGAACACTAAAGCTTTAACAAAAAAAATTTTTTTTAATTCCCATTGGTATCAATTTTAACTTCTTTCCATTTCTCCTCCTTTTCCCTCACACTGAGCTCTAATCAACAGCCACTTCAAGCTTAACATGTCATTGTTAATGCAATTAAACCCAGAAAACTGCTTCCCTAAAGCTGTTCTCTCTCTTTACACTCCCCTCCACCTTCCATCAAGCATTCTACCACAAGAATAAACTCATCTGTAAGCTTGAAATCAAATTTCTGATGAAATATATGGAGTTATTGTGTTCATAGTTAATGCAACGTGCCTACATCAACATCGTCCCCTTAAAAGTAATATATGGTTGTATATACTTCATTTATCCACACCTAACAAAATTCTGATCGCTCGAATTCCTTTAGAAAAAAATTCAATCTATAGAAACAGCCCAATTATTTTAAATCTTAACAAGTAATGTCAAAAGAATGAACAACTCCATCAGTACCAAACCATCTTGCCAATGAATATTTATTACATTTCCGTATTTCCTGTCTTCTCTCTGTTTACATAAAGTGGTAATGCCAAGACTCATCTCAAGATTATCAGTCTGCAATACAATGACGGGCCTAATTGCCTTGCAAACCAGGACACCAATAAATAGAGTCTTCAAGCAATCAATTTTATTGGGAGGAGGTGGGGCTTGTTAACCTCTTTCTGCATACACACACCTTGCCTGCCTAGAAAATAAATTCAGTCTTCGTATTTTTCAGTATCATTAATCAGTTCTCAAGCAAGAATGCACCCTTACCAACCTCAAGTTCATCAAAGTCCATTTAAATTACAAATTCCAGAACTAGTTTTCAGTGGGGGGGGGGGGGGATGAGAAGGCAGAGACAATTTCACCTTTTCCCACCTTTCCATTGAGAGTTAGTCCCCCCTACCCCCCAAGTTTCTCTTTATGACACAGGAACTGCCAGACACCCCCCTCTCTGTTAATTCTACCTTAAATGAAGGTTCTCTCAAAACTTTACCCTTGGGCTGTTATTTCCGGACAATACCAACATAAACCAAACAAAAAGGTCAAATTGACAGCGTAAGATATCCCCTAGGAGAATCTTTAATGTACCTGCTCTGTCTCCTGTGGAAGACCCTTCTAATGACCTTATTATTATTGTCTCTCACCAAAGCAACCATGGATGTAAGTGTTCTAACCCCTAAACCTCTAGTGTGTCTTGGAGGACATCCTTTCCTAAATGAGCCACCCCACTTCTTCCCAGTACTGCTCACTGGCCCTCTCCATCCTCTGTCCCAACAACCGTATCCAAAACGCTGGGTCTTTCATGTCTTAAATTTCCCCTCTGCCACCACACCACAGGTAACCAGCTCATCACAGACATTACTTCTGCAAAACGGGCAGAGAGACATTTTCTTTAAGACACCATCCCCTAACCTTGCTCACCATCTGCCAGTATTCTCTCAGCGAGTCCAGCTGAGGAAGTAGGCTTACATACCCTCTGCCTCCAACTTACGCCCGGGGGAGCCACCTTGCTCCCTCCAATGACTGTAAACTCACCCTAAATCCTTTTCCACTGTGCTCTCATCACCAATTTCAATCCCTGCCCTCCTATTTGGGGCCCAGCTTACAATACTCCCTCCTGTCAGCTTACCATCCTGTAGTTGGAAGTCTCATCCCTCCCAGCCCATATTCCAACCTCCAGCAGCCGACCCCAAGGAAACCCCAAATTCTACCTCTTCTGTTCTCTCCAAACCCAAGCTATTTCCTTAAGTATTCACAAATTCCACCATCCCCAGAAGACAACAGCCCACTTCAAGCTTAGGTCTCAACCCATGCCAAACCCCTCACCCCCAGCTCCTACCAGCTCCATCAGCTTTCCCCAGGTCCATCCCAAATCCCACCTTCCAGAATTAGCACTCCCCGGAGTCCCATCCAACGTTTAGATCCCACTCCGCATTTTAAAAGATCTCCTTAACCCCCACCCCAGCTCCGATCTCAAGCTGTCAACTGCTTCAGGCCAACCCCAAATCATCACCTTCATCCAGTCCCCTCCCCCATTAAAAGACATCCCACTCCAGTCTCACCTTCCACCTCGCCCCAAGACAATCCCCAATCCCACCTCGATACCCCACACACGCCATGCTCCTGTCCCAGGTCTGGTTATCCCTCCCTGTAGGGTCGCCCCCCCCCTCCCCCGCTACCCTCCCTTGACCTGCGGTGTCCCACCCTCACCCAACCCCCAGCCCGCGCTCGGACAAGTCTCCCCCACCAGCCCGCCGTTCCATCGCGGTCCACCTCGGTCCCCTCCCCCCCGGCCGGCGCGGGGGCCCCACGGCCCCCACCCTCATTCTCCCCGGCGCCACCAGCCCAAGCTCCACAGGAGCGGGCCGGGGGGCGGGGGGTCTCCTCACCGGAGAGCTGCTGCAAGCGAAAACCGCGGCGGCGGCGGCGGCAGCTGAGGCGACGGTGCCCTTGTCTTCTCCGGAGGCTACAGCGGCGACGCTCTCGTTCCCTCGTCCGTGTCCAGTAGGGTGGTGGATGGCGCGCAGGGACGGGAGCCTCCTCCTCCTCCTTCTCCTCAGCTACTCGGCTCTGAATCCTCTGCAGTAGCCGCGGAGAAACCCGACAGTGGGGGAAGGGGACGCTCGGCTGCAGGCAAGAGAGGAGGAGGCAGGGGGAGGGGGCGGGGGACCTCTGAGAAGGGCGGGGGAGGAGGAGCCCGCGCGCCGTCCCGACACGTCCCACAGCCTCAGAGCCCCTGGACTACAACTCCCGGCATGCTCTGCCGCGGCCCTGCGCGGCCTGCATCTTCCAACCGCGCGCCGGTCCTGGGGCCGCACCCTCTTGGGTCACAGACAATGGAATGAAGCCGACCGTCCACGGAAGACTTTTGTAAACTCAAAGACCGCTTGAGAGGGAAGTCGGATATTTCTGCAGCCTCATCTCCATGAAGAAAAACTCTCTTCGTCTCCAACCTATACAAACACTCGTTTCCGCCCAAGGGACTACACCTCCCAGCATGCCGCACACAGCTGCCCAGCCTCTCCTTCCGGACCCCTCTCAGACCCGGTACTACAGTTCCCAGGAGTGTGGTCCTTGCGAAATGCTGGGACATGCAGTTCTCAGTCCTTCCTCCATGTTAAGAAAAAGAAGTGAAAGAGAGGAAAAGGGGAAGGACTATTCCAGCCCACAGAGCTTGGGCCTAGATGGGCTACATCACCTGTAATTCTGTACTCTTCCTCGCCATCTCCGATGTCACTGTCTCTCCAGAATTAACGCAGCAGCTGCCTCACTGGCTTCCCTGCAAATTAAAGGACGATTCTGCAACTTAAATCCTCATGTAAAAAGGACATTTGTTTACATTTACATTACTTATAAGTATTTAGTTTGCAAAAATGATCGAAAATGTTAGAAAGAAATGACCAAGGTTATTAGAGGAGGTTGTTGAATAGGAGGTGGGGAGGATGTAGATACCCATCAATATGGGCTGATTCAATAAATGGTGATGCATACACACAACGTAGTGCTAAGCAGCCATTTAAAATGCTGATAAATGTCTTTAGACATGGAAGGCTCTTCACAATTTGCTCTCAGAGGGGCAAACTGATTACAAAAACAGCATGATTAGACAGGTTCAATTTATTTGAAGTTTAAGGATATAAAAGCATAACGGTTTCAGGAGAGAGATTCTTCAAAATGTTATCAGTGATTATCTTTGAAAAAGGATTGTTAGGTTTCAAGTTACTCTTATTTTATATTGCCTGAATTGCTATTTCCAAAAAATATTATCTCCAAATACAACAAGCTGTCTTTTCCACCTAGAAACTTTTCTTGGTTGCCGTTTTCCTGAATGGTGCTTTAGGACTGTGTGTTTTTCTGTAAACTCAGGAGATCCACTATTTAAAAAACAGTGGTTATGCACTGTTAGTTACTTCTCTGCTTGCTGAGACAAAATACCGCCGCCGCCACCCGGCTATATCTTAATTCTTATCCTGGTGGTTTCTAATCTGTGGGCCAGAGATCATTGTGCACAAGGTAAATGAACATAAGGGAGCACAATTATTGTAAAGGGTCCACAACACTCTACCTCACAAACCATTGTCTGTGAAATGAATAAAATGTATTTACACTTAAAAAATATTTTTCTGGGCTGGGGAGAGGGCTCAGCGGGTAAAGGCACTAGCTAGGCCAGCCTGACGCCCAAGTTTAATCCCCAGAACATACCACATAGCAAGCATGTGTGGTGGTGAGCACCTGTGAGCTCAGCCCTTAGGAAGCAGAGGTGGAAAACCACCGGGAAGCTCCTGAGCCCCTCGCCTGGAGTACGAGAGCACCGAGCACCCTAGCAGAAGCTAGAGAGACCTTGCCCCAAGAGGTGGAAGGAGAGAATTTACTCCCCAGGCTTTGGGGTTTCTTGTTTGTTTGGTTGGCTTTTTTGCTTTTGTTTTGTTTTTCCAGACAGGGTTTCCCCGTGAAGAAGAAAATATAAAATAAAAGCCAGGAGTAGTAGCACATGTATATGGTTCTAGCAGTTGGAAAGTGGAAACAAAAGAATCAGAGTTCAGGGTCAGCTTCAGCTACCTAGCAAGTTCAAGGCCAGCCTGTGCTACATGGACTCTGTCTCAAAAGAAAAACAATGAGATTTTATTTTTTTAACTGTTTATTATTATGCCTATGAGTGTTGTTTCCTGCATATGTATGTGCACCACATGTGGACCTGGTTCCCTTGGAAGTCAGAAGAGGGTGTCAGATCTGGAATGGGAGTTACAGACAATTGTGAGCTACCGTGTAGGCTCTGGGAATTGAACCCAGGTCTTCTGGAAGAACAAGCAGTGTTTTTAATCACTGAGCCATCATTCCAGCCCCAAGACTTTTTTTTTCTCTATTTTCTAAAAACAAGTAAGACTGAGCATGGTGGCTGGTGCCTTTAATCCCAGCACTCAGGAGGCAGAGGCAGGCGAATCTCTGACTTCGAGGCCAGCCTGGTCTACAGAGTGAGTTCCAGGTCAGCCAGGGCTACAACAGAGAAACCCTGTCTCAAAAAACAAAGCAAAGTAGATAAGTGGATTCCTCAAACTGCTCGTTTTTTCTTTATTGATTTTTATTGATTATTGTTTCAACAATTATGATATTTCTTTGTTAGTAATTATTTCCATCAAGTCTACCTTTCCCTTTGTGCAATTTCAGCCACTATTGGCTTTTATATTGTGTTGATTATTCCTACGAAAAGGAATTTTCCCGGGGGCCAGCTTTGCCGTGTTCAGTGTTATTGACAAAGACAGGACCATTCAGTCTGCTTTTCCAGCCATAGTAAATTGTACCACGTGGAGCTTTAGCACTGTCAGTTTTATTTTTATGTAGATTATTTCTACCATATAGAATCTTTCTCCAGACCTATGACAACAAACTCAGAGTCAAAATGACACTGTCCGAACACTAACCTTTGCCTGTCACCTTCTGATTTGTGCTCTGTAGTGAATTTGTCCTCGTCATGGGATGGGCTCTTTGCACCTATCTCAAAACGTCTCTGGAAGCCTTGGAACAAGTATGAGATTTGTTTCTAAAACTGCTCTGGGGACTGTACAGATGGCAGCTTGGTGGAAAGGTGTTTACCAGTCGTGCTCAAGGATCTGAGTTTGAAAAAAGGAACAAAAAAAAATGTCTCTAAGGCCAGGTATGGTGGTACCACACACATGGGAGGTGGAGTCATAAGACTAGAAATTCAAAGGTCAACCCCAGCCTAAACTGCATGAAACCCTATAATAATAATAATAATAATAATAATAATAATAATAAATACTATTATTATTATTAGTTACTTTGGAAACATAAGAAAATAGACATTAAAGATTACATTAGAAGAACTGATCTTTATTAATGAGCCAATGGCTGTTTTAGTGTCTAAATCTGTTATTTTATCAAATCCTTCAGTCTGTGCTTCCTCAGATATGCCTTTTAAAAAATAAACTGTGTGTGTGTGTGTGTGTGTGTGTGTGTGTGTGTGTGTGTGTGAGAGAGAGAGAGAGAGAGAGAGAGAGAGAAGGTATGTACACATGAAGTGCAAATACCCACAGAAGCCAGAAGAAGGAGCCCCAGCTCCCCTGGAGACACAGGCAGTTGTGAGCCACCTCTCTTGGCTACTGGGAACTGAACTCTGGTCCTCTGAAAGAGCAGCAGATGCTCTACACCACTGAGTCGTCTCTCCAGTTCCTCATATCCCCATTTTATAGTAGAGAAAATCAAGACCAAAAGCAAGAAAGGGATTGGCTGAGCTGCAATTTAAAACACGCCAGTTTTGATCTTCAGCTAGTGCAATTTGACTGATTATGACTTCCTAAATTACCTCATTTCATTTATAAAATTTGGCAGTCGGGCGGTGGTGGCGCACGCCTTTAATCCCAGCACTCGGGAGGCAGAGCCAGGCGGATCTCTGTGAGTTCAAGGCCAGCCTGGGCTACCAAGTGAGTTCCAGGAAAGGCGCAAAGCTACACAGAGAAACCCTGTCTCGAAAAACAAAACAAACAAACAAAAAATTTGGCAATAATCTTTTTGGAGAGATAAACATTATTTTTCAGTACGTTTTGTTTTTTGAGACAGAGTTTCTCTGTGTAACAGTCTTGGCTGTCCTGGAACTCACTCTGTAGGCCAGGCTGGCCTTGAACTCACAGAGATTCTCCTGCCTCTGCTTCCCAAGTGCTAGGATCAAAGGCATGTACCACCACAGCCTGGCTAATATTTTAGTTTTTAAAAAATTAAGGAGGCTAGTCAAGAGAAAACACATGGATATAAAGAAAATGCTCTGAAAGAGCTTCTTGTTAGCAAATAGAGACAAAAGCATGAAAATATTTATAAGTGACCCAATACTGGGAAGCAGAAAACTGCCATTTATGTTGAAGGCTGTTACATGAACCTGCTAAACCAGCTTGCCAGACTGTTAGGGAGTAAATAACACACCACTGACATTCAGTGCGTGCATAGCAAATACCCATTCTAATATTTCATTCCAACAGTCAATGGTAAGTGAATAAAACTATATCCTATTCATCCTTCAGGACCTGAACCAGCTTCAATAAGCCTCTCCTGACCTGCTTGGTTAGGAGTCTGCTCTGGGCTCCCACAGCTGGTTCACACTCTTCACCATCTACCCTCTTTCCTCAATGACAAGGCCCAAGAGCATCTGATTCAGCCCTGTGACCTAGAAGTCAAGCTAGCTCAGGGCTTCTTGCAAGTTAGGAGTTAAGTAAATGGTGGTTGAATTAATAAATAAATCAATCAATAGGACAAGTACACAGACCATATAGATAATCAGTTCAAATGCAAAGAAAAAATATACATTAAATTAAGTGAAAGGCAAAAGATAAATGGAACTTTCAGAAGCCATCGCAGCAAGGGATGCTCCCACACAGTGACAGCCACATGAAGGAAGAGCCTTGACATACTGGCCTGAGTTCTTGCTTCTGCCACTTCCAAGCTACAGGACTTCTGTCAAGTTGCTTCCCACCTGCACCTGTTTTCTCATCCACAAAACTGGCCAACCCAGAAGACTCCTCCCAAAGAACAGATGAAAGGTAACTGAAGTAGCAGATGCTGTGCAGGGTATGAAGAGCTGGAGGAGTGACGATTGTCACTTGCAAAGGCCAGACTGGGAAAAAGTGGTTGGAGCTGAAGCCTAGCAGAATCCTTCATATAAAGCTGCTCAAATATACACACTTTAAAAAATAAAAAGTAGAGCCGGGCGGCGGTGGCACACGCCTTTAATCCCAGCGCTCAGGAGTCAGAGCCAGGAGGATCTCGGTGAGTTCGAGGCCAGCCTGGTCTACAGAGAGAGATCCAGGACAGGCGCCAAAACTACACAGAGAAACCCTGTCTGGAAAAACCAAACTAAATAAATAAATAGAAAGTAGGACAAAGGCTGGAGAAATGGCTCAGTCCTTAAGAGCACTTGCTGCTCTTACTGATGACCTAGGTTTGGTTCCCAGCACTCACATGGCAGATCACAACTCCAGTTCCAGAATACACAGTGAACATTCCTACATGCAGGCAAAACACTCATACACATAAACTAAAAATGAATATAAAAGAAATAAAGAAGGGCTGGAGAGGTGGCTCAGAGGTTAAGAGCACTGGCTGTTCTTCCAGAGGTCCCGAGTTCAATCCCCAGCAACCACATGGTGGCTCACAACCATCTATAGTGAGATCTGGTGCCCTCTTCTGGCATGTAGACAGAACACTGTATGTGTAATAAATAAATAAATCTTTAAAAAAAAAAAGAAGAAAGAAAAGTAAGGCTGGCAAGATAGCTCAGCTGGTAATGGCTCCTGCTGCCAAGCCTAACAACCTGAGTTCAAGCCCCAGCTTCTCACAAGGTGGAGGGAGAGAACTGACTCCTGAAACTTGTCCTCTGACCAACACACACACACACACACACACACACACACACACACACACACACACATACACACACACATACACACACACACACACACACAGTGTATTCAAGTGGACACATGCATATGCAAAATAAATAAAATATAATAATAAATAAGTATACCAATAGCAACTGTTTGAATTGTGTCCCCCTCAAAACAACAACAAAAACAAAAAATGCCCATGTCCTCATCTTAAACCTTATACTTGTGAATGTGACCTTATTTGCAAATAGGTTCTAGGCAGATCGGATTAAATAAGGATTTTGAAATGAGATCATCCTGGATTTAGGTGGCCCCTAAATCTAATAAGTTCATAAGAGAAAGTTATGTTTTTCACTTTTTTCCAGTATTGGGGCTTGAACCTAGGGCCTTTTATGTGTTAGCCAAATGCTCTACCTTTGAACTCAGTGCAAGCTCTGTGTCCTTGAGACATAGAGAGGATGACATGGTCATATACAACTATATACAACTGTAACCCTAGCACCCAGAGTCTAAATAGGAAGGGTTGAAAAGTCAAGATCAGTCAGGGCTACATTGACTGCATATCTTCAAAGCAGAAGGGAGAAGCTGGGCTTGATGACTCACACCTTTAATCACGAGGCAGGGGCAGACAGATCTTAGTGAATTTGAGGCCAGCCTGGTCTACAAAATGAGTTCCAGGACAGCTAAGGCTACTCAGAGAAGCCCTGTCTCCAAAAACAAAAACAAAGTGGGGTGGGGGAGTTGGGCATGGTGGCACATGCCTTTAATCCCATCACTCAGGAGGATGAGACACACAGATCAGCCAGACTGATTTACAAAGCAAGTTTCAGGCTAGCCAAAGCCACATAGTAAGACTCTGTCTCAGGAAATAAAAATAAATGAGTAGGAGTTTGGGGTGGAGGTGCTGAGAGATGGCTCAATGGTTAAATTACTAGCTGCTCTTCCAGAGAACCCGTGTTTGATTCTCTGTATCCACATGCCAACTCACAAGCATCTGTAACTCCAGTTCCAGGCGATCAGACACCTTCTTCTGGTCTCCACAGGTACCAGGCACACAAGTGGTACACAGACATATGCAGCCGAAATACCCATGCACATAAAAAAAATTTAAAGCAATAAAAGAAAATAAAAATATTTTTAATCCCTCCAGATAGATTCAAAAAAGTCCCTTTTGGAAAATGTTTGTCGGGTCCCTTATATACAGGGAAAACCACCTTTAACTCCCCCCATCAAGACAGGGTTTCTCTGTGTAGCTTTGGAGCCTGTCCTGGAGCTCACTCTGTAGACCAGGCTGGCCTTGAACTCACAGAGATCCACCTGCCTCTGCCTCCCAAGTGATGGGATTAAAGGCGCGCCCCACCACTGCCTGGCTCCACCTTCAACTTTTACTAATTTCTAGTTAAAATTGAGAATTTCTTCAGTTCTGTCTATGGACCACCACGAAACGATAGCAATCCCTATGACTGATATAGAAAGGTAAGATGCTTTCCCACACACTAGACTCTGAGCAGATCTGAAAATGATGCTCACTGAAACACCTCCCTTCACTGTTAGACATCTACCAGCTCGCACTACCCCAAACATTAACAAGAAGCACTCAGACAGGTGGAGGAAGAGAACTGACCAGATGTTGTCCTCTAACAACTGTCCATATGAACACTGTGCACACCCCACAAATCATAATTTTAAAATGTAAGTAGTGAGTCAAGTAGGTGTGGTAACACACTCCTCACTGTCCCTAAGAATGATGCCCTTGAGAGTCACTCAGATTGTTAACATGCATCAGTCACTGAAGAGTACAGTGTTAAACTGTATAAATGGCCTATGGCTGTTTAATCATTCATTCATTGGAGGGTTGACAGTTGTTTGCACTGTGACGGATAAAATAAAGCTGCTATGTACATTCAGGAGTAGTTTTTTTTGGGGGGAGGGGTTGTTTTTGTGTGTGTGTGTGTACCTAAGTTTTTGTTTCTCTGAGATATATGTACAGCAGGGTGATTGCCAGGTGCAATGGTTTGAATACCTCACCCACATTCACCTCTTAGAAAATTTTTCTCCAATGTATCAAAATGAGACATTGGGCTAGAAGACAAGTACATGTTTTTTTGGATTTCTCTTTCTTTGTTTATTTTTGAGACAGGGTCTCTCTATGTAGCCCTGGCTGTCATGGAACTCAAGTTGTTAACCGGGCTAGCCTTGAACTCTGCTTCTCTAGTGCTGGGATTAAAAGTGTGTCTCACCATGCCCAGCTACATTTTTTTTTTTTTTTTGAGACAGGGTTTCTCTGTGTAACCCTGGCTGTCCTGGAACTTACTTTGTAGACCAGGCTGGCCTTGAACTCAGATATCGGCCTGCCTCTGCCTCCTGAGTGCTGGGATTAAAGGTGTGCGCCACTACAACCAGCAAACCTGGGTCCTCTAGAAAAACAGCCGATGCGGGTGCTCTTAACCACTGAGTCATCTTTCCAGCACCTTAACTGCCCCCTTAAAAAAATCCATTTGCATGTTTCATTTTATAAGAAATTCTTGGGGCCCAGCAAGATGGCTCCACAGGAAAAGGCACTTGCTATCAAGACTGACTACCTGAGTTCTGTCCCAGGATTCCGGAGTCCACATAGTAGAGGAAGAACCAGTTCCCTGACCTCCGAATGCTTTCTCTCTCTCTCTCTCTCTCTCTCTCTCTCTCTCTGTAACTGGCTTTTTCTTTTAGGCCACTAAACAGCTCCCAAATCATGACACAGAGACTTATTACTAGTTTTGAATGCTCAGCCTAGCTTAGGCACATTTCTGGCTAGCTCTTTTAACTTAAATTAACCCGTTTCTTCTTATCTAGTTTTGCTTTGGGGCTCATTACCTTTCTTACGTCTGTACATCTTACTTTCACTGCGTCTCTATGGCTGGCTGTTCCAGGAGAGGCGCAAAGCTACACAGAGAAACCCTGTCTTGAAAAACAAAAACAAAAACAAAAAAACAAAAAAACAAAAAAAAAAAGAAACCCTGTCTTGAAAAACCAAAAAAAACAAAAAACAAAAAAAACATGCATGAAAAATAAAGAAAATGAAATAAAAACTTTCAAACTTTTCATAATGACTATTATTTTACATTCCTACCAGCAATACACGATGATCCAGTTTCTCTACACCCCCTGCCAACATTGGTATTATGACTTTTTAAACTGTGTGTGTGTGTGTGTGTGTGTGTAGGTGCTGTGTTTAATCAATGAATTTCCAGGAACACATACAAACCAAATTCCTCACCAAAAAAGAGCTTTTTAACCTTAAAACTAGGGAAACACTGGAAGGAACAAGAAAACCTTGCATTGTCTTTTAAAGGGCAGTAAATTTAATGTTGTCTGTTCAGGAAGTATTTTACTGTTGTCCCAGGTTGGAGAGCTTCCACTGATGACAGAAAACTGAGGCTTTGAGAAACTCTTGGGGTGTGGCTGGGCCTCAGAATCTTGGTTTCTGCAGACACATTTCTCCCCAACATGTACAATCATCCTACCCACGATTCATCTCCAATTTCATAGCTAGCTTTGACTTAGAAGTTCTTCGGGACTCCCCTTAACTCAAAGAGCAGTTTCGTCAAAGGGAGATGCAGGTGTCACTGGGTGAGGTACTTCTCTCTGTGGTGGCCATTCACAATGATGGAAAAGACAGAGAGCACTCTCTTGGTATCTAGTCGACTGTTTTTGGCAAGGGAATTGGTGAAGCTGGCTTCAGTGGGGAAAAGCTTCCCTTTGCTGTGATATCCTTCAGGCTGTTCACTTGGATGGGCACTTAATGTAGGAACACAGAACAGCAAGAGACAACATGGATCCTTGAGTTCTTCCACTTGTAACAACTTCTTCTCTGCTTAGTCTAACTTGTGGCATGGTGACCTCCAATGCCACCTGTCTGAACAAGGGGCCTCCTAAGTGTGGCCAAGGGCCTGACCACACATGTGTAAAGAAGCACTGCAACTATAGGGACATCCCAAACTCAGCTCTTAAACTTTCATCTGCTCCGGGAGCTGCATAATTGTGGTTTAAATGGTTACTCTTTATCTATTTGTCTTTAATTTTATTTGCATGCTTGTAGCTGAAGTTTCCTCCAGTCCTGCCTGGCCCACGGTCAGGACAAATCTCTCTCACCCACCAGTCCCACAGCCGCTTAGACCCAACCAAGTAAACACAGAGACTTATATTGCTTACAAACTGTATGGCCGTAGCAGGCTTCTTGTTATCTAGTTTTTATATCTTAAATTAACCCATATCTATTAGTCTATAAGTTGGCACGTGGCTCGTGGCTTACTGGTACCTTACATCTTGCTTCTCATGACAGTGGCTGGCAGCGTCTCTGACTCAGCCTTCCACTTCCCAGAATTCTCCTCTCTCCTTGTCCCGCCTATACTTCCTGCCTGGCTACTGGACAATCAGTGTTTTATTTATTAACCAATCAGAGCAACACATTTAACATACAGAACATCCCACAGCATGTGCTCCTACCATGTATGTGCATGTGTATGAGTGTAGGTATTCGTGTGCCACAGCACAGGATCAGATGACAACCTTGGGTGTGGGTCCTCATCTTCCACCTTGTTTGAGGTAGGATCATTGTTGGCAGTTTCTCCTGCTGTGCATGCCAAGCTAGCTGGCACAAGAACTTCCAGGGATTCTCCTGTGTCTGCCTCCCATCTTCTTCCCACAGAGTGCTGCAATTACAGAGGCTCAGGCTATGTGTCTGGCGTTTATGTGGGTCCCGGGGATTTGGACTCACATCTTCAGGCTTGCTCTGAAAGTGCTTTTACCCACTGAGCCATCTCTCCAGTCTTCTCTCTACTTTTGGAAAGTCTGTAGATAATTACCCTTTGTCAGTCAATCCAATAGGAACTCTGTGCTTTAAGAAAAAGAAGATGAGGGTAGGCAGTGGTGATGCACACACCTTTAATCTCAGCATTCAAGAGGCAGAGGCAGGTGGATCTCTGTGAGTTTGAAGCCAGCCTGGTCTACAGAGTGAGTTCCAGGCCAGCCAGAGCTACACACAGAGAAACACTGTCTTGAAAAAATAAAACAAAACGAAAAGTAAAAGAAGGTGGAAGAAAGAGAGGGAGGGAGAGAAGGGAGGAAGAAAGGAAAGAGAAAAAAACCTGTGTTCTTAGACCAAATTCATCCAGTTCTGAGGTTTTCTCCTAAAATTGAAATGTATTTGTCCTCAATTGGATGTATTAAGAAAAATGAAATATGTCTGCGTTTTACCCAAGTTAGTTTGAGACACTGTCTTCTTTAAGGGCAGGAAACAACATCCCAGAAGACAAAAGCTAACACTTTGAGAACACTGAGAGAAGAGACTTCCCAAACTATGGAGGTCAGGGATTTGTGTGTGTATGACTTACAGTCTAAACATGAAGAGGGCCAGCAATGTGGCCAACCAGAGTATATTGCATTCACTGAAGACGGATAGTCTTCTCTTCATAAGACCAACAGATGCTGGGGTATTAGGAGCCCAAATAATATTCAGGCCATAAGATTCTGAGTTGGGCTTCATCTGATTTAAGGTGAATAAAGTGAAGATAGGTGTGGTGGGACACACCTCTAATCCCAGCCCTTGGAAAGTGGAGGATCAGAAGTTCAAGACCAGCCTGGGCTACATGAGACCCGTGTCAAAACAACAAAGGGAATAAAGTATTGTGTAATTTCTGTTCCCCTAAAGCTGTGACATAAGACTGATGCTCAGAACACAATCAACAAGAAAAAAAATAAGATAGGGAACTACATTGTACATGATGAACTTGCTTACCAACTAAAAATTGATGGGAAACTAAACCCATGTCAAGATGCAGATCTGTAAACATTATCCCAGAAAGGTGTACTTCTTAGAAGAGAAAAATTCAACCAAAGATAAGAAGTTGGGCCCGGCGGTGGTGGCATATGCCTTTAATCTCATCACTTGGGAGGTGGAGGCAGGTGGATCTCTGTGAGTTCGAGGCCAGCCTGGGCTACAGATCCAGTTCCAGGAAAGGCTCTAAAGCTACACAGAGAAACCTTGTCTCAAAAAAAAAAAAAAAAAAAAAAAAAAAGAAGAAGAAGAAGAAGTAGAAGTTGGAAATGTCATTACTATTAAGTTTGTGCTATGGATTTTTGAAATTTATTGACAATTTGCTTAACAACTGTCCCCACTGTCTCATGCTTTCCAGAGCATCAAGTGGCCCAGTGACCCCTTCTTTTAATAGTCTTTTATTATTTTGTGGGCCCCTCTTTTGACCCTGTGGATATTTTTATCTTCATATTTATATCATTATATTTATATCAGAAATTATTTTTCAGGTGAAGATTGCTGGGGCTCAGTGCAAGTGAAAATGGATAAGTTGGAAACAGACTTAATGAAATTGTCAAACTGACCTAATGACATTTGTTCTGGTAAATTAGCTACTCAAGGTAAAAAATGGTCGAATGACATATATCCATGTAAAAGTCTGGGTCCAAAACGATAAAAGAACAAAAAAGAAAAGACCACATATGCTGATGCTCTGGTTAACACGAGACAATGGGGACAGTTGTTAAGCTGGGAATGATGGTGCACATCTGCAGTCCAGCACCTGGAAGGCTGAGACAGGAGGATCATGAGTCTGAGGCCTGCCTGGGTTACATCCTTACATCAAAAAGAAGAAATGGTCGGGGACGTACCTTAGTCAACAGAGTGCTTGCGTAGCATGCACAAAGCCCTAGTTCAATATGGCATCAATGAGATATAGTGGATTACAAACCTGTAATCCCAGAATTCTTAGGGTGACAGCAAGAGGAATTAAGCCATCCTCAGCTACATATTAGTTTGAGACCAACCTGGGCTGCATGAGACCCTGGAGGGAGAGGGAGAGAGGGAGAGAGGGAGAGAGGGAGAAAGAACTATCAAATCACCACCATATTATTATTTGGTTATTCAATCATTTTTCATCAATACATAATTTCACTATGTATCTATTTGTGATCATTCTGATTATGGCTTAGCAAATATTCACTGCACTTCCCTCTACTGAGAAGGGCGCAAAGCCCATTCAAGTTGGGCTGGGCTATGTGGCTTATTTTGGCCTGTGGAATGTTCCTAGACTTAACAAGAGCAGTGGCCTTAAATGGGCTTGTGCTGTTTGACTTGGCTCTCGCACCTCAGGGAACTGCCATGGAAAGAGTATGCCCTAGGGAGACTCTGATCCAAGTTGGACGAGAACATGTGGAGCAGATCTCCGTCTAGTCCCAGACTGGAGTTAACTCAGTCAGCCCACACAGGAGGCAGAGCTGCACACCAGGCCCAGCCCAGATCTGCTGCTCAGCAGGCAACCTGCAGACCAGGACAGTGAGTTCGAAGGCCATGCAAAAGACTAAAGCAAGAAACAACTGCAATTATGATGAAGGATGGGTGGAACGAGGAAGCCCACGCGCTTCAAAGCATTGATGAGGCTCTGTTTTTCAGACTGGGCCTTGAGCTCACATGTGTTCACCGATATATATATGTTGTGTGTGCTATCATTTATTGCTGGGGGATTTCTTTCTGTATGCTGTGAATATATGTTGTTCCCATTGGTTAATAAATAAGCTGCTTTGGCCTATGGCAAGGCTGCTTAGAAGCAGGCTGGAAATCCAAAGAGAGATACAGGAAAGAGAAAGGCAGAGTCTAGAGAAACGCCAGCCACCACCGAAGGAGAAGCAAGATGCCAGCAGACTGGTAACACCACGGCCATGTGGCAAAACATAGATGAATAGAAATGGGTTAATTTAAGATGAAAGAGCTAGTTAGCAAGAAGCCTGCTTCAGGCCATACAGTCTGTAAATAATATTAAGCCTCTGGATGATTATTTTATAAGCAGCCATGGGACCAAGGGGCTGGGCAGGATCAGAGAAACGCGGGACTGCTGGGCCAGCCGGGACCAGAGAAACCTTCTAGCTATAGTTTATTAAGTTTTTCACAGTGAAATAAAAGAGAGAGCGAGAGCGAGAGTTTATGTAAGAGAGAGCCAGCAAGACAGCTCGGCACACAAAGGCACCTCCCAGCAGGCCTGACAACTTGAGTTCGCTGACCATAAAGATAAAGGATCAAGTGTGCTGGGGGCCAGGGGAGGGAGGAGGCAGAATTTGAAGAAAGACATCCCTACCTAACAAAAGTTGAACAAAAGAGACAAGAAAGGAAATTTCCTAGATATTTTCTTCCAGGTTCCAGGACATCACAGTGTCTTGAGATGACCAGATCTGTCGTGTCTGTCTTGCAACCTCTGGGTGGATACAGCTCAGGGGAGAGATAGAAAGGCCCTGAGTGACAAGTTGAGCCCATGAGTCAATTCAAGGACTCTTCTGATAGGAGAGGTATAAAATGTCTGTGGGTTGCTGGGCAGTGGTGGGGCACGCCTTTAATCCCAGCATTTGGGAGGCAGAAGTGGGCGGATCTCTGTGAGTTCGAGGCCAGCCTGGTCTACAGATCGAGTTCCAGGATAGGCTCCAAAGCTACACAGAGAAACAGAGAAACCCTGTCTTGAAAAAAAAAAAAAAAGTCTGTGGGTTAGGTGACTTTTTATTGGGAAGACTCAGTTATCTTCTCAAACTGTCAACACACCGGATTCCCCCTACCCCCGCCACACACACACACAGTATTAAAAAGACTGACCCATCTGTAAAGCCTGGAAGGTCTGTTTCATGTCCCCAGACTGACAGCTTGGCACCTCTGAATTAACCAGGGGAGGAAGCCACTGATACTTTCAGCACTGAATCCCAAGGGCTCCTCGTTTCTCCCAAGGATGCTTCCTCTACGCACGTTCCAAGGTGGCCATCTCAGAATCCTTCCCTCCCCCTGCCCACACTATTTAAAAGTTTCTTTCCCTCCCCATTTCAACATTACTGAAGTTGGCCATCTCCTCCCGGGATGCTGGCCACGGTGCAGCAGGGTAGCACACTTTCCGGAATTGAGTCGCCTTACTTCCTTGCTTGGACATTCTCCCTATTACAGTCTACTTTATATCCGCACCTCTGTGACATGGCTCATGGTCGATGAGACCTTAAGACAGAGGCACTAGAACAGACAGGAACCAGCCTTCACCGTGTCAGCATCTCCCAGTCGCACTATACTCTGATGCGGGCCTCCAGGTGGGAGCTGGACTGCCAGGTCTGCCGCCCTACCAGCGCCACCTGCCGGCTAAATCCCACCCAATCTATCACATCTTCTATTTCAAGAAATGGCTCGATCCTCCACCACCCACGAAAGCGAGTTGTCGTAGGTTGTTGCCTCGTTGTGTAATCTGCGAATCGAAGGCAGGGCTTTGCATATGCTAAGGAATTTCTCTACCACTGAGCTGTACTCTCAGCCCCACAAGTGAGTTTTTCAAAAGATAAATCACGGGACATGGAACTTCAGGACTGCAGGGAGTAGAGAGGGTACTGCCCACATTTGTCATCGATCCCTGCTCAGGAGGCAGAGGAGGGGGTAATCTCAAGTTCTAGCTTGCCTGGGTTACATAGTGAGTTCAAGACCAGCTTAGGCAACTCAAGTGAGATCCTATGTGGTGGCCCACAGAGGCTTCCTAGGGAGACCTTACTCAGGGTCAGAGAATCTGAGCTTGCTTTACCCAGCAGGGCTGCAAAATAGGATGATTTGGCCAGGGGCGTGTTTACCAGGTATTTGGAAGGGTCTACACTTGGCTGTATGGTGTGCTTTGATCTTGATAGGGGGATGTCTTTTGCCTCTCCCATTGGCATATTATAAAAAGCTCTTTTTTTTTTTTTTTTTTTTTTTTTTTGGTTTTTCGAGACAGGGTTTCTCTGTACAGCTTTGCGCCTTTCCTGGAACTCACTTGGTAGCCCAGGCTGGCCTCGAACTCACAGAGATCCGCCTGCCTCTGCCTCCCGAGTGTGCGCCACCACCGCCCGGCAAAAAGCTCTTTTGAATAAAGCTCTGGGTGGCTGGATATTGACCCAGGGCCCTCCCGAAGCTATCCTGTGTCTCTGTCTTTCTTATCATCTCTTTCTATCTTTCTACCTAATATTTCCTCATTCCTCTCTCCTCCACCCAAGAACCCTTTGAAAGGTGGGAGCATGTCGGAGCTGGACTCTGACAGACACCCACAATCCTATCACACAATAAAAGAGAAACAAAACCCACAAACAACAACAAAACATCTCTCCAAGGTTTTTTTTTCCTTTTTATTCTTATTTATTTTTATGTGTAGGCGTGTCTATGCACCATGTCTCTGAAGCCAGGGGAGGAGGGCGTTGGATGCCTGGAACTGGAATTAGGACAGTTGTAAACCACCGTGTAGGTGCTAGAAACTGAACCCAGGTCCTCTGCAAGAACAAGGAGTGCTTTTTTTTTTTTTTTTTAAAGATCACTAGATCTGTTTTTATTTTTTGTGAATGGGAGGAATAACGGATGCCATGCACATGCGTGGAGGTCAGAGGGTAACTCGAGGAAGTTGGTTCTTTCCACATGGCAACAGGGTTTAATTCAGGTTGACAGGTTTGGCAGCAGGTGCCTTTACTGAGCCGTCTTAATGGCCCCTCATTGTAGATTCTTTTTTTTTTTTAATGCCGAATGTCATTTATTGAAGGAGGGAGGAGGTCTTAAATACAGGCTTACAGCACAATGGGAGAACCCCAGAGGGCAGAAGTTCACTACCGATGTTTTACAATCTTGCATCTAAGCTGTTAATGCCCATTATGCAGGATACACAGACAAGGAACTTCCCTTAAGCATTCAGGAGGTGGAACCCAGCAGGGAATTAGCATAGGGAGGATATCAAGGTCAAGGTCAGCAAGCAAGGGAACAGTTACCCAAAACGGGGGCCAGGACCCTACAGGTCCCCCTTTTACTAAAAAATGAACTTCTGACTTAGGCTGCATGGGAAGTCAGCAGGTCACCTTACCCATCATGGAGACACCTGCCCAGGCTACACAGGCGCTCTGTCTTAGGTTGGTGAGCGCCCCCCAGGCATTACCCATCTCTGAATACTCATTATCATACAGGCTCAATCGTGTGTGAGTTGCAGAGTTAACTGTTGCCAAAGATCTCAAAGTGGCACTGGGCTTGCAATCTGTGTGTTCAACACAGAAAAGACCAACAGAGGTCCTAACCCACCCATAGCCAGTAGGCTAAAGGCAACTGAGCCATTCCCTTCCTTAACAAGCCTTACTGCAAATTGGAGTCCTTGTAAGATGGTATCCCAAAAGCGAATGGAACTTGAGTTTATAAATTTATAATTTTCAAAGCCAATCGAAATGTATATAACTATTGAATTAAATTTATCATGCCCAATAGAATGAAAGATTAATTAACTGTTGTAGCTACTTTTGCTGCCAGGTTCTCCACTGTGCTAGCTGTAGCAAGCAATTATGAAGTGGTAATCCCAGAAACAGTAGCAGCAGTGGCCGCCACTGCTATAACAGCAACGACGGCAGCAGCGATGTCAAATTCTCTTCTGGAGCGTCTGGACTCCGACAGACACCCACAATCCTATCACACAATAAAAGAGAAACAAAACCCACAGTACATGTTTTTCCTGTAGCTGTTCCTGATGGGTCTCATCTGGACTATCCAGGATGCCAGGGGCCATTTCCTGGCTTCCATGCAAACTCTTTCCTCAGGACTTGAGCTGGACTAGAGGATATCAATCATGTGAGAATCATCGAGGTCTTCTGAGATACTGTGTTCTGAGAATACCAAAGCCATATCTAGGAACTTCAGAAGACCCTACCATCCCCTCCTCATCTTAACCCATCTCCTCTTTACAAGGAACAGGTTGTTAGTCAGAACCACCCACCAGCCAAAGAGGTGATTCATAGTTGACGTCCAGGCTTGTGACTCAGATAGTCTCCTGTGGAAGAGCAGCTATAAAATGTCACAGAATGAAGCTGTTACCTGGTCTTCAACGCGGCAAAAGTCCTGTTCTGACAGATGGGTGCAGTGATGCAGTACCAAATATGTCCACAAGAGTGCAGTAGCGCCTCTAACCACCAGCGAGAGCTGGTCTTCAACCACCAAACAGTTCTTCAAGGTACTTTATTTATCCTGTAAGAGCAGGAAGGACAGATGGAGGTCTGTGGATGAAGGCAGATAACTTGATGTGCTTTTAAATTGCATTCTTAGGCTGAGAATATAGCTCAGTTGGAGAAGTTCTTGCTGAGTGTGGTGGGCCAGGGAGTGGCACTATGAGGAGGTACGCCCTGGTTGGAGGAACTATGTCACCAGGTCTCAAATGCTCAAGCCGGGCTCAGTGGTTCACTCTCTCTTCCTGCTGCCTGCCGATCCATATGTAGAACTCTCAGCTACCTCTCCAGCACCATGTCTGCCTGCACACTGCCATGCTTCCCACCATGACGATAACAGACTGAACCTCTGAACTGTAAGCCAGCACTAATTAAATGTTTTCCTTTCTAAGACTTGCTGTGATCAGGCAGGCAGCGGTGCATGCCTGTAACCCCAGCACTGGGTAGGCAGAGGCAGGTGGATCTCTGTGAGTTTGAGGCCAGCCTGGTCTACAGAGCAAGATCCAGGACAGGCACCAAAAATGCACAGAGAAACCCTGTCTCGAAAAACCAAAAAAAAAAAAAAAAAAAAAGACCCTGAGCAAGGACAAAAGCGCTGAGTTTGATACCCAGCACTGGGTAAAACTGAATGGGGGTTGCATGCCTGTAATCTGCGAGCACAGTGAAGGGGAGGCAGGACGATCAGAAGGGTTTTTCCTTTGTTTGCTTTCTTTTTGTTTTTTCAAAACAGGCTTTCTTTGTGTAGCCCTGGCTGTCCTGGAACTCACTCTGCAGACAAGCCTGGTCTCAAACTCAGAGATCCGTCTGCCTCCAGAGTTGGAATTAAAGGTGTGTGCCACCACTGCCTGGATTGACACTTCTTATATATCCTTCCAGAAATGTATTTTTTTACATATTTAAACACACACACACACACATACCCTGACTCCACATCAAGACAAAAACCTGTGAGTCCCTAATAGGAGCTTAATAAACATTCATGGATCCAATTCAGAAGACTAAAGAGCACAGACAGTGACATTATTCTGTGGCTAGTACAGGAAGGCCTTGACACTGGGAGACTGGAGGGAGCTCAGAGCTCAGTCTAGGGCTTTCAGGAGGACTTTCTTGGGGTGGTAGCTCTTGAGCTGTGTTCAGAAAGATGCATCTGAGCATATGAGTCTGTGGGCAGTTAGGATGCCTGGCAACTCACAAGCCAGCTCAGGATCATTTTAACAAGGGGAACAGGCGCCATGGTCCTTAGGAGCACCAACTCTAGGAAAGGATATTTTGATCTGGGACCCACAAGCCTGTGTCATTTATGAGGTCTGTGAAGCTGGATGCGGTGGTTGTTATGAAACGGTTCTCGGGAGGCCTTGGCGGGTTGGACTAAGGTGCCCCGGTGGGTGAAGGAGACATACCATGTGAACGCCAGGAGCGGCGGTGTGGCAAGGTGGAAAGTGACTCATACCATGCAGACACAGCATCCAGGTGGAGAGTTTATTATTAAAGGGGGTGGGGAGAGAGAGAGAGAGAGAGCAGAGGCGCGCACCTTGTGGTAATACAGAGAGGAAGGAAGAAGAAGGAGTGAAGGGGGAGGAATTCTTTCTTAAAGGAAATGAAGGATGGTGTCAGGATGCTGGGTGGGCCAGCGTATTATCTGCTTAAAACACATTGAGATCCTATCTCACAAATAAAACAAGGCTAGAAAGATGATTCAGCAGTTAAGAGGACCTGAGTTCAGTTCCTAGCACCCACATCAGGTGATTCACAACTGCCTGTAACTCTAACTCCAGAGAACCCAGCACCTCTGGCCTCTGTGAGCACTGGCACTTGTGTGCATTACCTACACGCAGACACACACATCTACACAGGTTAAAATAATAAAAATAAATATTTTTTAAAAAGCACCCTTAATGAGTGAACCTTAATTTCCTTCATTTATGACTGTAGGCAGTGATAACAGTGACTGTGACTCTGTTTCTAGCAGAAATCACAGGTATTTTCATACTACTATTTGCCAAGAATAAAATCAATCTAATTAAGAACAAAGAAAATTACACTCATTTTGGGCACAAATTTAAGCAACATTTTTTCCTTCTTTTGAGACAGGGCATCATGTAGACCGGGATGGCCACAAACTCACTATGTAGCCAAGGATGACCTTGAACATCTGATCTTCCTTCCTCCATCCCCAAGTTTTGGGATTACAAGTGTGTACCACAACTCCCAGTTTATCCAGTGCTGGGAATTGAACCCAGGATTTTATACATGCCAGGAGAACACTCTACCAACTGAGCTACATGCCCAATCCTCAAGCAATCCTGAAAATGTGCTCCAAGGCTTTACAAAATAGCAGCTGTATTTACAGCTTTAAACAAGAGTCAGAAGTCACAGTACCTCCCTCCCAGAAACAAGATGAGAGGATTTCAGGAGAGATATGTTTAAAGACATTAAGGCCTATGTGATGCTCACTGGCTGTGCTTCCACAGGACCAGGGTTCAATTCACAGTTCAATTCGAGGGAGGCCTTGCCATGTGGATATGGCTCCCAACCTTCTCTAACTCCAGTTCCAGGGGATCTGATGCCCTCTTCTGGCCTCCTTAGGCACTGAATGTACATGCTGCATAGATGCAGGAAAACACCTATGCACATAAAACAAAAATAAATAAAATCTCTCTGTTTTGTTTCGTTTTTTTTTTTCTTTTTTGAGACAGGGTCTCTCTTTGTGTAGTCCTGGCTGTCCTGGAACTCACTCTGTAGACCAGGCTGGCCTCAAACTCAGAGATCCACTTGCCTCTGCCTCCTGAGTTGGGGGACTAAAGGCGTGCACCACCATGCTTGGCTTAAATAAAATCTCAACAAAAAAAAGTTAAAACACTGTACTGTGGGGACACTTCATATAGAAATAAAAAACCAGCTGAGTGGTGATGGTACATGCCTTTAATCCCAGCACTTGGAAGGCAGAGGCAGGCAGATCTCTATGAGTTTGAGGCCAACCTGGTCTACAGAGTGAGTTCCAGGACAGGTTCCAAAGCTACACAGAGAAACCCTGTCTCAAAAAACAAACAAAAAAGAAAAAGAAATAAAAATCCTGTGGCTGGAAAGTTGGCTCAGTGATTAAGTCACTGGCTGCTCTTCCAGAGGTTTGGGGAGTTCGATTCCCGGCACTCACATGGCAGTTCACAGTTGTCTGTAACTTCAGTTTCAGGGGATCTAATGCCCTCTTCTGACCTTCGTAGACACCTGGCCCTGGTGGTGTACAAAGATACATGCAGGCAAAACACCCATACACATAAAATTAAAAAGTAAAAACCTTTCAAAACAAAAAAAAGGAATAAAAATATCTATTGACTCTTTGTTTGGTTTTTTTCGAGTGACATACTATGTTATTTTGTTGCTGAGGGCGGTACCCAGAGCCTCCTATATCTTAAGCAGGCCCACCCAGTTTCTTCTTGAATAAAATTCTGCTCCCTGGAGCTTTCCTGTCTCATCAAACGTGCAGTGCATTGTTTCATACCACCATCAGCATGTGCTCTCCTCCCCACAAAACCGAACCTGGCCACTCGCCAGAAGATGAGCACTGGACAGAAGCTGGGCTGGTCCCTATCCTTCCCTGGGACTTTCTCTACCACTGACAGGTGGGCAGGAAGAAAGCAGATATGGAGACTCGGGGTGAGATAGGAGGAACATGGTTCATTTAAACTAGACTTAGCTTTCTGTGCAGAGAGCCTGACCTCTGTTTGACACTAAAAGTTCCTCAGGTACACTTATGCCTGTTTGCAATTTATGCCATTTTATGACTGGAGGGTAAATATGTTAAAATTCATTTTTAAATTACTCATAGTTCTACTGCAAACACATAATGAAGCATAGTCTCAAAAATACTCAGTGTTGTTACCAGCAGTTGAATGTGGGATGGGTTGCTTTATGGACGTGAAGGTTTTGAACTGTGTGAAAGGGTCAGGGCACAGCAGATGAGAAGTCTCTGCCTTGGGCAGTCCTGTCTTGGAATAGTTTGTCTGAGAACACTGAGACCATGACTCCTTTCCTCCCCTCCCCTTGCAAGCAGAATCTTAGAAAATGTCTATGGCGGACCCAGACAGTTAGGAGGAGCTGGGCCTTGAGCAAGGTTGCTTTATATAGGACGTGAAAGGGCCAACAAGATGCCTAAGAAGGTGAAGGTGTTTGCTGCCAAGTCTAGGAACCTGAGGTGAATCCCTGGGATCCACACCGTGGAAGAGATCCAACTCCCACAGCTGTCCTCTGATCTCCACAAACTTACCATGGAATGTATGTGTGCATGTATACACACACACACACACACACACACACACACACACACACACACTAAACAAACAAACAAACAAACAAACAAATAAATAAATAAATGCAGTTAAGATTTTTTTCATCAGGTGTGGTGGTGCATGTCTTTGTTCCCAGCACTCAGGAGGCAGAAGCAGATGGATGAATCTCTATGAGTTCCAGGCCAGCCTGAGTGACACAGTGAGATCCTGTCTCAAATAGTTTATTTATTTAGGGACTAAAAAGATGGCTCAGTAGTTGAGTGTATTTGCTGGTCTTGCAGAAGACCAGGCACACACACATACATATTTAAAAAAATAAATCTCTTATATGTATTTTTAAAAGATTATTCATCAAATGATTTTTTAAGATTTATTTATTTTATTATTTTACATGTGTGAATGTTTTGCTGATATCTATGTATCTACACCATGAATGTGCCTGGTGCCCAAGGTCTATCAGAAGAGGGCATCAGATCTACTGTAGGGACTAGAGTTACAGAAGATTGTGAGCTGCCATTTAGGTGCTAAGAACCGAACCCAGGTCCTCTGCAGAGCGATAGTCTCCAGGCCAGACTCTGATCTCTTGCTTGATAGCCATTCCTGGAATGTATCAAGGGATTTCCTTAGGCCATCTGGAACAACAGGTCTGATGGGAAAGCACCATCCTTGGCTCCTCCGTTGGCCACAGGCTCACAGCTCTTTTAAAGAAGGCAACAGTCTCAACGCCGGCGAACGCTGCCACTCAGCAGTTACCACTTAGATCTGGTTCAGTGCCGGAGCCATGGCTCTTTCAACTTTGCAGACTCAAAATTACAGGCCTCTCCATCCTCCAGATTATAGGTTACAGCACAGAGTTCCTCCCTCAGCAAGGCAAACAGCAGAAAAGCTAGCTCCAGCTTGACTTTCTGTCTTTTTCCCTCTCATTGGACGTTGCTAAAAGCAGCAAGATTGGAAAATCAGACCATTCAGAATTTTCTTACCATTTCTGAACTTCATTACTACACCTCTAGCTACAACCTCAGTGTGTAGGCGACCAGCCTTGCATCGCTGGAAGATTGCCCCGTGAAACCACAGCTGGTGGTATCTGCAACCTCAGGTGGTACCTCCCGGTAAACGTGGGCTCACCCTGTACTTCAGTTTAATTAAGAGAGTATGCTGGGAGTGATGTTTGCCACTTCTAGGCCTACGCCTGAAGGATGGCTAGCAATTTCTGACTTTGCATTCTTGGGATCTAGCTATCACATGAAGAAGCCCACATTTGGACAAGGTAGTCAGGAGGACACAGGTATTTTGTTGAGGTGCTTCATGTGTTAGCAAAGTCATCCTGGACACTTAGCCTCAGGCACCATTTCAGTGCAAACAGACCTAGGGTGCCGAGGTTCTAGAAGTTTAAGGCCATCTTCAGCTACACAGCGTGTTTGGGACCAACCTGGGTTACATGAGACTCTGTCTCAAGCACATATTTACATGCACACACACCAAATAGAAATCAAAAATTCATATTTTAAATACTTTCTATGCAATATGGTGATAATTATTCTTTTTATCAGTCCTTGTTCCCAATCTCTTACAGTGTTGATGCAAAATACATATCTCACTCCAAAGGGAAACGACAGAGTTTATTCTGAGCCAAATATGAATGACTAGGGCCCAAGAAAGACAGATTCTGGTCACCCTGAATGACATGTTCTGCATAGAAATGGTTCAATGAGGGGTTGGAGAAGTGCCTCAGAGGTTAAGAGCACTGACTGCTCTTCCAGAGGTCCTGAGTTCAATTGCCAGCAACCACATGGTGGCTCACAACCATCTGTAATGAGATCTGGTGCCCTCTCCTGGCCTGCAGACATACATGCAGGCAGAACATTGTATACACAATAAATAAAAAAATCTTAAAAAAAAAAAAAAGAAACGGTTCAATGAATGTATAGTCATATAAAATGGCAGTCATACATCAACTCATTTATCAAATACATTTTTGGGGGAAGCAGGTAGGTGGGCTACAGAAAAGCAGAGAAAGCTCTGCAATAAGTGTTTATTTGTTTTTGACAAAGGGTCTCATGAGACCAGCCTGGCCTCAAACCCTGAGACACAGCCAAGGATGACCTTGAACTGGCTCCTGATCCTTCAGCCTGTGTCTCCCAAGCGCTGGGATGACAGGTGTGCACCAGCAGGCACAGCTCTGCTAGAGGTTTTAGATGCTATCTGGTGACACCCTTAACTGTTGGGTTGGTGGGAGGCAGTAGTCTGCTAAACTAATACATTCCAAAGGTTTTACCTAATCATCGAAAGAGATGTTGGATCAGATGCAGAAAATGGGCAGGAAGTGGACATTAACGGGACTAAATAGTCCACAATCATTTGGATCTGAATCTGCAACATTCCCACTCTCTACAAGCAGGAAGCTCTAAACTATCAACAATCCTGCAATCTTCAACATGTGGGTAGCCTTTCCAGGAGCGTCCAATCACATGGGCTGCTGTACCTCAACAGAACATTTCTTAAACACAAACAGACTTGGGGGGTTTCTGCCCTGGAGTTCCACTCTCAGGAGTTCTTTCTCACTTTTCCTTAGTAAATCTCTTCTCACGCTGCTAAAAAATGTAACAAACAAAAACCTTTGATTTTGGGGTTTATTTCCGTTTTCTTGTCTAGTTCTCTGACCAGTTCTAGTAGGTTTTTTTTTAAAACCAGTTTCTTTTAACTTATTTGTCTGTTTGTACTCACATATTTATTTCTTTGAGAGAGACGGAGATGAGTCTGGCCAAGTTCATGCCTGTGTGCCCTCGCAGAGGCCAGCCCGAGAGACTTGGTTCTCACCTTCCACCATGTAGATTCCAGGGATTGAACTCGAGTTGATGGGCTTGGCAGCAGGCACCCTTACCTCCTGGGCCCCCTCACCGGCACCGCCAGACACGTTTACTGGACACTATTCTAACGGTGGTAAGGATTTTATTGAGAGAGCCATTGGAGCCACAGGTGCTTCTGAAAAAGGCAGTTGCCACCACAGAGGAAGCAGCCAAGACTTAAGACCTCTGATGACAGGGACCTTGCTGAGTGGACTTGACCTCCTCCTGCCTCAGACAGCCGGACAGCCACCCTCGGAGGTGCCAAGATGGCTGGCACTAGATTCGGCATACTTTGAGCCAGAAACACTAAAAGCTGCCCAGAAACTCTGCTCTCTGGCAGCTGGGAGTCTATAATGCTTGCAGGTCCCCATTGGAGGACGCTCCGCAAGTGTGTGCTGTCCCAGAAACATCCCCCCCCCCCCCCCCCCCCCCCCCCCCCCCCCGCACACCTTTTGTTCAAATGCAGTGTCAGGAGTTTTGTCTTCAGAACCTTCTGCACTTGTTTCTCAATAACAGTGTCCACAACTTAAAAAAAAAAAAAATCTCTTAATACTCTTACTAGCTCTGGAATAACCAAGCACCTGGTTAACAGAAGGGATTGCAAATATCCTGGCTATGTTCACTCAGCTGCGAGGCTAGAGAGATGACTCGGGCTGAGAGTGCTTTCTGTTCTTGCAGGGAACACAGGTCCTTTCCCAGCACCTACATTGGGAGCCTCACAACCAACTTAACTTCATATTCCAAGGGATTTGATGCCCTCTTCTGGCCCCCAAAGGCCACCTGCTAACCTGGATTGGTAGCACCCACTGGTAATCTGTAATTCGAGCACTAGGAGGCAGAGGCAGGGGAACTGTGAATTCCAAGGGCCAGCTGGGGCTACACACTTAAGTCCCTATTAAAACACACACACACACACACACACACACACACACACACACACACACACACACACACACACACTAGAAAACAGTGAGTCCCTCATTCCCAGGCCCTATATCTGTCCTCATGTTAATTCTCACAATGTTCCCTAGAGCTGGACAGTGTTCTCACCCACAGGTGGGAGAGGAAAAGAGACTGAGAGGTGAGGCAATGTTCAGAGTCTCCTGGGGGGGGGTGACAAGTCAGAAGAATAATGGGAGGGGGGTCCAGTCCAGAGCAGCCACCGGCTCTTCTTCTACCCACCATCCCAAGGTAGGAAAGGAGCCTCATGCTTTTCCAAGGATGGAAAAGCCTCCTGCCCAGTCTACAGAACAGTACGGCTTCACGATGGCTCAGGATGGCTGTCATTCCCACTTGTATGTTCTCTCCTCAAACACACACAGCGGCAAGCTCTGCCTCTGGGCCTTGCTCGGGACACTGGACACACAGAGAGAAGAGGTCCAGTCACTCTGGCTGGGTCTTGTTGCCTGCCTGGGGAGCAAGGGGAAGGCAAAGAGGCTTTGAGGGCCATAGAAGGAGACATTTAGGAGGCACCAGCCATGGACAGGGCTGACCTATGTGAACCATGTGCTGGATCCATCCTGTCCCTCTACGGTTCTCACCATCTCCACTCAGGTCTGCTGGGCTGGTAGGCACACGGTTTGCCTCGGAATGGAACCTCAGTCATGTTCCCCACAGTGCGTCTTGGCCCAGCAGGATTTGGGGACAGCAGTCTGCTCCGGAGGTCTGGTTGCCATGGAGATGCTTCATCTTCCCATAGATCTATACTGTGGGTGAACACAGGTGGTGCTAAGAAGTTCGGTGGTTTCTTTGCTTTGTGTGGTTTCTCCCTTCAAAACAGAATCTCATGTAATCCAGGATGATCTGGAACTTACTACCTGACTAACAAGGACTTTGAACTTCTGATCCCCCTATCACTGCCTCCTGGGTTCTAGGATTACGGGTGTTTGCCACCAAGCCTGATTTACAAGAATCAAACCCAGGGCTTTGTGTTTGCTAGGTGAACACTCTACCTACTGATCTATATCCCAAGGCTGGGGGATGCTACACAGAAGGACCTGACAGTGTGAGATCAATCTCTGCCTATACCCAGGAGCACTGCTAACATACACACATACTACCTGATACACGTTATCTGTCTCCCACTGGCAGAGATTTTTCAACCATGGAAACAAAATATTTTCTGTTGAGGGTCAGGAACATACCATCCCCATTTCAGCACAAGCCCCTGTAAGTTCCTGCCAAGCTCCTCCCTGCAGTGAAAGCAGATCAAACTCCAGGGTGCCCGTTGTCCTGGACAGGTCCGGCACCCTGGTTTGCTCCTGCTTAGCAGCAAGCCACCTGGGGAAAAGGAAAACTTCAGTGTTCCCATCACACTGATCGTGTGTTAAAGATCCTCTTCCCAGAAGATGAAGTCAAATCCCTAAAACTCAACGGGAAAAACAAAATCAAAGTTAAAACTACTACAAACAGAGCCAAGCATGGTGGCACATGCTTTAGTCCCAGCACTCAGGAGGCAGAAGCAGACAGATCTCTGTGAGTTTGAGGCCAGCCTATTCTACATAGTGAGTTCTAGGACAACCAGGGCTATGTAGAAAGACCCTGTCTCAAAAAACAAAAAACCTGTTACAAACAACATGAAACTCAGAACTTTCCTACAGAATTCTAGAGCATGGGAATGTTCTAGCAGGGTCAAGTCAAGAGGAATGCTGGCCAAAGATGAAAGACCCATACTGGGGACTGGCCCAGTAAAGGAGCCCTTGCCCATCAGGCATGAGACCCTGGATTCCATCCCAAGTTAGGTGAAAAAAGATGGGACTGGAGAGACGGCTCAGCTGTTAAGAGCACTGGCTGCTCTTACAGAGGACCCAGGTTCGATTCCCAGCACCTACAGAGCAGCTCACAGCTGTCTCTAACTGCAGTTCCAAGAGATCCCATGGCTTCTTCAGGACTCAGTGGACACCAAGCATGCACATGGTATACAGACATACAAGCAGGCAGACAAAACACTCAAACACATAAAATAAAAATAAATGCATCTTTAAAAGAAAAAGTGGGGGGTCGGGGGAGAAGAAAAAGAAGAAAGCCTTGACAGCTTCCCTCGGAGAAAAGAACATGAATGATAGCCGGGCAGTAGTGGCCCAGGCCTTTAATCCCAGCACTCAGGAGGCAGAGGCAGATGGATCTCTGAGTTCAAGGCCAGCCTGGTCTACAGAGCGAGTTCCAGGACAGCCAGGGTTCTTGAGAAAGGACCTGTCCAGAACGATCGCTACCTGGAGCAGAAGGAAAGCCCTGAAGCACACCAAAGCAGATCTTCAGAAAGCACGCCAGAGCCCTTGAAGCAGAGCTGGAAGGAACCCTCTCTTCTCAAAGCCAGCTGATCTCCCTGAAGTTAAGGACATGGTCTTCGGCTGGAAGTGCAGAAGGGTAGGGAACCTCTTCATCTCCACACGGAGCGCAGGTGAGATGCAGCATAATGGAAATCGACTAGATGTGAGCTTCTAGAAGCAGCTCCTCACCCATCTAATGGTCCCGATGGTGCAATTCAGAAAGAACTCACACCCCCATTTCTGGGGAGCTACTTACTGTCTCTTCCGAGATTCTCAATGCCTGCCCTTAAGCTGTAGGGCTTCTCTCCTGCATTTCCAAATCTGGTGTTTCTACAAATCTCAACTGGGAAGTTCATGGCAAGATATCTACCTCCTCCCCATATGAGTCAGGGCTGTCCAGATAAATAAAAATGGTGGGAGATACTTTCCCATATAAAGAGACTTACTTCAAAGAATTGGCTTGCTAAGGTTGGGGAGGGAGGTTACAATCTGGAAGGCAGGCTGCCAGACAGAAATCTCAGGCAGGAGCCAAGGCTGCAAGTCAGTCTACTGTCTTCTTCAGGGAAGCCTCTGTATTAACCCAGCTTTAGACTGTGTGAAGCCCACTCACATTATTCAAGAATGTTTGAGTATATCTCCTGCAGCGTGGTGGTGAGACACGCCTTTAATCCCAGCACTCAGGAGGGAGAGGCAGGTGGATCTCTGAGTTGGAGGCCAGCCTGGGCTACAGATGGAGTTCCAGGACAGCCAGGGCTGTTATACAGAGAGACAATGTCTCAAAAAACACCCCTATCCCACCCCCACCAAAAAGAAAAACCAAAAACCAAACAAACCAAATGGATGTTTTTCTTTTCAGCAGTTCTCAACCTATGGGTTGTGACCCCTTTGGGCATCACATATCAGATATCCTGCATATGAAATATTCATATTACAATACATAACAGTAGCAAAATTACAGTTATGAAATAGCAATGAATTTTTGGCTTTTTGTTTGTTTGTTTGTTTTCTGAGACAGTGCTTCTCTGTGTAGCCCTGGCTATCTTGGAACTTGCTCTGTAGACCAGGCTGGTCTGGAACTCAGAAATTCACTTGCCCCTGCACAATGAAATAATTTTATGGTTGGGGGTCACCACAACATGAGGAACTGTATTAAAGGGTCACAGAGTTAGGAAGGTTGAGAACTACTGCTTTAGGTAAATTCAAGTGATTGTTCAGGTTATAAACATCTACAAACTATTCTTATACCATGCATAGATTCCCATTTGATTAAGTAGCTAGGGAAGGGGTTGGTGTTTGGGCCAGGTGGTGGCTATAGCCCAGCCAGATTGACACATGAAACTGTCACAGTCAATCTTTTCCAGGAAGCCCGGCTGGCTGAATCCCTCCCAGGTGGCTTTCCATCAGGAGGTCATTGTTTTACCATTCACATGGAATGAATTTTTTTTTCCCCAGGACACACCTAGAAAAACAAAGTATGTTAACTTTTTTTCCCCCCCAGTTTTTGGTTTTTGGTTTTTGGTTTTTAGAGACAGGGTTTCTCTGTGTAACAGTCCTGGCTGTCCTGGAACTCACTCTGCAGACCAGGCTGGCCTCGAACTCACAGAGATCTGCCTGCTTCTGTGTGCTGGAATTAAGAAAGTATGTTACTTGCTTGTTACCTTTCTCACTGCTGAGACAAAATGCTTGACAAAGCAATTTAAAGAAGAAAGTGTTGTACAACTGGTGTGGGTTCACACCATTGTACATCTGGGCCACTGCACATCTGGTGTGGGTTCAGCAGGTCTGTGGAATCAAGGCACAGAGGCACCTTAAGGATGAAGTTAGCCTTTCCAGCTGCAGGGGGGACCAGTTTCTCAGGACTGACTCCTCGTGTAGCTTAACAAAGGGCTTTTATTTATTGTTCTCCAATTTATACCTTTTAGCAAGTTGATTTCATATTCCAAAACCTCTTATCCCCCCCCAAAAAAATCAAGCTCCCCAAAGGGACAATGCCAAATGCAAATTCTCAGTTAAGGAATACCTGTGGTTTTCCCGGTTGTTTCTCAACCAAGTTTGCATAGGCTTTGTACCTTTAGAAAACTCTCAGACAAGATTCACACAGAAGGTACCAGGAGACAGAAGGTAGCAATCACAAAAGGCAGATTAAAGCTAGGTGCTAACACTCTTGGAGTCAAACCAGCTGCAGCTCTGCAGGAATTCCCCCAACAAGAAAGGGCTTATTTTTGGCTCACAATTTGAGGGTTCAGTTCATCACGAGGGTAAGGCATGGCAGTGAGCCTGAGGTAGCGGGTCACATGCATCTGCAGTCAGGAAGCAGAGAGAGATGTGCCAGGGCTTGGCGGGACCTGGAGAGAAAAACTCCAGCTACAAATGGCGCCCAACGGGTTGGCAAGAGTTTCCACCTAAAACCTGAGAAAAAAGATTCTATTTTTTTTTTCCGAGACAGGGTTTCTCTTTGTAGCTTTGCTAGCAAGAGTTTCCACCTAAAACCTGAGAAAAAAGATTCTATTTTTTTTTTCCGAGACAGGGTTTCTCTTTGTAGCTTTGCGCCTTTCCTGGGACTCACTTGGTAGCCCAGGCTGGCCTCGTACTCACAGAGATCCGCCTGGCTCTGCCCCCCCGAGTGCTGGGATTAAAGGCGTGTGCCATCACCGTCCGGCGAAAAAAAGATTCTAAAACGGACCTAAAAACAGCTTCCTAGTTGTCTCTCTCAAGTTGGCGGTTTCCTGGCATGCGTTTGACCGACAGTATGGCGGGAATGAGGCGTCTACAAGTGGCACATTATGATGCGTGGTAGATTTACTCTTTGCTAGTACAAAAAAAAAAAAAAAAAAAAAGAGGTTTCTGGGCTACAGGATGCTTTGATAGAAGCATAGAACCACTGTTTCTAAGAGTTGATGGCTCCCAGAGCTGGCAGTGGCCCAGAGCTGGTGGTAAATGTACCACCTACCACCGTCATGTTGGGAAGCTGAGGTGGGCGGAGTCACCAGCCAAAGCTGCTATTTTAGCCCTAGTAATGCTGCTGTTTAAAACAATAGATTCACAATAAGACAGATTCAGATGGAACAAGACTTTAAATGCTTTACAATTTTACAATGTGTGTAAAAATGTATGTGGGCTTGGAAGAGAGAGAAAAAGGAATGTATACAGTTATATAAAGAAATAGACAGTTCTTAAAAATAAAGTCTTTAAAGAGACAGTAAAGGTAGTATAAAAAGATGGATATTACACAGAGAATCTGGATTGTGTTGTCTTTGGGATTCTTAACTGCAGAAAAACATTTGATTGTAAAAGCTGTTGAGTTAAGCCAAAATGTATATTTTAAAGATACCTTGACTTCAAAATTTGGATCTAAGGATATGTTGCTTTGGAAAGGAGGCTCTGCTTTTGTTTCCACAGAAAGCCAGAGGCTATGGATTTGTTCCAGATTAAGATACATCAGGTTTGACCAGCCAACACCCCCTGAAAGGTCTCTGATGACACCATGGCCCAGATGATCCAACATCCAGAACAGTTTCAAGGTAACTGGCTCAGACAATACACCCTCATGGACTACTCCATAATCCTAAAATTTTCTTTGTGTCCCCATAAGATACATCGCCCCCCTCCAGCAAGAAGTAGTAAGAGAAGCTACGCCCAAATTCCCAAATATACCAAGCTGGCTTTGGAAATGGAATTGGCTCACTCCTTCTCTAAACCCAAATATAATGCTAAAAAAAAAAAAAGGTTAAGAAATTCTTTTTTTTTTTTTTTTGGTTTTTTTTTTTTTTTTTTTTTTTTTTTTTTTTTTTTTTTTTTTTTTGGTTTTTCGAGACAGGGTTTCTCTGTGTAGCTTTGCGCCTTTCCTGGAACTCACTTGGTAGTCCAAGCTGGCCTCGAACTCACAGAGATCCGCCTGGCTCTGCCTCCCGAGTGCTGGGATTAAAGGCGTGCGCCACCACCGCCCGGCTTTTTTTTTGGTTTTTTGAGACAGGGTTTCTCTGTGTAGCTTTGCGCCTTTCCTGGAACTCACTTGGTAGTCCAGGCTGGCCTCGAACTCACAGAGATCCGCCTGGCTCTGCCTCCCGAGTGCTGGGATTAAAGGCGTGCACCACCACTGCCCGGCAAGAAATTCTTTTGTTCCATATCAGAAGAGCCCTCTGGTGTGGAACAGAGAAAAACCAATATTTTTATTTAAATCAGGTTGATTATAAATGTGATCTCTTTCTAAAGAAGAAAAGGGGATACAATATAGATATGATAGGATGAAAGGGTAGATTATTGAATCTACTTTTAAAGAGCAACTTGTTTAAAATGTTTTACATTGCTATGGATTTTAGTTTATTGATACAAGTTTAAACTTAATTTTGTTATACTGTATATATATTTCTATTCTCATTTGAGGTATTATGTTTATGTAACTCATTCAGATTATAATGGATAATTAAGGAATACAGATTAATAATTAGTTTTCTATGATAGTCAAACTTATAGTCATGCTGTTTACTAGGTATACATAGATACAATTCAATTAGGTAGGTAATCTTCAAACACTTCAAAGACCTACAGAATATGGCATTTAAAATGTTTATAAAATTTAGACTTTCTGGACAATGAGACATGTCTGCTCCTGGCAGCACCGATTTACTTCAGAGAGGAGGATGGGCATTGAAGACACTCCATATGGAGTTTATTTTCACCTTGGCAAAAATAGCCATTTGGGCAAGAAACTGTTCTTGCCTGGACTACTTGATCAACTGGATATGCAGGACCCATAGGAAGGTGACCACTGAACTTTGCTTGGCAAAATGGTCCTTCAGGTTCCTGCTTTGCAGAGGAAACTGCCAGACATTCTACAGGACACAGAGAGAAATGACTGAGAGACTCTAGGCCTATGGACTGAAGACAGATGCCCCAACTTTACAAAGGAACATTAGGTGACTGTCCAGGCGGCCAGCTGTCTCTGTCTACCCTGCAAGACTCCCGAAAGTTGCTTGCATCCTTCTCCTGTTTCTCAGGTAATAGTATATCCTTCTGGAGTCTTTGATGTAGTTGAAGACTAGAGTTATAATTTCCTCAGTTATGATAAAAGATAAGTTAGATATAAAACCTTAGACTCACAAATATAAGATAGATAGGATATCTTCTTTAATATTGTAACTGTAATTCTTGCTTGATAATTGTTTTGTTATATGTAATTTTACTATGTTAAAGTTAAAACCTTCCTTTTTGAAAAAAAAAGAAAAAGGGGAAGTGCTGTGGATGATTGATTGATAAATAAAACACTGATTGGCCAGTAGCCAGGCTGGAAGTATAGGCGGGACTAACAGAGAGGAGAACTGAGAGAACAGGAAGGCAGAGAGGAGAAGACACCAGCCTACCGTCCAGGGAGCATCATGTAAAGGCAGCAGGTAAAGCCACAGAATACATGGTGACATATAGATTAACAGAAATGGGCTGAGTATAAGAGTAAAAGCTAGACAATGGTAGGCCTGAGCTAATGACCGAACAGTTTAAATCATATAAATGTCTGTATGTTTATTTTATAAGTGGGCTACGGAACTGCTGGGGCTTGGTGGGACCCAGAGAGAAAAACTCTAGCTACAGAGATGGATGCTAGTCTTTAATTTGCTTTCTTCTTTTTAGTCAGTCCCAGACTCCAGACAATGGAATGGTGCTACCTCAATTAGCCTAACTCTGCTCATAGAGGATTGCTTCTAGGTGGTCCTAGATCCTGTCAAGTTGTCAATCAATATCAACCATCAGTTACCCTGAGCGACCACATGATGTTGGCTCAAAATCTTGAAACACTATGAGGCTGTTAAGTCATTTTGATATGGGAAAAGGTAGTGTGTCTCTGAGTTTGATGAAGGTTTCCACACATCAGCTGGGCTTTCACTCAGGAGTTAGAGTGCCACACACACACGCTGTCACCTAAAACTTCCACTGAATCAGTGGCCCTGAGGTCCTTGTTAATATTCTGACCCGCCCCTTGGAAACTCGCCATTGGGGCCACCCTGCGTCCTGATGTAAAAGCCTGATTTAAGGAAAAAACCCCCCCCTTTCCTCTTTCTCTGTCAAGTTGTCAATCAATATCAACCATCAGTTACCCTGAGCGACCACATGATGTTGGCTCAAAATCTTGAAACACTATGAGGCTGTTAAGTCATTTTGATATGGGAAAAGGTAGTGTGTCTGTGAGTTTGATGAAGGTTTCCACACATCAGCTGGGCTTTCACTCAGGAGTTAGAGTGCCACACACACGCTGTCACCTAAAATTTCCACTGAATCAGTGGCCCTGAGGTTCTTGTTAATATTCTGACCCGCCCCTTGGAAACTCGCCATTGGGGCCACCCTTCGTCCTGATGTAAAAGCCTGATTTAAGGAAAAAACCCCCCCTTCTTCTCCCTCTTCCACTTTCTCTCCATTCCCATGAGGTGTGCACCCTCGACCCCCCTCCCTCTCTTCCTCTCTCTTCTTTCTGTCTTTCCCTATCTTTCTATCAGATAAACTATTTCCAAGTGGATGCAGCGCCTGGGGTATGACTTTCCACGTGCCTCTCTCCGCCACCGCCCGGGGCAGCATCTGCCCAGCATAATTTCCCTCACAAGTGGGATAATCCCCTGGCCCTGCGGGACTTGTCTTGTAAATTTGAAGAATGAAATTCACAGACCACAGGAGGATGGATTTTTAAGATAGATTCATAGGTAGGAATCTGAGGGCAAGAAGGCAGAGTCCCTGGATAGAAGGAGTGGAAACCTGGGAACAAGGCACTGTTGAGGCCCACCTTTGAGTTAATAAGGCTTTACGAAATGGAGGCACGGAGGTGGAGGGTACATTGACCATTATCACTGGCCCATTAAGGAGGTGTCCAGGTCCAGGGCAAGTCACATCCTCACATATAGTTTCGAGAAAGTGATGCTCATTAAGGAAGGGGAGGAGAGATACGGATAAGTCAGATCGGTCTTCTGGCATTTCCCACCTCTGGTCAGGGAAGAACCAGACATTTTGGCTTAAATGTTTCTGGTATCTCTGGCCTTCAGCAAGGGCAGATGGCTGAAAGAGCCAAGGGCGTTTCCAGCTTTAGCCAACGAAAAATTGTTTACTTTTGGATTCTTTTACCCTAAAACAGCCTGACCAGTTACTTTCTCTAATTTTCATCAATTTAATTATTATTTCTCCAGAAATTTGAATAATTTATATACTTAATTACCTTAAAAGCCTCTTTTTTTTTTGGTTTTTCGAGACAGGGTTTCTCTGTGTAGCTTTGCGCCTTTCCTGGAACTCACTTGGTAGCCCAGGCTGGCCTCGAACTCACAGAGATCCGCCTGGCTCTGCCTCCCGAGTGCTGGGATTAAAGGCGTGCGCCACCACCGCCCGGCAAAAGCCTCTTTTGTAGGTAAACAATACAAACCCAATAGCCTGATGTTTAAAGAGAAGTGTTGTACCCCTTTCTCAAGTCCCCCAGAGGCCACCAAGGAGCCAGTTTCTGGTGCAAACATATAAGGATCCTTTTATTCAGGTTCAACCTGGGCCGCTGCACGGCAGATGGAAGGAAATGTGGCAGCGGCCATGAGCCCAGGTGTAGAGGGTTTTTAATAGGGAAAAACCACAAGCCAGGATTGGCAATTTGGGATTGGGTAGAAGGGATATGGGGCAAGGTAATTTTTTGAAACCATTGGGTTAGACTTTTGGCGGGGAACCACAACCGTTGAACAGGATTATCTGGACTGCTCAGCAGGATTATCTAGATATCTTCAAGGGCCATAAATCACAGACAAGAAGTCTGCAGGAGGATACTGCTCTGTATCCGTTCGAGTTGTCATAGCACATTCCTGAGGTCCTTCCTGGAACTGAGTACAGCAGGTGGTCTGAGATGGTGGCCCTTCCCTAAGATGGAGCCTGTAAAATCAAGTCTAGGCCTTCCCAGAAGGACCTGGAGAGATGGCTCAGCAGTTAAGAGCAATTACTGCTCTTTTGGAGTACATGAGTTTGGTTCCCACCACCCACAGGGCAGCTCACAACTGTTATGATATTGTATGTGCTGGCGGTAGATCCTGGCAGGTAGAGCCTAGGTGCCACCTGGTGGGTGAGAGACAGAGACGCCATGCAGACAGTGCTCAATGAAGAGTTTTATTTGGTGGGGGGAAGAGAGAGGAAGGAGAGGAAGAAGGAAAGGGAGATATGGGAGGGGCAAGGGGTTTGAGAGGTGTGTACCTTGTGGGAGGAAAGCAGAAAAGAAAAGAAAGAAACGGGCGGAGTTTCCCCTTAAAAACAGGCTTTTACATCCGGGCATAGGGTGGTGCCAAGGGGCGGGATCAGAATATTAACATTTCTCCATTTTTGATTATTATAAAAAAGAGGTGAGTTGTGAGAGCAAGTAGGGAAACAAGGGCCCTGAATTCTCGAGGCTACTTCAAGCTGATGGAGGGGAACCGGGAGTTACTTATGGTGGGAGGCGTGAGTGAAGAAGCATCCAGTTTGCTGTCATCATGGAGATCTCAGGCGTCTGTTCCTTGAGTGAGCTGTGTCACTGTGAAAATCTCAGGCATCTGCTCCTTTGAATGTGCTGAGGGGGCAGGTTACTAGGAGAAAAAAAAATGGATTGTTATCATTGGCCTCATGAGCTGTGCTAGCCATGGGTGGAGTGATAAGAATGGACAGGGAAGTGCCCTGGTTGTACAGAAGCAGCAAAGTGTGAATGAGTGAGACAGGAGAGCTGGTATGTCCTTCACTGGCACATCTTGGAAAGCCAGGTTCCAGTTGCTGGTCGGGTGCCTGCCTGAGCCTGGAGAGGTGGTACCAGCAGTGAACTGAGGGATGTGTTCTTCAGAATTGTACAACTGTCTGTAACTCCAGTTCCAAGGGATCTGATGCCCTCTTCTGGCCTCTTTGGGTTCCTGTACATACATGGTACACATACACTCACGTAGTTAAACAGACGGGCATATTAAATAAATACATAAGCCAGGAGGTGATGGCAAACGCCTTTAATGCCAGCACTCTGGAGACAGAAGTAGGTGGATCTCTGTGAGTTCAAGGCCAGCCTGGTCTACAGAGCGAGTTCCAGAACAGCCAGGGATACACTGAGAAACGCCGTCACAAACAAACAAACAAATAATAAAATTAAATAAACCACTGGGGACAGTGAGACGGCTAAATAGGAAAAGGTACTTGCCCCAAGCCAGATGACTGAAGTTTGATACCCAGGACCTACAGGGTGGAAGGAGAGGACCGATTCCAAAAAGATGTCTCTGACTTCCGCACGCCTGTCATGGCATGTGCACACACATTATAGGCATATATATTTGCAATTTTTTTTTTTTTTTGGTTTTTCGAGACAGGGTTTCTCTGTGTAGCTTTGCGCCTTTCCTGGAACTCGCTTTGGAGACCAGGCTGGCCTCGAACTCACAGAGATCCGCCTGGCTCTGCCTCCCGAGTGCTGGGATTAAAGGCGTGCGCCACCACCGCCCGGCGTATTTGCAATATTTTTTAAAGATGTGTGTGTGTGTGTGTGTATGTGTCGTCTGTGTGAGGGCATGCCACATGTGTGAGGGTGCCTGAGGAGTCCGGAAGAAGGTGTGAGAGTCCCCTGGAACTGAAATTACAGGCTGATGTAGGTGTTGGGAACTGCACTCTCCTGAGCAGCTGGTGCTCTTAACTGCTGAGACATATCTTCAGTGCTGAATTTTATTTATTTATTTACTTCTTGAGACAGCAGGATTTCACCGTGTAACCCTGGCTAGCCTGAACCTCTCTATGTTGACCAGGCTGGTCTCAAACTCACAGAGATCCATCTGCCTCTGGGATTAAAGACACATGCCCTCACACCTGGTGTGATATATATTTTTTAAAGTAAAATAACAATGAACCAACAGTGTCTGGCTGGGGGCTGTGCACACTGTACAGTCAGCACTGGAAGGTGGTAGTCTGATGCCAGCCCAGGTTTCACAGTAAGATCCTTTCCTTACAGAAAGGAAAGAAAGCAGTCCTATGAAATTCTCTGCAGCTCTGCTGGGGTCTGTCTGCCTTTCTGAGTCACTTGGAAAGGCACAAAGTTTTCTTCTCTTCTGGCTCTTTCATGCCAATGCTGGCCAGAGCCTGAGTGTCTTGTACAATATTAGTGGGACCAGCCTTAATATTATACATCCCAGGAGCTCAGGAGAGAGAACTACTAACAGTGAGGACTATTTTTGGGAATATAGTCCACTCTATAGTCCACTTGCTTTAATTCCTCTGGCATAACATCCTATATACACAGCTTCAGTTCTGTTCTCATGCTCCTTTCTTGCCTGATTTCTCTCTATATTTATCTACTGTTCCCTCTAAATTCTACCTTAATTCTCTCGTCTTAATTCTGCCTCATCTAGGTCCTTTTCATCTTGTTCTTACCCAGCTAGTACTTCCCCATCTGGCTCTTCCTCATCTTCCATCTCGTCCACACGTTCTCTCTTAATCCGCCTTATCCCTCTCTGTTCTCTGTCTCTAAGTTCTACACATTCCTCCTAAATCTCCCAAGAATCCAGTTATAAACGCAAGCAATAGCAAGACCCTGGTCAAGCAAGGTCACCAGGCTTGAATTCTACAGGGTCATAAAGGCAGGTAAGAATTTTCCTCCGGCAGTGACCACCAGGTTTCCAGGGTCAAATGGAAGGGTGGTAAGAATCACATACAGGGGCAGTAATTGTTAATTATCATTTGCAACCTAAAAGGGAAGTGACTAATGGGGAAATGAATTAACTGAAGACTAAATTCAGGTAATATCTAAGAAGAGGGTTCTTATGTGCTCTACTATAGTCTTAAATGTGATTGGTAGAAAATGTTAAGAATCTGTAAGTTGCCGGGCGCTGGTGGTGCACGCCTTTAATCCCAGCAATCGGGAGGCAGAAGCAGGCAGATCTCTGTGAGTTCGAGGCCAGCCTGGGTTACAGAGTGAGTTCAAGGACAGGCTCCAAAGCTACACAGAGAAACCCTGTCTCAAAAAACCAAAAAATAAATAAATAAATAAATAAATAAATAAATAAATAAATAAATAAATCTGTATGTGGCTAGGTCAATGGGAGAAAATAAAACTGCCTTCTTTTTGCCTGTGGCTCCTGTCCAAGCTATCTGCCATTTTTCTGCAGGGTAGGGGAAAGTGTGCTCGGTCGCTAGGCAACCTGTGTACAGCTAGATACCTCTGGTGATACTTAAAGGGAGATCTGGAACTAGAGGTAAGGTTTGAGAAAGGAGGAAGTTAAGTTTAATTAGCACATCTGCCAGGCCTTCTCAAACAGGTAGTCTGGACACTTAAGTCTGTTTTTAGAGAGTACAGAGGTATCTCTGATAAGGTACTTTCCTCCATCTGGGGATGGTCCTGGCCAGATGCTGTTAATGATGATAATTACAGGGAGGCTTGAACTGGGCTTCTGACTGTGCATAGCTGTCAGAGCACAAGGTTATCTAAATATTCCATTAGTAGAGAGGAAATGGTGCCCAATAAATGATGGAAAAGCTACAATAGCATACAAGAAACTCATAGCAGGAAACGGCTGATAATCAAAAGCTAAATGTCACCAAGGCTCCTGGAGACTCAGCTTGACCTCTGGAAGGCCCTTGGCTTCTTCCAGGTATTAGCTTTGTCATAATCAGCTGAAATCCTACTTTGTGTATTTTTGCGGCTTGCAGCATGAGTGTGCTTTCACGGGTGCATTAGGATCCTTATCTCCAAAGCTCCTCTCCTTGCCATGTCTGCCGTGTGGCTGACCTCCACGTCAGCTTAACTCAAGCAGCACAGATAGCTTTTCGGTTTTTTTTGCGGGGGTGGGGTGGGGTGGGGGGGTGTCCTTCTTTCTGTTCCTCTTGGCTATCGCTTGTCTCCCTAGAGTTTTTCTTTTAAACTTTAGTAATGAAATTGTCCTCAAGCTTTAAAAAAAAAAGAAAAGAATGGAGCTGTGGAAATTGCTCAGTGGTTAAGAGCACGTACTGCTCTTGTAGAGGACTTGAGTTTAGTTCCCAGCACCCACACTGGGAGGCTCACGATCTATAATTCCAGCTCCATGAGATCCCAAACCTGTGGTTTTCTCTGGCACCTGCACTCACATGCACATGCCCACCACCACCACCACCTCCACATAATTTTAAAAAAAGAACTAGGGGGGTTAGAGATATGGCTCAGCAGTTAAGAGCACTTGTTAATCTTTCAGAGGACCCAGGTTCAATTCCTAGCGCCCATATGACAGCTCACAACCATCTGTAACTCCAGTTCCAGGGGGCCAACACCCTCTTATGGCATCCTCAGGCACTAGGCATGAACACAATGCACAGACATGCATGTAGGCAAAACATCCATACATATAAAATAAAATAATTAAATCTTTAAAAAAAAAGAAAAAGAAAAAGAAATAGGGCTGGAGAGGGGGCTCTGTAAGTTAAGAGCACTGGCTGCTCTTCCAGAGGATCCATGTTCAATTCCCTGCGTCTACATGGCAACTCAAAATGATCTGCAACTCAAGTTCCTGGGACTCTGGCGCCTTCTTTCGGTGTCCGTGAGCACGAGGCACACATGTGGTACACAGATACACATGCAGGAAAAAAAAAAACATACACATAATTAATAACAACTTTTTAAATTAATAAAAGAGATACAAAACAGCTACTCAACAGCGATCACCAGCGGGTCTATGAACTCCCAGGATTTACATTAAAAAGGCGTTTCTCTCTCTCACCTGCATTTTTTTTTTTTTTTTTTGGAGACAGGGTTGTGCTGTCCTGTAATTCTAGATCCTCCTGCCTCAGCTACCCAAGTGGTGAGATTACAGGCATGCACCGCTGCACCCTGTTGACTCACACCTTTCATTAATCTCCTGAAGCCAGCCCAACACTCCAGGGACACGTGCCAAGTCTTGCAGTATCGGTATCTGTGGCCTTAGTTTTCCCAGCTTCCTTCTCCCTTCTTCTTGTCTCTGCATCCTTCTCTATGAGGCTGATGGAGAATCTTCTCCCTGAACTCTCTACACTGCCGTTGGAGAACCTTTCCTGTTTCTTCTGGTTTGCTAAATCTGGAGAGTGTAATCTAGATGTTTGTACCATCCCTCCTCCCCTCTTGGTGAAAGATGGCTAGTTGCCTATCTGGGGGCAGGGGGCGGGATGGAAGAGTTGGCAAGGAGCCAGGCACTGGCAGGACCCAGGTCCCCCAGGTCCAGATTCTGAGGTCAGCTTGCCTGGTCATCCCTTCCCCTCCTCTCTCCCTGACTTCTTTCGTTTCTTCCCCAATCAACTCACAGGGTCCTTTTGCTCCACCCAGACAGAAATTGTGGGGTAGACAAGGAGGCACTCTCAAATGTTGGTCTCTGGCAGCTCTGTAGTCCCTAAAGTTTGCCTGGGTGTAGGCAGGTGGGAGCATCAGCAGGTGGCACCCTGTAGTGTCACAGTCCTCCGGAATGACTCTGGTATCAGGACATGAAGCCCTGCAAGTGATAAAGATTTTGGGAAGCCTTAGGCAGTCGGGATTCCTCAGTCCCTGGCTGTGGCTGGCATTTCAGCTTTGAGGCAGGCCTACTTACCAGGGGTCCTCAGCCCTTGAAAGCGGTCAGTGTTACAGCTGACCTGAGGTGTCTGAGATCCTCAGCCCTGAAGACTTCACAGCTCTCTGGAAGCCATGACCAGGGCTTGTCACAGCCTTTGCTCTTGCCCAGTCTCAGCTCTCCTAGCTCTCTTGCCATCTCTCTGTTTCTGTCACCCCGCTTCCCGCCCTGGCCACTCTTTAAATGTTCAGCTGCTCTTCTTCAGCGGTCTCGCAGCTGACTGCCTCGCCACTTTGAGGGCCACTCTGCTATCCCAGATGTTTCTTCCCTTCCGTAACCAGCTGACACGCAGGACCGACAGTAGCTAAGAAACTGGGAGAAGCTTCCTATAAGGCCTAATGTGCAACACCAGAGAAGGAATGTGCCTTTAGGTGACTAGATGAGCCTGAGCGACCCACTCATACAGCCGGAGACCTCATGTTTGGACCATTCACCGCCTGGCGGTTTCAGAACCGGTCACGGCTACGGAGGTTTACTTTTGGACCAATCACACCTTTGCCTCTGGAGAGCAGGCCCTCCGACCAGCCACCAGGGGGCGTGTTTCCCTCGCGCGTAGGTGGAGACTGACGGTGGCAGCCGGTTCATCTAGAGTTCACCGAGCCTTGTAATCCAAACTCCTGGAAGCAGCCCCGGCTGAAGCTGCTTTCAGGGGCTGGCGTCATCAGCCGTTATCCTACGCACTTTTTAAGCTCACTGTGGAGACTTCAAGACGAGCTTGCAGTGGCATAGGGGTGGACCTCCTGGCTGTTGACTCAGCCCTTTTTTTTCCCCCCTCAAGACAGCCAGAGCAGCAAGGGAAACCCATAAGCGCTGCTAATGAGGGAGTCCGATCACCCTATCCCCAAACCTTTGCTTATGTCCAGGAAGGTGAACATCAAAAGGAGTGTCTAAGTGAGAACTTAATTCATTATCATCAATAGTAATAGCGATTATAAGTTTTAGCAGTTCGACCGGCCAAGGGTCCCAGGGAGAGAGATAGCTCCCTGCCTCCTTTCCTCCCGTTTCTGTCCACTCTTTCCTCCTTCCCTCCACCTCCCTTCTCCTTCTTTTCTTCCATTCCTATCTTTCCCTCCCTCCTCCCACCCGGGCTATAGGGAGCAGAAGAGTTAGTCAGAGCTGGGTAGGTTGGGACTTTCCAGAGACCAGAGAATGAGTTCGAAGGCACGGAGATGAAAAACAGAGTGTTTTGGAAGGTGTGGTTCCTGGGGCTGCTGAGAAAGGGGATAAGCCCCTGGCTAAGAGGATCAATTGTGGTGAATCCCCTAGAGAGGCACGCACCGCACGGAAGGGCTGGCGCTCTGGGGTGGCCCTGGGTCAAGATGAAAGAGACCCAGGAGCCGAGAAGGGAGGCTTAAGGAGCCAGGCTGCACAGCCGAGGCTGGGATGATGGGCACAGTCTTCGAGGCCTCAGAATGAAGACTTAGCTCCGCCTAACGCTGGAGCAGAGAATCTGCCTGCCCCTCATCCCGTTTTCTCTGTCCCACCCTCCTCCCAATCCTAGCTTGGAGACCTAGGTCAACACCACCTCGGAATCACCAGGTGACCTGACCAGGAACTGAAGGGCAGAGGAGATCTCAGTCAGGAAAGCTGGGGAGGGGACCGGACCTGCGGGTGACTTTCATTAGGGCCAGTGTGGCCCTTCCCTGCCCCTCCCTTCAGGGCCCCACTTGGTAGCTCTTTCCTGATCCCCTTATCTCTGAGGCTGCAGAGCAGAGCCCCACGGCTGGAACCTCCTTGGGAATGCTGGTCTGACTGAGGAACCATGAGCCCTGCAACTCCGGTAAGGAGGAGTTCTCTGGGACAGGAGGAAGTTGGGGTGATGGCCCTTCCCAAACGGGTGATGCCCGGGTCTCTGGCATTCTCTGTCTGCTCCTGCACAAGTGGGAATTTTGGATTGAGTTAGTCAAAGTAGTGAACCTGGCAGATCCAGGTAACAAAATATTCCTCTTCGTCAAGTCCAGCCTCTGATTCATTTCCACTGTGCCCTAGACCTTCTAACCCACTAATCATGTGACTTAGCCTCCTTTCTTGAAAGTATTGCCCACCCCCCCAGGTAGTCACTATACCACAACGTCTAGGCTGCCACCCAATCTTTGTTATTTATATCTTGCCAGTCCACATCTTCCTAACACCTGCTTGTCTTCTAAATGTACTGAAGACTCCTGAATTTTCTACCAGCACTTATGTGGAGTTCTCAGTTCCACACTGGGGAAATGCTACTGACCCTTCAAGACCCCTCGGCCTCTGGGAAGCCTTTCTGAACATCTTGGGTGAAAAGGAACTTCCTCCTGGTTAAGCCACCCTTTCCATTGACTACTTCTACCTCCAGTTTCCTCCAATAGACTGGGAGTCAGGGATGGACTGGGAAGGCAGGCTTCTGCTACCCAAGAGCCCTATGGTGTTTAACACAGATAGAGAATGCTACATCCAAACCAGGGCAGAGCCTGGCTTCTCTCTGCAATATATATATATATATATATATATATATATATATATATATATATAATTTTTTCACAGATTTTTGTGTGTGAGGTGGTGTGGTGAGACATCTAATATGTAGCCCAGGATAGCTATATTATGGAGTTATGTAGTCAGGGCTAGCCTGGGATTTCCAGTTCTACTCATGTCAGCATCCCAAATGTGGGCCACCACATTCAGTTTTTTCTTCGGCTCAAGTATAATTTCCACTTAATTTTCTTTCCAGGGGGTAGTGTTTTCTTCAGTCTGCAAAGGACTTGGGCTCTTTACATGGGTCAAGCCTTGTGGGGCACACGACCATGGGTCTAAGCTGGGACAAAGGTGTTCAGTCCTTTGGTTTCAGAAGAGCGTTTCTTTTCTTTCTTTCTTTCTTTCTTTCTTTCTTTCTTTCTTTCTTTCTTTCTTTCCTTCTTTCTTTCTTTCTTTCTTTCTTTCTTTTTTTTCGAGACAGGGTTTCTCTGTGTAGCTTTGGAGCCTGTCCTGGATCTCGCTCTGTAGACCAGGCTGGCCTCAAACTCACAGAGATCCACCTGCCTCTGCCTCCCAAGTGCTGGGATTAAAGGCGTGTGCCATGGCAAGTTTCTTTTCTTGAACAACACACAGTTCTCTTACTGAGAGAGATTAGAGCTAGAGCTTCATATATAGTTTGGGGAGCACAAAGTTGCTCAATATAATCAATTTGGAAATGTCTATGATGATTGCGGGTGTGGAACTCTCTTACGCTTGAATAACAAACTTTAAAAAAAATTAAAATTACATTTCTCTCTGTGTCTGCGTGTGTGTGAGCACATGTATGTGCACCAGTGTAACCCTGCACTTGTGGAGGTCAGAGGCAACTTGGGAGACTCCATTCTCTTTCCACCATGTGAGTCTGGGGGTAGAACTCAGGCCATCAGGCACCTTTGCCTGCTGAGCCATCTTGATGGCTCAGCAATCTTTCTTTTCTCTATTATAATTATTGTGAGGAATCTTGCTATGTAGCCCAGGCTGGCCTTGAGCTCCTGGGCTCTCCTGGGCTTGAGGCATCCTCTAGGCTGAGACTCCAGAGCAGCAGTGAGTACAGGCTGCCATGTGCTATAGAGATTGGACTTGTTTGTGGTTTTGCTTCAATACTGGAGATGGAACCTGAGGTCTAACCCATGTTAGTCAAGCCCTCTACCACGAGCTTTATCTCCAGCCTCCTCCTCCTCCTCCTCCTCTTTCTTTCTTTTTTAAATTTTGAGATGGAGTCTAAGTTGCCCAGACTGGCTTTGAACTCATTCTGTAGCTCAGGCTGGCCTTGAACTTGTGATCCTCTTGCTTCTCAGCCTCCCAGGTATCTGAGGATTATAGATCTATACTACAGATCCCTTCATCCTTTCTCTTTCTGACTCTCTTCTCAGAATGAGACCTCAAGCTGTACATTCTTTTTGTTTTCATTTAAAATTTATTGTTTTTGAGACAAGGTCTCATTATGTAGTCTGGGAACTCTCTCTTAGACCAGACTGGCCTTGACCTTTGATGATCCTCCAGGCTCCAGCACTTGCCTCCACCTCTTGAGAATGTCAGGCCAGGCTTTCAACCACACATTCTCTCTCTCTCTTTTTAAATTATTTGATTATTTTTATGTGTGTGGGGATGTGAATGGCTATGCGTGTGCACGCGGAGGCCACAGTTCAACCTCAGATGCCTTTCTAGGTAGCCATCCACCTTGTTTTCTGAGTCAGTGTTTCATGGTCAGGCGAGGCTGGAAGGCCAGTGAGCCCCGGGGATCCACCTGTCTCTTTCTCACTGCCATACTGGCTTTTAAAATGAGGGTTCTGGGGATCTGAACTCAGTTCTTTGTGCTGAGACATTTCCCTTACCCCTTCAGGGTTTCTCTGTGTAGTTTTGGTGCCTGTCTTGGAACTCACTTTGTAGACCAGGCTGGCCTCGAACTCACAGAGATCCGCCTGGCTCTGCCTCCCGAGTGCTGGGATTAAAGGTCTGTGCCACCACCGCCCGGCCATCCACACATTCTTAAGAGAAATTATTTTATGTCAAGGATGGAGTGTAGATCAGTACTTAGCAGGTCCTGAAATACATCTCTAGTACCAAAAGGGCAAAAGTATTTTATGAAAATAAGTGAACAAATAAATGTCCTAATTAAGTTGGGTGTGGCGGTACACACCCGTAGACCCAGCTGCTCAGGCAGATCACTTGAAGGGCAGCCCTGGAAATATAAGCAGATCCTTGTTACAAAACAGACAAGAAAAGGAGAAAGGAAGAAAATAAAATTATATGTGTAGCCTTTTTTACTTACCCCTTCTGGGGTCAGCACAGAACTGCTACTCCAGGCAGCTTCTGCCCCGTGTAGGACTGCAGACTACAAATCCCAGCATGTCTCGGTCATTGAATTTCTCCACGCCACGCCCCCTCCCTGGGAGTGAGTTGGGTCTGGAGGGCGGAGCCTGGGGGCAGCTAGGCCCCAGGCACTGCCTGGGGAGTGCAATGCCTCAAGCTCTCTAGGGTGTGCAAAACGCAGGTACGACTGGCTGGGGCCGCAGCTTCATCGAGTAGCGGGCGTTTGTGGCAGCAGTTACCCCAACAGGTGTGGACAGGTGGGTGTGCATCCAGGGGAACCTGAGAGGGAGTGTGCACCTGACTCTCTTGTAAGATCTACGTCAGAACTTGGAGAGGGGAATGAGCCAGAGGAGAAACACAAGAGGCCAAGGCTTCCACTCTAGGTGTGCCAGCCCGAGTTGCGCAGCAACAGGTGTGAGCAGGTGGGGGAAGGGCAGAGGCGCCGCTCTTAAGTAAGTCCTCCTTTAATAAGAGAAGGCACCTGGACTTTTGTGCAAAGCTCCATCACATACAGGGATGTGTCACTTGCCCCGACCCTCTCAGTTCGACCCCCTGTAAAGTGAAGGTCTCCACCTAAAAGGGCTGTCTGGGGGAGGTTTGCAGCGGCTGGCAAACTTCGCTGCCTTTTAGAATCACCTTGGGGATGGGGTGCCTTTAAAGACTAGCAGTGCTTGCCCCCACCCCCTATCCCCAGTTATGATTCTGAGCCGGCCTGATCCTGCACGTTGTGCGGTGGTTTTTCATTTGGTTGGTTTTGGTTTTTTTGAGACAGAGTCTCACTGTGTAAGTCTGGCTGGCCTGGAACTCGTTATGTAGACCAGGTCAGCCTACAATTCACAGAGCTCTTCCTGCCTCTGCCTCCGGGGTGCTAGGATTAAAGGCTATGCCACTACACCCGACTGGCATTTCATGTTTTAAAAGCTCCTGGAGAGAAGCTGAGGTGGCTGGGTGTGGATCCGAGCTCCTTTGCTTCGTAGTCAAGGTTGGACCTCTCCAAGGCCCAGTTTCTCCGTCTCTAAAACAGGAATGATGGCGAGGATGGTTGGGAAGCTGAAGAGAGATAATGGGCGAAGGCAGAGAAATGCACCGGGCACACAGTGCTTAATGGCAGTGTTAGTGTGTGTACTTCAGAAATGGCTCTTCCTAGCATGGAAATTCATTGCCCCGACTCTGATACTGTGTGCTGGTCCCATTTCCAAATCCAATGTTCTAACATTTTATGAGCTTTAAGAATTCCACACTTCATCTTTACCTGCCTCACTCAGGCCAGAGGTGCACGGAGCAGGGACTTGGCAAGGTTCTGGAACTGAGCCTGGCCTGGCTCCCATCCCCACCCCCACCCGTCCTATTGCGTGGCTGCCTGCTGACCCCAGCGGGACAGTGTGCCCATTCTCTGCAGGAGCAGAGCCTTGGGGGGTGGGGTGGGGGTGGGGCAGAGGGTGCCTAGCCTGTGTTTGTTTACTAAGGCAGCCTTGCATGGTTCCTGGATGACTCTCGAGGGAGGGCAGGGCTGGGGGCTTCGCTCTCAGGAGCTGCATTGAATTGTGAGGTCTGTGTGTCCCGGCTCCTCTGACAGGTCCCGCCCGACTCCACCCTGGAAAGTCCTTTTGAAGAAATGGCCCTGGTGAGGGGCGGCTGGCTGTGGAGACAGAGTGAGTGATTCTGGGTTAAGTCCTTGTCTGCCTTGCACCTGATTCTGGGGCGGGGCGGAGGGAAACGGTGTGTTCTACACATCATGGCGAACCTTTCTCCCCTACACCAGGACCCTTGGCCTCCTCTTTATTCATGCTCTTCCCATTTCTGGCTGTTTAGTAACACTGCACTCTTCTAGACCGCCTAGATTTCCCTCGTTTGGTGAACCCCTTCTGCCCCTGGAGCACTAAGCTGGGTCAGAGGCTCCCTTCTCCACACTAACTTACAATACAACTGTTCTCACTGGTCAGGATTCCCGCCTCCCTTTCCCAGCCCATACTGGCCCTAGCCTCTAAACTGCGCATTCCTCGGGGTACTGACTAAGTTTGATGCCTTGTGTGTGCCCCAACCCAGGTGGGACACAGACCAAGGCCCAAAGCAAAGTGAGATACATCTCTTTTTCAGAACCATAGCTCTAAGAAGTCCTCTTTTGAGGGACATGTTGTGAGGCTTTGGGTGAATATAAAGTTTCATGTAGCCCCAGTTGGCCTCAAACTCACTATGTGGCCAAATATAACCTTGAACTCCTGTCTCTACCATCTGAGTGCTGGGATTACAGGCAAGTACCACCATGCCTAATTTTATTATTTTCTCTGAGATGGGTCTTAGTAGTCCAGACTAGCCTTGAATTCCTTGAGTGCTGGAACTACAGGTGTGGGCCTCCACACCTGGCTAGGAAGCCCTCTAATTTTTTTTTTTTTTTTAAGAGACAGGGAACTCTGTGTAGCTTTGCGCCTTTCCTGGAACTTACTCTGTAGCCCAGGCTGGCCTCGAACTCACAGAGATCTGCCTGTCTCTGCCTCCCGAGTGCTGGGATTAAAGGCGTGCGCCACCACCGCCTGGCCCCTCTAATGTTTTATATGTCCTATTACCATTTCAGTTGTAAAATGTCTAGAGCCACAGTGGCCCCAGCCACCTCCCGCCCCCCCCCCCCCCCATCATCCAGCCAGTGCTGTAAACTGAAGAGGAGCTGGCTTGGAGAACTTTGGGTTAGGAGCCCCCAGTGTCCCTCACCCCTGTCCACTCTCAGTTCATTTGGTTTGGCAGACACCAGTCCTGCTGGGTTTTAGGACCTCATGTGGGGAAGTGCAGACCCCAATGTGGTGCAAGAGGCAGAGACCCATAACTGTCACTCAAACCGTAGCTAAGAGACAAGATAGAGGCTTCCAGTAGGGAGAGGTCTTTGCCTTTGAAGAGATGTGGGCTTTTCTGGGAAGCGCCCACAAGTTGGTGTGAGCGGCCAGTCATAGTCCAACACTTCTATTGAGCCCCTTCTGTGGTGGCTGGCAGGGCTGAGAAATAGAGAAAGGAGGCCTTGTCCTCATTTTAGAGGGTAGATAGACAAGAAAGAAGTGATAGTCATGGGGGCCAGAGCTGAAGGGATTTGGGGAGCCCATCTGGGGCTCTTGTCCCTAGCAAGGTAGGGTTCAGCGTCCCTGGTGGGTCCGGAATATCATGCAGGCTCCATCCTCCGCCGCTGGAAGCGGAATTGGTTTGCTCTGTGGTTGGACGGCACGCTGGGTTACTACCATGACGAGACGGCACAGGACGAGGAGGACCGCGTGCTTATCCACTTCAATGTCCGAGATATAAAGGTCGGCCAAGAGTGTCACGGTGAGCAGAAGCACTTCTTTGATGGACCTCTGCCCATGTCGGGGTTTTTCCTGTGTCTGAGAACTGCAATTGGAAGGCTCTTGGTTGCTTTCAGAGAGCTCCCACAAATACCGCTCTGGGCTTTTGCCAACTGTAGGTCAGTTAGCTGAGTCTGGTGCTTGGTTGAGTTCCTGCCCTATGCTTTACCCCAGGGGTTAGTCCAGATAAAATACCTGCGGGTACTAGAGAGTGGTTGAAGATGAAATAAGGAAGCTCAGAGAAGTGATGTAACTGGCCTAGAGTCACACAGTGAATCTAAAGCTTCAACCAAGACTGAAGCCATACTATAGTACAGTAACTGAGAGATGCTCTCGGAAGGCGGTAATGTGGAAAGGCTGAAAGGGTTTGGAGGGTATAACGGACAGATTCTCAAGAAAGTATGTGGGATCAGAGGCTAGCAATGACCAGCAAACAGGACCCCAAGAGTCAATTCCTACCACTGGGTGTGGTTTCCTGGGGTGGGGGCAGCTAGGGCCTATGTTTCTGGAATCCTCATGTGTGTGTGTCTTCTTTCAGATGTGCAGCCCCCAGAGGGCAGGAGCCGAGACGGCCTGCTGACAGTGAACCTCCGGGAGGGTTCCCGCCTGCACCTGTGTGCGGAGACCCGGGATGACGCCATGTGAGTGGATTCACAGGACGTGTGGAGTGGGATCTTGGGGTGCAACCAGAGAGGGGATTAAGGCCAGTTAGCAAGGTTTTGTCACACAGGCTGAGCACAGGACAATGGTATAACTACTGGTAAGTGGTGCATACACAGAGAACTCGGAGACAGAGGCACACCTGTCTCGGGTAGTGGCTCCCTGACGTTTGGAATCAGACATTTGGCAGCCGGTGAAGTGATCCCTCACTCAGACTGATTGAAAGGAACAGGCATACCCAGTGGCATCTCAAAAGACCTGCTTGTAAGAGATGCCCTGATGGTGGGATTCTGAGCTGAGGGGTAGGCCTAGACCTGCCATCAGAAAACGACTGGCGGTGTCTGAGCAGGGCACCCCAATATTAGATGCAGCCCATCCTGGGAGGCTGAGGGCATCCTCCTCAGTGCCATCTATTCCCTTACATTCTTTCCCCTCCTACCCTCAGCCTGAGCAGCTGGGCCTCTGCCCTGGAGGAGAAGGAAAGAGATGGGTGTGGGGGTGTGGGGGCAGCCAAGATCTGGGCAGATAGCACAGAGCGGCCTTGTCCACCCCAGCCAGATGCCATGGCAACCAACAAAGGCCCAATTGTCCTGGATCCACTGGGCATTCCTGAGGCATGGGTCACGGCTTGGGGAAACTGTGCAAGTTAGAATGTAGAGGTGGGTTGCAGACAGAGCATCACTCAGACATGCAAGACTCAGAAGTCCTCTAGGACACCCCTGCCCCAACTCATTGGGATAACTGAGGAGAGGAGGCTGGACTAAGAGTTATTAGCTTGCCAGGTGGTGGTGGTGGCACACACCTGTCATCCCAGCACTCGGGAGGCAGAGGCAGGTGGATCTCCGAGTTAGGTCAGCCTGGTCTACAGAGAGAGTTCCAGGACAGCCAGTGCTACACAGAGAAACCCTGTCTTATAAAAACAAAAACAACAAAAAACAAACCAAACAAAAACCAAACCCAACCACCAACAAAGAGTTATTAGTTTACCTCCGGGCCCACCCACGTGACTAGGGCAGTAGAGCGGTTGCCTTTGTTTACCTGAGAGTTGGGAGAGGTGGGGCTAGCGGCTGGGTTGGGGATGAGCATCTACAAGGTGGGAGCCCCATAAGCCTACCCTGCAAACCTTTCCTTTACAGAGCATGGAAGACAGCACTGTTGGAAGCGAATTCCACCCCGGTGAGCCCCTCCTCTCCCCTCCTCCCCCCGCCTCCCCCCTGCCCCACATGCCATGGAATCATGGGTGACTCAGACTCGGTCTCTGCCTATTAGTTCAGTCTGGAGTGGAGAGATTCGTGCAGCCGCAGTCCCCTGGAGTCCCCCGTGGAGAAGGGAGGAGTCAGCAGGGGCTCCCAGGAGGGAGGGAGAGAAGCCTCCATGAAGACTTGGAGGATTGCAGGGAGGCCAGAAGAGAGGGACATGTGTCAGTCAGGACGCCACTCAGAACAGTCCTGTGAGGTGGCCGGCTATTGTCCCCTCTCTGGAGATGGTTAAGACAGGCTCATTCGTCCACACGACAGATATGGATTGGGTTCTTACTATGTGTCAGGGGCCACGCCAGGGGCCAGGGATGGAAGCAAACGAAGGCACGTAGTCTCTGCCCTCCTGCACACAGCCTGGAAGGGGCTAGATATAGACACAGCTAATTAATTCATTATTCCATGTTGATATCAGCCACTGCTCTGATGGCAGAGGCACGCAGTGTGCGACCCTTTCGGTGGTCTGATCCAGGTGTGAGTTCACTTCAACCTGAGACTTGAAGGATAAACATAAATTGGGTGAAAGGTGGGGCTATGGTGAAGGAAACAGCTTTTTTTTTTTTCCAGGTAAGAGGGACCAGTATGTGCAAAGGCCCGAAGGGGTTAAGATGTCAGGTGGGCCGGGGCGGTGGTGGCACATACCTTTGATCCCAGCACTCAGGAGGCAGAGCCAGGCGGATCTCTGTGAGTTCGAGGCCAACCTGGTCTACAGAGTGAGATCCAGGACAGGCACCAAAACTACACAGAGAAACCCTGTCTCAAACAAACAAACAAACAAACAAACAAACAAACAAACAAACAAACAAAGGATGTTGGCTGAAGCCCAGGAATGGGGTGAAGGATAGTGGGGAAGGAGAGCTTGTGAGGGGTCAGGCCTGTGCCTTGTACTAAGAATATTGGTTATATTATTTTTTACTTGGAGTATGACTTTGAATTTCAAGCTAGCCTTGAACTCATGTAGCCCAGACTGACCTCACATTTGCAGTGATCCTCCTGCCTTAGCTTTCCAAGTGCTAGAATTATAGGCATAAACTGTCATGCCTTGCTCTAAGAGTGCTGGTTTCTGCTAAGAGCACCAGTAAGCTGTTGACAGTTTCTAAGCAAAATGAAAGAATGGGCTGACCAGATCCGAGCTATCTTTTAAAATCCTTGAACTCATTTGTTTGTACGTATGGTGTGCCTGTGTATTTGTGGGTGTGCGCACAGGTGTGTGGAGGCCAGAGGTCAACCTTGGGTGGTGTTCCTCAACAGCCATCACTTTATTTTATTTATTTATTGATTGATTGATTGATTGATTAGTTTTTGGTTTTTGGAGACAGGGTTTCTCTGTGTAGCCCTGGCTGTCCTGGAACTCCTCTGTAGACCAGGCTGGCCTCGGACTCACAGAGATCTGCCTGCCTCTGCCTCCTGAGTGCCACTGCCACCACCACCTGACTCAGCTGTCACCTTATTTTATGACTGGGCTGCTCACTGGGACCTGGGGCTCACCAGTTTAGTAAGACTGGCTGGTCAACAAGCCCCAGGGGATCCTCCTGTGTTTGGCATCACGGCTTTTTACATGGATGCAGGAGATGGAAGTCAGGTCCATCTTGTGCTTGCGAGGCAAGCACGTTATAGACTGAGCATTCTCTTCAGTCCCAGACTTGTATTTTCAAAAAGCCATCCTGGAGCTGGTGTGGCAGTGTGGGCTTGTGATCCCAGCACTCAGGAGGCAGAGACAGTATAACTACAAGCTTGGGGTCACTCTGGACCAGAGAGCCAGACCCTGTCTCAAAAACAAGCACAAAAAGGCGGACTGGTAGGGAGGGAGTGAACGGGAGGGTGAGAATGAATAACCAGGGACCAGCCAGGAGCTGGGGCCAGTCTCCCGGCAACAGGCTGCAGATCTGGATGAAGTCTTGCTGGCCGCCAGGCTGAGGAGCCCAGGCATTTAGGAGATGCAGGTAAGAGTGCCTAGTGACTGGTGGAGGTGAGGGTCTGAAGCGTTGCCTGAGGCCCAGCGTGGGCCCCCACCTGCCGGACTCCAGACTCTGCTTGCCGCTTCTGCCTGTGGCACGGTTGAGACTTCTCTCACCTGCAGAGTGTCCTCTGGGAAGTAGCAGAGAAGACAGTTAGAAACCCTCTTGAGTATATCCACCTGCGGAGGGCCAGACACTATGCTAATTACCTGGCATGGCTATGTCACTTCATCTTCCAACAAGGGCTGGGGTGGGTGGCAGTTGGTTTATTAGTCCCACTTTACAGATGGGGAAGCTGAGGTTTAGAAAGGAGAAAAGGCCCGTTCAGAGTCTGACAATCCTAAGTCATTGGAGGAGCCTTCACTGGAGACTTGCTTAGCGGACTTAGTAAGGAGGCTGGCATTGGTAGGAGGAGCTATGTGAGCAGAGGCAGGGAAGATGGATTTGTGTGTGTGCGTGCTTGCAAATGTGTGCATCTAAGGGCTGGAGTCTGGCCTGGTTGGAAGGTTTACCATGGAGGGAGTGGCATTGGAGAAGTGACATCTGAGGTCATCAGGGTCATGAAGGGTCTCAAAGTCTAGTTGGAGAAATAGATCCCCCCCCCCCCCCCCCCGAGGCTGCAGTCAGACACTGGGGGCCGCCTTGGGTTTTCAGGTGGGAGGTGGATGTGAGAAGCTAGAAGTAAGGAGGACCAAGAACCATCAGGGGCAAAGAGCCAGGTCGGCTAAGCATCCTCTGAGCTCCGAAGTCCCGTCTCCCCCGCCCTCCCCCACCAGCAGGGCCAGTCAGAGGCACTGAAGACTCAGGAAGGAGGTGAGGGCTGACCGTTCTGCACTCTGTGACTCTATGAAGCTGTCTTGCTCCCCTCTGCCTGTCACCTCTCCCCTCTGCCTGTTCACTTGCCTGCTATACTGACCCCTCACCTCTGCCTGTCCACCTGCCTGCTGTACTGACCCCTCACCTCTGCCTGTCCACCTGCCTGCTGTACTGACCCCTCACCTCTGCCTGGCCTTCCATGCTCCCTTCTCTTTGCTCCCCAAATACACATTCCTGTGGGCTCTGGCTTGCTAGGGCTGGTGCTTATGTTTGTATCTGTGTCTGTCTGTCTGTTCACATCCATGTCTGTGGGCTTCTTTGTCCCTGAGTCTATGTAGGAGTGGCCTGTGCTTTGTATCTCCACATGCCCCACTCTGGGAGGAGGCTCGTGGGGATATAGTCACAGATGAGGCTGGAATTATGGGGGTAAAGAGCCTGGGATCCCCATGTGCATGAAACGGAGGCGGGGGAGAAGGAGGCCATTGTTCCTTCTTCCTGAGTGGTTGACACCCCTTTCCCCGGCTCTGACCTTCCCCAGCACACGAAGAGCTGGCATAGGACACTGGTAAGGGCCTGGTAACGTCTCCCAGTCTCTTAAGGTGTAAAGGGCATCTGACATCTCCCTCCCTCTCCCTTCTTGGGTTTCTGTGGCTGGAGCAGGCCCCAGCTGGAGCCACCGTCCCACCCAGGAACCGTCGGGTTTGCCCGAAGGTCAGGTGTACGACCCTCTCCTGGAAGCCCTGTAAGGTTGAGAGGCGGATCTGGGTAAGTGCAAGCTCAGCCCTTCCTGCCTCCTTTCGGGCCATCAGGATGAGCCTCCAAAGCCACCTGTCCCATCCCTTCCCTGTTCACGGACATCAATGGCTTCCTTCCTCACTGGACCACAGCTGGCTTTCAAGGCCCATGGTATCCGCCCAGACTTGCAGGCCACATCTCCTCACCCCTGTGCTTGCTCTGCCCTCTGCTGCAGCTGCCCTAGTTCTAACCTCCTGCGGATACCCATGCTGTCCTCTGCTGCCCGAACCCTTAGCTTCTTCGTTCACCTGGCCAGTTGATGCTCACCCTGAAAGAACTACCTCAAAGGCTGCCACCTCCTTAGTGAGGACAGCACTGTCACTGGTTCTTAGCACTGGCTTCATTCTGCCTGGCCTAAGAGTCACTTTATTCCCCTCTGCTTAGACCCTCTGAAACTGGAACTTCCTCCAAGGCAAGGACCAGGACTCATTTGCTCTGCCCAGGGAAGCCCAGCACAGGGCTGGGTGTACAGCATGTGCTCAGTCAGTGCTCAGTGATGGGGGACAGTCTTTCTAAGGAACTGGCATAAACAGGTCACAGAATGAGTAAGGAAAGAAAGGAAGGGACTTAGTTTGGGTCTATCCTTGCCCTGGATGTTTCTTGGAATCAGAATGTAGTACTTACTTTTCTTATCGCTGTGACCAAGTATCTCACAAGAAGCAACTTAAGGAATGAGAGATTTATGTTGGTTTATAGTTCGAGGGTACACTGTTGAGGGGAGGGAGGCATGGTGGTGGGAATCTGAGGCTGCTTGCTCACATTCAGCCAGAGAAAGGGGAATGCCAGTGTCTGGCTGGCTTTATTTCCCCTTTTTAGTTTGTCTGGAAGTCTAACCCATACCATAGGGGGGTGCTGTCCTATTCAGAGGGGTCTCTCGTCCTTAGTTAAGTCTCTGGAAACACTGCACAGACACACCCAGAGGTGTGTCTCCCAGGTGATTCCAAGTCGTTAAACTGACAATGAAGATCGGCCAGCACACAGGTTCTGGATCTCCATTTTTTCTCTGTCCCCAGGGCTCAGCATCACACCTGGTCTAGTGCTATGTGAGTGGACATGGGAGCTTGTGGTCTTATGTGGTCAATTGCAAACTCTTTTTCTTGCTCATTGGTGCTGTGTTTTAGACTTGCTTAGGGACTTCCATGACAGCAACAAATGTTGGTATCCTCTGCATGCTGGAACCTCCTAAGTCTAGGGTGGGGCCTAGGAACTGTACTATATTTATGTAAATATTTTTTGTGGTGCTGGGGATTAGACTCAGAGCTTCACACATGCTAGGCAAACACTGCTTTTAACACTGAACTATATATACCCCTAGCCTGGAAATCTGCATGTTCAAGACTGACTTCTGGGGTTGGGTTTGTGTCTCAGTGGTGGAGTACATGCTTAGCATGTGGGAGGCACTGGGTTGATCCCCAGTACTGGTGATGGGGTGAGGCTTCTGGTGATTGTGGCATGCAAAACAACTGAGCCCAGAAGTACTTGGTCAATAGATGCCATTTTGCAGGAGTCTCCCAGGATTAATGAGCAACATGTTCTGAGAGGTTAACTTAGCTTGATCAGTGTTACTCAGTTCATCACAGACAGGCATGGGACTTCAAGTGGCAAGGCCTAAAAAATGGGATTTGAAAGGCCATAAACCTCAGAACACAACACCTTTAGATGAGGCCAGGTTATTTACATGTAACTCACTGATGGGACAGCACTGTCTCCTCCCACAGGAGGGGCTGGACCATGGGAGAAGCCCTCAGGCTTCTGTTCAGGAGGTCTCTGGGGTGACCTGCCTGTTGCCAGGTGCTCTGAGTTTTCTTCTGGGCCTCCCAGAGCTGGAGGGTAGGGACAGGAGCCCTGGAGAGACATGAGGTTGTATTTTCCACCCACTCCAGAGCCTCACAGAGGCCAGCTCATTGTAGCTTCAGGGCAGGCTCATGGAGTAAGGTTGATTCCTCGCCCTCCTTAAGGATTCTTCAGTCTTCTCTGACTTCCCCCCACCCATTCCTTTGAAAAACACCCCTCCCCACCAAGATCCCTCTAGTGTCCAAGCTGCTAAAGCCAGTGGCTTGCTCTCTCGGCATCAGCCAATAGGCTGTCAGAAGAGCACATTGTGAAGATAGAATCCCAAGACCTTGTGTGAAAGAGAAGGGTGCCAAGAGATGGAAATGCAGCCCAGTGGTACACGCCTGCCTAACATGCATCAGGCCTTGGGTTCAAACCCCAACATCACACGGAAGAAAATGCTGGGTTTGGTGGCATGTGCCTATACTCCTGGCATCCCAGGCTGTGTATCACACACCCACTCGCCCCTAAGAGCAAAGGTTCTAGAGTCAGGCTTAGTGGTGCATTCCTGTAACTCCAGCACTTGGGAGGCAGAAGCAGGAAGATCAGGAGTTCAATGTCATCCTCACCTACATAGTGAGTTCAAGGCCAAGCTAGGCTGCATGAACTCCTGTCTCAGAAATGGGGTGATGGCCCAGTCGGGGGAGTTCTTGCCATGAGAGCGTGAGGACCTGGTTAGCCCCCCAGCACCCAGGTGAAAACAGCAGTGCCTTCCACTTTCTCAGTGCCAGGGAGGCAGAGACAGGAGGGTGCTGGGGGCTTGCTGGCCTGGCAGGTGGGGTGAACCAGCAAGTTCCAGGTTCAATGAGAAACTATCTCAACAATAAAGTTGAAGTGATTAAGAAAGACCTTGTATCAACCTCTGACTTCTACATACACACACATCTGCATATATACAAAAGGGCAAAATGGAGAAGGAACCCTTTAATTAATGTGCCCACATGATTTCTTGGTTCAGGTGCATGGTGGTGGCATTTACAGATGAGAACATTTCCAGAACAGCTGTGAGATGGAGAGGTAGCACAATCTGTTTGTGTTAGTAAAGCTGGACACAAACATACCTTTTTTCTGTTTTAGTTTTTTTGAGACAGGGTTTCTTTGTGTAGCCTTGGCTATCCTGGAACTAGCTATGTAGACCAGGCTGGTCTCGAACTCAGAGATCCACCTGTTTCTGCCTCCTGAATGCTGGGATTAAAGGCGTGCACCACCACCGCAGGTACGAACTTCTAAAGAGAGTTGTGACATTCTGGTGTGAAGCCTAGTGAGAGACACAAAACCAGAAGGGGGCTAAGAGGGAGTGTCCCAGGAGATAAGGGGGCCCTGACCCCCTCCAGGTTTGCTACCCCATGAGTAAAGTGGCAGGTATGGATTGGCAGTTACTGTTAATCATGCATGTATTTACCAACTCCTGTCATGTGCTATCTCCTGCTGGTGACACAAACTGAGGGCCTTGTCCTTAAGTGGCACACATCTGGGGATCAGGTGGAAAGGTTAAGACAGAAGACAAGGAGGAGACTATCCAATTCACAGAGAACCCAGGAAGAAATACTTCTGAGACCAGGAGGGCTTCCTGGAGTGGGTGACTTGTGAGCTAGGCTCTGGGAGGTTGGTAGAAACCTGAAGGGGAGGGCAGCACTCCCCCCACCTTCTGCCTCAGCCCACAGCACTGGGTACTGGAGACAGCAATGCCTGTCTTTAAGGATCAGAGGTGGTAACACAGGACAGCACCTCCCTTGGGACCCGCTCTGCAGTAGATGCTGGATGATAGTTATTTCAATTACTTCTCTTCCCTACTCTTCCTTTCCTTTGCTCCAGTCCTCCTTTAATTGATGCCTAGGGCTTGGCCACAGTTCTCTCTCCCTGTGACTAGGAGAGTAATCAGGTTTCTCCAAGTGAAAGGATGGTAGAGTTGTTAGACCTATAAAGGGAATTTGGGGGCCATGGGAAATTTGAGCAATGTAGGAAGTCAAGGTAGGAGAAAAGGCATCATTGGGAGCTGGATGTAAAGGTTGAAGTTTTAGAGGAGGAGGGTTATGGACTCTTATCGGGAGGCAGTGCCTTTCCCATTAGCTTCCTGGTACCCGGGGAGGAGGGCGGCCACAGGAGAATGAAGGGGTCAGGACCAAACCCAGACCAGGAAGTTCCTGGGCATTTGACCTGACCGGACTTCCCAGGTACGCGTCTACAGCCCGTATCAGGACTACTACGAGGTGGTGCCCCCCAACGTGCACGAGGCCACTTATGTCCGCAGCTACTATGGGCCACCTTATGCAGGTAAGCACCCCCGGCATGCCTACCCTCTGCCCACCACAACCCTGCACCAGACCTTGTCCATGACCTATCAGTGAAGACTAGGCTTTGCCCTTTTAGGGTACATGTACTTTTCAAATCCTCAGAATTCCAAGATTCTAAACAGCCATCCCTATTCCTGCTCTGATCTCCCAGCCTCCACAGACCCTATTCAGCCAGACTGCCCAGCAATGACATTCCTGTGCTGCTGGCGACCCCAGGTGGCTATTGCAGGAATGGCAATCACCTTCCTATTCCCAAGGTCTTGGTTACTAGTGTCCATCCTCAGATATTGCAGAGATCCCCAGGCGCCTAGGGATCCCGAGGTGTCCTGTAGCATAGTCCCAGCACCATGGTCACTAAACATCAGTGTTTAGTGTTTGACCTGTAGGACTCAGTGACAGGTGCGCTCAAAGTCTGTTCCTCTGGTTGCGGAGCAGAATGAGTTCATACCTCAACGTGGGACTGGATTAGGATCCCAGGGGCTGACCCTGACCCTCTGGCTCTTCTTACAGGCCCTGGTGTGACACACGTGATAGTGAGAGAGGATCCCTGCTACAGCTCGGGCGCCCCTTTGGCCATGGGCATGCTTGCCGGGGCTGCCACGGGTGCTGCTCTCGGTTCCCTCATGTGGTCGCCTTGCTGGTTCTGAGCCCTGGGGCTCTGACCTCTGCAAGTGCATGTAGAACACAAGACCCCTTTATGGGTCTTGGACTACCCTCTGCTACCTACCATTTAAACCCTGTCTCTCATTCTGACCTTTTCCCTTCCATTAAGCTCTCCACCCTAGCCCCTTCCTCTCAGCACTTAGCCTCCTTCCCTCTCAGAGGAAGCTAACATCTTAGGCAGACTTGGCTGAAATCCTCACCTATTGCCAAGCACCCCCATAAACCACACGCAGAGCTATTTCTTCTAGATACAGCAAACATGACTTCATTTGGCTCCAAGTGTCTGAGGGATGGAGATCACAAGAAAACAACAAAGCTAGTTACTAGTCTGACAAAGACACGCGGGGGCAAGGAGCAAGGCAGCCTGGGTGCCGCTGGCAGCAAGAATGAGTAGAGAACATCCTGACTCGTCTAAAGAATCAAAGAATACAGTTGGCTTGGTGTTGAGGCAGGGTTTGGACTGTGGTGTCCTCCAGGCCAAGGAGCTTGCTGGATAAAGGTGATGAGCATTTTATGGAGCAAAGTTTCACGATTTGAACTATAATGAGTATCTTGCCTGTTTTGTTAGTACTGGCACATATTCTTTCTCCATACACGAAGTTTGGCACCGTCTTCCCACTACTAGTTTCCCCATGATAGTTGAGCTAACCCCCTGGGTTTCCTGGCTGTGGGACAGGTGAGCTCCTTGGGACCTCCAGCCTTAGGAAGTTGCTTCCATTAGGAAATGCCTTTCTGATCCCAGGAGCTCAGCTCTACTGTGACTGTTACCATCTGAGGCTTTTTCTCTTCCTTCACTCTGGGGTGGCATTATTTCACTCTGGTGCCTGATCCACCTTGGCACCATCCTGGGGAACCCCTCATGTGCCTGCCTGTATGTGGCAAGCAATCTCTCCATTTGATCCTGTTCCACACTCTTCCACTACCCTGTCCCAGTTGCCAAGAGAAAAGCTAAAATCCCTCGACCGGTAGCTAGTATCCCCACTAGCATTCCCTGTAGATGAGGGTAGGCTCCATTGGCTCAGCTGCACACACTAATAAAGACGTGACTGTCCCCAGAACTGGCTCTGCTTCTTTTGTTCCTCCAGGGGATGTCCTGTTTCCTCAGGGCATCTCTGTGACCCACCATTTACTGATAGAGCGCATTATGAAGTTGGATGGAATTGGTGACAGCATGTGTGCAGAAGAATTTGTGACAACTCAATTCTTTTTTTTTTTTTTTCAAGACAGGGTTTCTCTGTGTAGCTTTGTGTCTTTCCTGGAACTCACTTTGTAGACCAGGCTGGCCTCGAACTCACAGAGATCAGTCTGCCTCTGCCTCCCGAGTGCTGGGATTAAAGGTGTGTGCCATCACCGCCTGGCTGTGACAACTCATTTCTAGACTTCGCTTTCCCTACCCATAACACGGCAGATGGAAGCTGGCCATCTCTGAGGACTCAAAAGGAGAGGCTATGCTAAGGTCTCTGTTCTATGCTCTGAGCTGATGGATAATCCAGGGCTGGCACTACCTGCTGAGACCTCTGATGTTAGAATATTTGTATGACTGTACACACACGCATGCCATAGTCAACAGCTGGAGTGTCTTTATCAATCTTCACCTTATTTTTGACATGTCTCACCAGTTTGGCTAAATTGACTGGCCAGTAAGCTTCAGGGATCCTCTTGTCTCTGCCTTCCCATGGCTGAGATTAAAGGTTCATGCTGTGTCACCCAGCTTTTTACCCAAGTCCTCATGTTTGTGTGACAAGGACTCTGCTGACTGAGCTACCCTCTCAGCTTCCTGAGTTAGGATTGTTTCCACAGTAGCTTCCTTACCTTAGCAGGACCAATTAATTGTTCTCATAGAAACCTGGTGGCGAGGGACAAACAGAACCGCATCAGGCTTCTGGAGGCTGTCAAGTAGCAGAAATCGCTGCTAAAACGGATTTAAGCCAAAGAAAGGAACACATAGGGCAGCCAGGGCTAGAAGCTAGATTCATGAATTGAGAATGAGACACCTCTACACTGAGGAAGCTGTCATCTGTCTCAAGCATAGGCACTGAGAATGAACATGCTGTGGGGTATTTGTACACTGTGTGAAAATGTATGCTGTGATTGGTGTAATAAAAAACTGAAGGGCCAATAGCTAGGCAAGAGGTATAGGTGAGAAGGCGGAGTCGCCAGCCAGGGACCAGGGATGGAGAGGAGACATGGAAGAAGCAGGATGGGTGGTACGTGATAGAATGCAGATTAATAGAAATGGGTTAATTCAAGTTATAAGAGCTAGTGGGACAAGCCTAAGCTAAGGCTGAGCTTTCATAACTAGTCTCTGTGTCATCATTTGGGAGCTGGCGGCCCAAAGAAAAATCTAAGACCATAGTATCAAGTTGAGTAGAGGGGGCAAATCTTAGAGGTCCACAAACCACAGGGCCAATCCCCAAGCCTCATCTCACTGCAGTAATGTCCCTGTTTTCATCAACACTTCTTTCTCGTGGTAACTGTAGTACACTAACGCTAGCTCTGCAGACAGCGGCCCTGTAAGTTCTCCGGCCTGTGGCCTCTATTTCTGTAACGGGGCAGCAGAGTCAGATGTGCCTGATCCAAGGCAGGGATCTCCTTTGTTCTGTACATGGCCAGAGAGTAAATACTTCAGACTCTGGGGTCATAAGAACTGTTTTATGCGTTCAATTCTATCTGAATGGTTTAAAAATATGCTAGAGTTCCAAAAAACCTTAAGTTGATTTATTTTTGGCTTTTTGAGACAGGGTTTCTCTGTGTAGCTCTGGTGGTCCTCGAACTCAGGACCCACCTGCTATGGCCTCCCGAGTGCTGGGATTAAAGGCGTGCCCTGCCACAGCTGGTTAAAGCTCAGGTTTAAAACCAGCAACGGGCTAGTGTGGTCAGAAGCCCTGCTTGCGAGGTCATGTGCCCCCCCAACCTATGACTTTATAACCCATGCCAACCTTGAACTCACAATCCTACTGCCTCAGGCTTCTTAGTACTGCATTTACACATACGCATCATTGTGTCAGCTAAAAGTAATTAGTCATTCCTTGCCTAAGAGCAACATAATCTCTTCACCAAGTCAACATCAGAGTATACATGGTATAACTTATGACACAAACCTAGCTATAAAGTCTGTGTGTGGTACCGTCTACTCCCTGCTGCTGTCATAATCAACACAACACCACAAGCTTAACAAAAAAGAACGCTATGACCAAGAGACATAGTGACCACATGTGGAAGGGTCTGGCTGGTATAATTTTGGTAAGCAGAACTACATTTAAAAATAACAGTTGCCGGGCGGTGATGGCACACGCCTTTAATCCCAGCACTCGGGAGGCAGAGGCCGGCGGATCTCTGTGAGTTCGAGGCCAGCCTGGTCTACAGAGCAAGATCCAGGAAAGGTGCAAAGCTACACAGAGAAACCCTGTCTCGAAAAACAAAACAAAACAATAATAATAAAATAAATAAATAAATAAAAATAACAGTAAGTAAAACAGCAATACAGATATTTATTATTGCCATCATGTATTATACATAATTGTATATACTCTACTTTTATGTGACTGAACACACAACAGATTATACTAACTTTAGCACAGACAACAGATGTTTTGTAGAATCACCCGGCATCATTTTTGAGCTCAGTTGGAACTGTATGAGACCTTGTTTGATATGTGGTCCACCACTGACCAAAATGTCCTATCTGGTGCGCGACTGGTTTACCCTGCCAACTGCTACCACAGTAAGGGCTCTCTCTCTCTCACACCTTGAAAAGATTTCAGACTCCCTGTTCCCCTTACGTCTGTTCTTGTTATTCATTTACTTATTTTACTTCAAGTGCATTTTATAGTTCTAGAAGGGAAGAAGCATATGCATACTCAGCACACTGGCAGGAATGGGAAACCAAGTCAGTAACTTTTTTGTGTGTTTTATTTATATATATACTTGGCAGCAAAATTGTGTTTTAAAAAAAAAAAATCGAGACTGTGAATACACTTTACTGCTTCAGCTGAAGAACCCCAAGCCAAATGAAAAGCTGCATACTGGTTACTTTCAAAGATAACATAAGAAGAATCAAATGCAACAGTTAGGAAGACAATCACCCCCCTTTTCAGAAATCACAATTCCTTCAAATAAAGAATGTGAACCATCTGCCATGTTGAATTGATATTTATTTCAGGACATGCCATGTCAAAATAAAACAAAAGAGTCAATCCTTGCTTTAACAGTAATATGTATTATAAAAGCACTTTACAACTCCATCCCATCTTTGAGTATAAGTTACAGGGTATGTGGGCTAATGATTATCTGAAAGTATTTCTCTATTCAGATCCATAATCCAAGTGCTCTCCAAGTATTACAAGGTGACAGTGAGTGAGAAGAGGAGAAAGAGGAGGAGAAGGGGTCAGGTTTTCCCAGTTAAGGATTTTGTTGCAATGAGGAGGTGAGGAAGTGTGAAGTTATTTTTGTTGTCTTTTCATCTTTATACTGTGTTAATGCTTACAACATAAACTCAGCAGGCTTCTCCTGAGCTAGAACTCAGAATGTTTTCCCTGCAAACAATGTATTTACAAATGTGTTTATTAACTTACACAGCAATCTCACAATAACTAGTAAAGATTAAAAGGGTGCACTCCTAGTATATTTGTTTGCAACGTTTCAAGGGAAATACATATTGCCATGGTGATGAAGCTCTAAATACTCAACAAAACACCTAAAAATTCAAAGTTAAAAAAAGGCAAAGAAATAAATATCACCAAAGAAAAAGATTAATTGTAGCTTAAATACAAAACTAAATTGCTAGTTAACTTATTTATATAGATCTAATAAAAAGCAAAAACAGCTCGAAAGACCCAACATTTTAGAAACGCTAAAAAATAAGGCATAAATCTGCATTATAGTGACTTTTATTTTCATTCTCTCCTTTCCCTCTTAATGCAAGCTTTCTTTGATCTGCCTCTAGGGGCTTGCAAGGAAATTATTTCCATATTCAAATTCGACCTCAAATGTACAGAGCAGGAGTATTTGCTATTCTGTGAGGGTTCTTTTGTTGGTAAACTTTAGATATCATTATGTCTACTAGCTACAACAGTTTTCTTCATGCTGTCAATTTATTTTTTTCCAGTTGGTTCTTAAAGGAAATTGACTTTTACAATGCCTTCTCTTCATAGCATTTTGTAGAAAAGAAACCCAAGTGAAATCTATTGCTTTAAAAGGTGATTTTTTTTTTTAAGACGATTAAAAAATTTGGGGAGAACTGTCTGAACTTTTATAAATTCTCCATGATGAAATAAATATTGAAAAACAGTTCTGAAGTACTTGGCTGCTTTTCTCTCCCAGAGTCTAAAGCTCATGTGAAAGGGTTACCTGTTCTGGTCAGAAACATGTTTTATGCACCTTTACCTGTAAGCACTCAGTCAATTCATTAGGAATCATTTTGAAGACACAACAGAACCCTTTCCTCATTCAGGCACTGCCCATCATTAATAGCAATAGCTGAGTTCTGACCTCAAAGAAGGTCTAAGTAGTTTATATCAGTGCTCAAGAATAATTTTGGACATTGTGGCTCATGGCCTGGAGCCAATGGCATCTATAAAACTAAGGATAATTCCAAAGGGCTTGGTTGGACTGCTGTTTGCCACCTCTTGTTTGTTTGGGGAGGGTATGAACAGGGAAAGGGAGAAGCAAGAGATAAGAAAAGCTGGGAGACAGAAAGAAGGTAGCAAATGCTGCTGTGAACACACTGCTCCTTGACAAGCCATACTCACACTGCTGAGATTTTCATCATTTTAAAGTACATTATCATAACATTAAAAAGGGAAAAAATGTTAAGAAAATGTATCTAATCCTCAAAGTTATCACGAATATGCTGAATTGTTTGGCTTTTAAAAATATAAATAATGAAGACACTGACTTTTTTGTGCTTGTGAAGCTAATAGATCATCTCCACGAAACAGGCAGCAATGATGAATTGCAATACGTTATTACTGAAGGGAAAAGGTTCAAGCCAATATTCACACTGCAGTCAATGAAAGAATATGGGGGCCAAAGCAGTGAGCTTCTGCAGAAGGGTTGAAGATGCCAGGGGAAGATTAGCAGGAACAGCCTCCTTCACTGACTGGTTGCTCCTGAGGCTTTTCCAGTTTTATGTCAATCACTGAAACAAAAGTTAAGGAGTCATATACAGAAAGTACAATTCTAACTCTGCTGAACTCTGACATCTCTGGCAAGCCCTTTCTACCTGTATTTGACTTCAGACCTATTCAATCATTACCTTTTAGATATATGTATCTCTTATATGTAACAAGACTCAATGAAATGAGCCCTATTCATGGTAATCTATTCTAAGAAAATTATTCTGTATGAACAAGAAAACTATATGAAGATGATATTCCTTAAAGAATTATATATAGTAAGAGTTTGACCATACCCTACAAAGTAATTCAAATAAGGGGGAAAATTTATAATGTTACTCCAACTCAGTAGAATTTATATTAAAAGTAATAAAAATACTAAAAAAAAAGTAATAAAAATAGTAAAGACTTGAAAAATATTAAACATTTAGAAATGTGAGTCATAGAATACAGTGTCATGAAGTCTTCAGCTTAATAAACTTGGCTTCATGTGAAAATATCCAATCAAAACTCTTAGAAATAACTGATTGGGCTGGAGAGATGGATGGCTCAATGGTTAAGAGCACTGACTGCTTTCCCAGAGGACCTGGGTTTAATTTCCGGCACCCACATGGCAGCTCACAACTGTCTGTAACTCCGGTTCCAGGGGACTGGACACCCATGGCAAAACACTAATGCATATAAAATTAAAAAAAAAAATAAAATAAAAAAAAAAAAAAAAAGGAAATAACTGATCATTAGATGTGTTTTGTTATGTCCTGTTCTTACAATAAGACGCTACAACACAGTTTCATTCTGAGTTATTTCTTGTGCCAAGTCTGGAAAAACCCAGAGTCAAAGGGATTTAAAATGCAACATCAGGAGACTGGGAGTCTTTGTTTGCTTAATAAAAAGCAAGTGAGGAAGTCTGGAGATAAGTTTCAGCAGTTTAGGGTGCTTACTACTCTTCAGAGGATCTGAGTTCAGTTCTGAGCACTCACGCTGGGTGGCTCACAACTATCTGTAACTCCAGCTCCAGGGGACCTGATGACCTCTTCTGGCTTTTGTGGTTCTGCAAGCAATCTTAAAAAAAATAAAGAGCAAGAGGGATGGAGCTGCAGCTCAGTTGGCAGAGGCATGCTCTGCAGGTAGGAAACCTCGGTAAAACCCCCGGTAACACATGAAGACCTACTTAGCCAGTACATGCCTATAACCTTTATACTTGGAAGGTCAAGGGTCAGAAGTTTTGAGGCTACCCTGAAATCAAGCCTATCTCAAGACCAAAATAAATAAATAAATAAGTATTCTAAACAAACTCCACCCCACCACAGAACAGAAAAAAAGAGCAAGGGAGCAAGCAACAAAATCTGAATTACAATAAGAAGCTAGGTCCATCTGGATAACTGGGTCTAATTTGCTACAGAAATCCTGAGTTTCTGTGCATCTAGGAAACCAATTTTTACATTCAAGATAACAGCCAACTGTGACAGTTAATCTTGATTGGCAACTTGACCAACTCCTTAACATCCAGGAGATGAACGTCTGAGTGTCTGCGAACATTTCCAGAGAGGTCTGAGGTGGAAAGACCCACACTGGATATGGATGACATCATTTCACAGGCTGGGGTCCTGGACTGAATAAATATCAGCATTCCCCTCTGCTTCCTGACTGCAGAAGAACATGGCCAACTGCCTCGCCCTCTCAAGTGAGTGACTCTGCTGCTGTATCTTCCCACTGCATCCTACAGTGAGGCAACACAAACCCTTCCATCCTTCCTGCTTTTGTCAGGTTCGTTTGTCCCAGCAACAAGTAAATAATAACTCACCTAAGTAAGGCTCCAAAGAGGAGTAGTAACAGTAATTTTTTTTGTTTTTTGAGAAAGAGCCTCTCTACACAGACCTGGCTGTCCTGGAATTCACTGTGTAGATGGAGGCCTGCATGCCTCTGCTGGGGTTAAAGATGTGTGCCACAATGCCTGGCTAGCCAGTAAACTTTCCTTAAGAAACAAAAAGGATACTGTCTTCTCGGCTTCTGTCCTGCGTGCTTTCCATTCCAGGTAAAGCTGCAGCAACACGTCGGAAAAGCTGTGGAAGAGAAAGTATTAAGATGATGACCACAGGATGGCAAGGAGAGGATGCAGCTTTTAGGTTAGAAGACAGCATCAAGAAGGCAAACTAACAGGTGGTGGTGGTACACGTCTTTAATCCCAGCACTTGGGAGGCAGAGCCAGGAGGATCTCTGTGAGTTCAAGGCCAGCCTGGGCTACAGAGTGAGTTCCAGGAAAGGCACAAAGCTACACAGAGAAACCCTGTCTCGAAAAACCAAACCAAACAAAAAAAAAAAAACACCAAAGAAGGCAAATTAAGGCCTTCAAGATAACTGTTAGTAAGGATTTATTACTGTCATCTTATAGCTACTATATAGTGATAAAAAGTCAATTCATAAAAAAAATTATTAAGTATATATACACCCAACATTAGCACACCAAAATATAAAATGTTTAACAGATCTGAAACAATATACAGTAACACAATAATAGGACAAGGGAAACTATACTGTTGACATACACCAGATCTGCAGGACCAGAAAAGGCCATAGTGAATGCAGGGACATGAGGGATCTATTTTATTCCCTTTCTTTTTTTTTTTTTTTTTTTTGTTTTTTTGAGATAAGGTTTCTCTGTGTAACAGCTCTGACTGTCCTTGAACTCACAGAGATCCTCCTGCCTCTGCCTCCGAGTGCTGGGATCTAAGGCGTGCGCCACCACTGACCAGCCCCATCTCAATTTTTACCCCCAGGCCCAAACTCATCTAATATGTAATCCTTATCCTTATTCACCCAACGTCTCTCCCAACCTTACTAACTAAAATTAAAGTCTACTCCATACTACTTATGGTTGTTTATCCTTAACAGTTATTGAAGTCAATAGCTATAAACTATGAACTAGATAGTATGACTTCTGCACAGTGGTGTAACCAAACAGCTATAGTTTCTCTCTAAGTCAATATCCTACTCAGGGAACAATACAGAGCTTACACCAGACACCCTGAACTTCTGGACCACACACTCAATTCTAGCATATCCAAGTCCCACCTGAATATCGCAAGTAATTCAACTGGAAGAATATAGAAAACAAACAAACCCAAGAAACAAAATAACACCATTTGTAAAACCCCTAAGCAGTAAAACTATCGAAACCCAGATGGCATAACTCCTCTAAAAATTATTAACCCTACAGTAAATGGCAACTAGTGAAACCAGATGAAACCCCAGAGAACTCAATGTAAGATATTATGTTCAACATGAAAACAGCTGAACAAAATAGGTAAGGTGATGGATGATATAAAAGAGGGATTCAACAAAAAGATATACTGCTGTGAGATGTCTTTCTGTATGCTGGAAATATGTGTTGCTCTGATTGGTTGATAAATAAAGCTGTTTGGCCTATGGCAAGGCAGCTAAGAGGCAGGTGGGAAATCAAGGAGAGAGACAGGAAGAAGAAGGGAGAGGCAGAAAAGACGCCATTCTGCTGTCCAGGGAGCAGCATGTAATGGCACACAGGTAAAGGAACACATGGGGACATATAGATTAATAGAAATGGGCTGAGTTCAGTTATAAGAGCTAGCTAGCAAAAAAATTGAGCCATAGGGCATGGCCATGCAATTTGTAATTGATATAAGCCTCTGTGTGTTTACTTGGGTCTGAGCGGCTACGGGACCAAGTGGGACTGGAGGAAACCTTCCAAATGAAGAAAAACCAATCTGAAATGCTGGAAAAGTATAGTAAAAGTCAAATAAAAAGCTTCACGGAAAGTGTCAGTAATAGAATGGATCAAGGAGAGGACAGAATATCTGAGCTTGAAGAAAACAATAGAAACTCTAGAGTGCACACAAACTCATGGAGAAGAAACAACATAAATGAATAAATAGGTTCTTGAAGAATTCAAACAATAAATAAAAAGAAGCATTCCTAGAATCAAATGAAAATGAAAACACAACATACCAAACCCTTGAGATACAATGAATGCAGTTCTAAGAAGGAAGTTTATAGCTCTAAGTGCCTACATTAAGAAATCAGAGACTCAAGTGACTTAATGATGCACCTTAAGCTCTAGAAAAAGAACAAGAAGCCAAATTCTAAATCAGCAGAGGGAAAGAAATCACTAAGATCAAGGCAGAAATTAATGAAATGGGACCAAGAACAAACAATGAAAAGAGTTGGTTTTTTTGAAAAGGTAAGATGCTGGGCATTGGTGGCACGCCTTTAATCCCAGCACTCAGGAGGCAGAGGCAGGCGGATCTCTGTGAGTTCGAGGCCAGCCCAGTCTATAGAGCAAGATCCAGGAAAGGCGCAAAGCTACACAAAGAAACCCTGTCTCGAAAACCAAAAAAAAAAAAAAGGGAAAGAAAAGACAAACCTTTAGTCAAACTGACCGAAGGGAAGACCTTTGTAATTAGTAAAATTACAGATGAAAAGGGATTTGTTACAACAAATGTCAATGAAACTCAAAAAATTATTAAGTCTTACATAAAAAAACATTCCACTACAATGGAAGAGCTAAAAGAAATGAGTAAATTTCTAGAGGCATATGACCTTCCAAAATTAAACCAAAATGAGACAATTTAAATAGATCTGTAACAAGCAGTGAGACTGAAGCAATAATTTATAATCTCCCAACTAGGCTGCTTAAACAAGGACTGAACAATTCCAAAAACAGCTGACATCACAATGTAGATGGGGAAAATCTTATTGGGCCCCACTCCTAGAAGAGCTATAAGCAATTAACAACTTCTGAAAGAGGGAGGATTAGTCTTCTCCAGAAATGAGCCCCCTAAAGGTTATCCAATACCAGGTAGTCAGCCCTAGAAACATATGTGCAAGTGACACTGAATGGACTCAGTAAACTATTTATATATTTAGTTGTTTATATGTGTGATGGTTTGAATGAGAATGGCCCCCATAGTCTCATATATTTGAATGCTTGGTCTGCAGATGGTGGAACTGTTTGGGAAGGATCAAGGGTTGTGGCCTTATTAGAGGAAGTGTGTCCCTGGGGGTGGGCTGTGAGGTTTCAAAAGCCCAGCCATTCCCACTTAGCTAGCTCTCTTTCTCTTCCTCCTGCTCAAGGATCAGATGTAAGGAAGGTCTCAGATACCGCTCTGACATCATGCCTGCCTGCCTGCCTGCCTGTTGCCATGTTCCCCGCCATGATGGTCACAGACTCACCTTCTGAAACTACAAGCAAGCCCCCAATTAAATGCTTTTTCTTTCCCCCCCAAGACAGGGTTTCTTTATGTAGTCTTGGCTGTCCTGGAACTCACAGAGATCTGCCTGCTTCTGCTTCCCAAGTGCTGGGATTAAAGGCGTGTGCCACCATGCTCAGCCTAAATACTTGTGTTTATATCCATAGATTATTCATGCTGCTCTGAGCCTTGTTCACAAAATTTTTCTGCAGCTGGCAGCGGCTATAGTGGCTAATACAGAGACTAATAACTGGTCAAACTGCTGAGAATAAGCGTGTGAGTGCTCACTAACTCACCTCCACCCCCAAGGCTCAGTGAACATCTCAGAAAAGGGGTTGAAGGAATGCTGTGAATTGCTGTCTTCTTGATGTGATATGGCCTGTGCATCCATGAACTAACATTAACTGTGGGTGCCTAGATTTGTACAAGTACAAGCCAGTCAAAATCTCAGCATGGGTTGGGGAGGAGCTAACAAAGCCCCACTCTTAGTTGAGGAGCTATTCCCACCGATGGTTGTTGGGGACAGAGAATCCTCCCCACAACCTTTGGGGATGTGGTCACTGGTACTTTGCCATGCCTCTGCCTCCAGAGTGCTGGGATTAAAGGCATGCACCACCACTGCCCAGCTGCCTTTTGTAAAATTTAAATATCAGCAGTTTATAAAGAATGAAGTAATCAGAATGTACTTTTATAGTAAGCAAATACTAGTTTTCATGTATTAGTCTTGACTACCAAATTCTGAAATAAGGAAAATCTACATTTAAGACAATAAAGCAGGGATTAGTGAGACTATGGGAAGTTCAAAACTTTACACTCAGAAATATTGCAATCATGATGAATTTGTTATTCTGTGTACAATCTGAACAGTTTGTAAATATTTTCTTTTTACAAAAACTATGCCAGCTATTTTTTCTCACTCTCTGAATTCTAATTGCTGTTGCTAAGGGAAATAAAACCTTATACTAAAGATCAGCTTACTAACAATTATTTCACATTTTCTTAATTTAGGATCAAACATTCACACTCAAAGAAAACTTACCTGCTTTACATTGTATCCTGCCTTTGCACTGGTTTCAATAAACATAACGTTCAGCTCTTTGGCTTTCCTCTCTCCTTCTTCAATTGACACTTGCCTATAGAAAAAAAATTTTTAAATGACAAATGCTTATTTATTCATTTGTTTTTTGAGACAGGGATTCTCTTTGTAGTTCTGGAACTCCCTTGGTATACTGGGTTGGTCTCAAACTCAACTCACAGAAATCAGCCTGCCTCTGCCTCCCAAGTGCTAGGATTGATCAAAGGTATGTGCCACCACACCTGGCAACAAATTCTTATTTTTGAAATATGAAATCGTAAGATTATAAACAAAGTTCTATTGATGTTGGTTATATAAACAGCCATTAGTTTGGAAACTTAACTGTCTATAGCACTTAAGAGCTATACATGTCTGTGTTTGTGTGTATATTTATGTTCCACCGCCATACTGGAACTGAACTTAAGAGTCTTTTTTTTTTTTTTTAGACACTTTTTTTTAAAGATTTATTTATTTATTATGTATACAATGTTCTGTTTGCATGTATTTCTGCAGGCCAGAAGAGGGAGCCAGATCTCATTACAGATGGTTGTGAGCCACCATGTGGGTGCTGGGAATTGAACTCAGGACCTCTGGAAGAACAGCCAGTGAGTGCTCTTAACCTCTGAGCCATCTCTCCAGCCCAAGAGTCTTTTTTTTTTTTTGAGATAGAGTTTCTCTGTGTAGTTTTGGTGCCTGTCCTGGATCTCAATTTGTAGACCAGGCTGGCCTTAAATTCACGGAGATCTGCCTGGCTCTGTCTCCCCAGTGCTGGGACTAAAGGTGTGCGCCACCACTATCCGGCAAACTTAGACTCTTAAACATGCTAGGCAAGAGCTATACAAATGAGCATATACAGCTTAATGACTTTTTTAAACTATATTTCATGTGTATAGGTGTTGTGCCTGCATGTATGTCTATTTGCCACATGCATGATTAGTACCTACGGAGGCTTTCAGAAGAGGGCATTGGAGCCCTTGGAGCTATAGCTACAAATGGTTGTGAGCATCATATGGGTCCTAGGTATTGAACCCAGGTCCTCTGGAAAGAGCGACCAGTAGTCTTAACCTCTGAGCCACCTCTCCAGCCCCTTAATGACTTAAAAAGAAAAAAAGACAAGCATCTCAGGGTAGGTGTGGTGCATGCCTTTAATTCCAGCACTCAGGAGGGAAGGCAAGAGTAGGCTGATCTCTGAGTTCAAGACCAGCCTGGTCTACAGAGTGAGTTCCAGGACAGCCAAGGCTACACAGAGAAACCTTTTCTCAAAAATAAAGAAATAAAAAATAAAAAAATAAAGAAAGAAAGACAGAAAGACAGATAAACAGAGTCTCTTGTAGCCGAGGATGACCCTGAACTTCTGATCCTCTTGCCTCAAACCTCACAAGGTACTAGAATTATATGGACACGCTGCCATGGCATTACACAGTGCCTTTGAGTGAACTCAGAGCTTTGTGCATGTTCTAAGTTAAGTCCTCTACAAACTTAAGTACATTGTCAGCCCCAATTTAACAATCTGTGTGTAGCCGGCAGTAGTGGCACACACCTTTAATCCCAGCACTTGGGAGGCAGAGCCAGGCGGATCTCTGAGTTTGAGGCCAGCCTGGTCTACAGAGCAAGATCCAGGACAGGAACCAAAACTACACGGAGAAACCCTGTCTGGGGGGGAAAAAAAATCTGTGTGTGTGTGTGTATGTGTGTGTAGGTCCTGGTGACTGTACCTGGGTGAATATGTGCCAAGATGAGAAAAGAACAAGTTATGCTTCCCTACAGTTATCTACTACAGTCGCTTGAACAGGGTCTCTCACTACTAGGCAGGCAGTCCTAGCAATCTTCTTGTCTTTGTGCCCCTAGTGTTGGAGTTAAGAAGGCATGGCCACACCTGGCTTTTTAAGTGCTAGGAATCTGAACTCAGGTCCTCATGCTTGCACAAGTGCTCTTTTTTAAAAAAATTAATCAATTTTACATCTTGACCACAGCCTCCCCTCTCTCCTCTCCTCCCACTGCCCGCCTCCTCTGTATTTGCTCAGAAAGGGGCAGGACTCTCATGGCACACCAAGCTGCCTTGTAAGACCAAACACTTCCCCTGTATTCAGGCTGGGCAAGGCAATCCAGCATGAGGATGAGGTTCCCAAGAGGCAAATCACCAGGGCCAGCCCCTGCTCCCACTGTTACGAGTCCACAAATAGAGCAAGCTACACAACTGTCGTATGCAAGGTGCCTTGGTTGTTGGTTCTGACTCTATGAGTTCCCATGAGCCAGGGTAGCCATTTCTGAGGGCTTTCCTCTGACGTTCCTGATACCTCCAACTCCCAGCTCCTACAATCCCTCCTCCCTCTCCTCAGCAGGACTTCCTGAGCTTGGCCCAATGTTTGGCTGTGGGTCTTTGAACCTGCCTCTATCAGTCAGTCACTGGATGAAGGCTCTCAGCTGACAATCAGGGTAGTCACCAACCCGATCACAGGGGATGGCCTGTTTAGACTATGCATCCACTGCTGCCAGGAGACTTAGCTGGGGCCACCATCATTGTAGGCTCCTGGAAGTTTCCTTACAGCAAGTGCTCTTATCCACCAAACTATCTCCCTAGCCCCATTGTGGTGGTAAATAAAGTTGCCTGGGGTCAGAGCTATTAGAGCCATAGCAAGTGCGTGGCAGTGGTGGCGTACGCCTTTAAGGACCTGGAGGGCGGTACATACAGGCAGTGACGAGGCAGTCACATGATTGGGTTTACAACCAATCAGAAGCCAGAACAGAGAGACTTGAGAGACACACAGGAAGTAGGGCTCTCTTTCGGAGAGCTCTCTTGGCTGAGGAAGATCCCTGAATCAGGAAGGGTGAGGCTCTTGGCTCTGACCTCTTGGCTTTCTTCTCTGAATCGGCTCTGTGTTTCTTGTCTGATAAAACCGTTGAATTACATCTACACTGAATTACATTTACACCCCATAAAACTAAGATTTACTTTACTAATTTATTTTTATTTGGCTGAACTCTTTGGATGCTTTTGTTTAGAGGTAGAATCTCATGTATCCTTGGCTGGCCTAGAATTTATTAGCTCAAGATGATTTCTGATCTTCCTGCTTTCACCACTCAAATGCTGGGATTACAGGCATATCTTACTTAACACACCTGGTTTTAAGCAGTGCTGGGGACTCAAATGCAGGGCCTTGTGCATGTTAGGCAAGTACTCTACCAACTAAGTGATACCTTCAGCCCCAATCTTTTCATTTAAAAACCATTTGTCTGTGTACCTGTGTGGGCACACATGCGGAAGTCAGTTCTCCCCTTTCCCCATGTGGACCCCAGGGATCAAACTCAGGTCATCCAGCTTATGGTAAGTGCCTTTACCTACTGAGCCATCACCAGCCTGCCCTTCTTTTCACCTTTAGAAAGTTTGTGATTGGGCTGCATGTGGTGGCTTATACCTATAATCCCAATTCTCAGGGAGGGAGGAAGATCCTGAGTTCAAGGTCAGCCTGGTCGATATGAGTGCTAGGCAAGCCTGGGTTTAAGAGTAACACCCTATCACAAATACACATCCAAAATAAATAAAACAAATCTTAAGAGGCTGGGATGTGGCTCAGTGGTAGAACACTTGTTTTACACACTGTCCTACATTCAGCACTGCCCCAAACAAAAACCATCTACAAAACAAAACCTGCTTTTCCCCCTTAATACCAAATCACAAAGGGGCTAGAGAGATGACTCAGTGGTTAAAGGTACTTGTTGCTCTTGCCAGTGACCCAGGTTTGGTTCCTAGTACCCATATTGGGCAGCTCACAACTGTCTCTAACTCCAATGAGTCTGATGCCATCTTATGGTCTGGGTGGGCACCTGAGCACATGCAGTAGGTATACACATACACATAAATAAAAATTAAAAAAAAATAAAACATTAAAAATATTAAACCATATGCATTTAGCCTTGTGACTCTAAATTTTACATAAAAACTTTTCATGCCAATTTGCTGCTATAATTTATGTAATGATTTACCAACTGTTAAAAATGTAAACTGAGCCGGGCGGTGGCGGCGGCGCACGCCTTTAATCCCAGCACTCGGGAGGCAGAGGCAGGCGGATCTCTGTGAGTCTGAGGCCAGCCTGGTCTACAGAGCAAGATCCAGGAAAAGGCTCAAAGCTACACAGAGAAACCCTGTCTCAAAAAAAACCAAAAAAAAAAAAAAAAAATGTAAACTGTGCCAGGTGGTGGTGGCTCACGCCATTAATCTCAGTACTGAGGCTGAGGTGGGCAGATAGGTTTCTAAGTTTGAAGTCAGCCTGGTGGTCTACAAGAATAAGTTCCACGACAGCCAAAGCTACACAGAGAAACCCTATCTCAAAAACAAACAATTTTTTTTTTCCCAATTATACTACCAATTCTATTTCTGCTACTGGGCAGAAATAGGCTTAACATCTCCAAAATTCTTTACACATAGATCACACTCCAACATTTTAGTTAACAGCACAAGTTCATCACCTGAATTTCAATATTCAACTCACAAATGAGTAAGTAATAAATAGTAAAAGCTCCACTAATTAAACAGTGTGGTCAAGACTAAAGCAGAAAGAATATGTAAAAGACTACTTATGAATGCTGAAAGCCATGCACATGAATTCTACAGTGAATGTTAATACACTTTGCATCTTGTGACTTGAATGAGCTTTGCTCATTTGACGAAGGTGTTACAATCAAGCTATTCATACTCAGCTAAGCCTGGTGCAACCACACAATCAAAAACCCCACATCACTGAATTATAATAAAATTATATGAACGTTTCTAAGACGACAAGTATGTGTTTTTAATTATTATGAATATTTTTTAAAGATAAGTTACTTGATGTAGTTTGCTCTTTAACAAAACACTGCTCCATTTATTAAACCTTAAGAAAACAGAAAATATTTGCTGGCTTCATTTGTAACAATTCTGTAAAAGAGCTGTTTATGGGCTTAGACAAAACAAATGTATCTCCCTTAAAAAGGGGGGGTATAAAATGAAAGGTCTACTTTTCAAAAACAATTTTTAGTAAACAAACATGCTGCTTAACATAGAAACCAAACATTCAGTTATTTCATACCTCTTATCAGCAAGATCTGTTTTATTTCCTACTAGCATGATGATGACATCACTTCCTCTTTCTGTTCTGACATCATCAATCCATTTTGTAGTTTGCTGGAATGAGTTAACATCTAGCATTGAGAGTGGACAGAGGGATTAGTGTCATTGAAAATGCTACCCCAGTTAAGGACAACACTTCCCACAAACACTCTGAAAGAGGGAAGGGGGACAGCACATTAAGACCCCATTTTTAATGTGCCTGCAACGTAACTCCATTTTACCTGATTATAACTGTCTAAATCTAAATGAGTCTGAAGAAAAAAAAAAATCCTCAAAGCTCATTTTAGAGAAAAGTTTTTTTTTGACAATAACCAAACTATTGTAAAGCACTACATAATTATAAAAACCAATGCTTTCTGACATCTAAAGACAGCTACAGCAGATAATATGGTGTTACATTGCCACAATGCTTTTTTTGATCACTTATACTAGTACATACCAAACATGACAAAGAAAGCATTTCAAAATGATGTCAGCCAGAAGTCCCAACACATCCAGAAAATTCCTGAAGGCTTTCAACACCACTGTGCTTGCACTGCTTCCTCAGTTTGTGATCACTTTAACCACATTTAAAAAAATCCTTTCTGAGCTGGGCACGCCTTTAATCCCAATACTCGGGAGGGAGAGGCAGGCGGATCTCTGTGAGTTCGAGGCTAGCCTGGACTACAGAGTGAGTTCCAGGACAGGCTCCAAAGCTACACAAAGAAACCCTGTCTCGAGGAAAACAAACAAACAAAAACAAAAAACCCCACACAAACCAACCAACCAACAACAAAAACAAAAAACAAAAAAAACAAAAAAAAAAAACCCTTTCTTCTGCCTCTACCTGCTTCTTCCTGGGATTAAAGGTGTGCCACGGAGCCTGGTTCTTACATTTGTTTTATATTAGAGTCTATGTGAAGTGACCTTAAGCTAATTAGTTTGATTTATCAGGCTCACTTCTAACAGAATTCATTCTTGTTAAGTATTCTAGCTAGAATACTTCAATATACTTTTTAGCAGCTAAAGTAACAAATTTATTAGTGTTTTAACCACATTCATGGAATTTCAGAAGAAAAATATGACAAGCTTTGGTTAAAGTAAACACAAACACTTTAAAGCTACAAAACCAGCCAATGCATTATAATGAACATTATTTTTTTTAAAAAAGTAGCAACCTAAAGTAAAGCTGCAAGAGGAGAAAGACTGCATACAGCACATATCCAAAAAAGTTAAGAAAAAAAGAAGAAAAATACATTGTGGAATATAATTTTCTTAATTTTGCCACTGTAATTACTGTTTAGTAACTATGACTTTTGAGTGAATACACAAAAAATTTCTGGTAATATGACTAGCTGAAATCAGCTGCTTAGACATAACAGTTTTTTGTTGTTGTTGTTTTTCGAGACAGGGTTTCTCTGTGTAGCTTTGCGCCTTTCCTGGAACTCACTCTGTAGCCCAGGCTGGCCTCGAACTCACAGAGATCCGCCTGGCTCTGCCTCCCGAGTGCTGGGATTAAAGGCGTGCGCCACCACCGCCCGGCTAGACATGATAGTTTTACACAAGTCCAAGATGCTGTATAACCTTGTTTTTTCCCTATAAATTATGGACTAGTCTATGGAATGATGTTAAGTATTGCCTTACATGTGTAATAAGACAATTTACAAAGATAATTTCAACCAGAGAGCAGTAACCAATGCCCCATGGAAAATTTATAGTCACTTAAAGACCAAAAGGCATTCAGGTTTTGAAGAAAAGAAAAATACTGTTTCATTTCCCATTTAAATTATTTTCTTGGAGAGAAATGAAAGTTTAATTGGTTAGCAACAAAGAAAACCAGCCACAGAATCCACATATTCTAACAAAAATGACTAACAGAAAAATACACATTATGCTTCTCTGTTTTTCTCTATGTAAGAGAATGACTGGAAGAGGGAAGCAGAGAAAACGCTAGCTGGTGGAAACTTTAAAAAGCCTCAAAAGAAGCCATGTAGGATCTGGAATACTTGGCAAGAGGCTTAAATACAGATTATCTTTGAAATCTGAGATAAATTAATGAATAATATTCCTTTAACTCTAATTATGGGATAGTTTATGGATAAGAAAATAGTACAGAAGCCTTGAAAAAGATTCACAAGTAGATCTGAAGGTGGAAACACTGGCATAGAGAAATAAAGCATATTGGTACAAACACGGAGGCAAGTATTTCTGACTTGGCTAGTCTGTGATACAGTTTGCTATGATAAAACATTTTACATGCCAGTAAGGAAAACAAGCACGAGACAAAACATGCATGCAGCTAAGCTAAAGGTTGAAAGAAGATTAGAAATGCATAATTCCCCCCACTCACTTGTGATATCATAAACAACAACTGCCACAGTGGAGTCACGAATGTAGCTAGGAATCAAGCTCCTGAACCGCTCTTGACCTGCTGTGTCCCATAATTGCAATCGCACCTAACAACAAAATCAGTCAAACAAGCAAGAAAAGTAAGAAAGGTCAACCTATTGCAGTATACCTACTTGTGATATCGTAAACTACTACGGCTGCAGCAGAGTCACGGATGTAACTGGGAATGAGGCTACGGAAACGTTCCTGACCCGCAGTATCCCACAGCTGCAGCCTGATCTGTGGGATGGGAAAAAATAAATAAAAACAAAAAACAAAACAAAAACCCGAAAAACTAATACTTAAAAAAAGGAATGATTTTGTAATATGAGTAGTAGACAACTCATGTAGAGTTTTAATGCAGAGGAATGAAAACAACATAAAACTCAGTATTATGAAGTTGCTTGTTCTGAAGGTACAATACTGAAAATGCTTTGTGAAAGATTTCACACAATCAGAAACAGAGCTTTCACCGCTCCCTGAACTTTGAATCCCAGTGTCTTCCAAATGACAAAAAGTAGGGTTGATGTTCAAATACTGACCATAAAAGAGATGAAGGTAAATGTTAACAAAAGCTATCAGATGACAGAGTAAAGAAAGGAAATGCTTCTCTAAAAACCTCTCTAAAGCTAAGATGTGTGTTTCCTGGGTCTGTGACTACTATGTGTATGCTTCTTCTATACACTTCTGCCCGGAACATTATGCATAATGGGGAAGGAGAAAGAAAAAAAGAGAATATATTTTTGCAATCTTACATAAAAATGCTTTACTTTTTTTCTGCCACATCCACATTATAGAAAATCCTAAAAATAAGTTTTCTTACCCAGACAAAGCAGTTTCCAAGCTCTCAAGTTTTAAGAAAAGCTATATTATATGTGAAAACATCCAAAAGGAAAAAAATGACATACTTCAGAAATAAGAAAAAATATTAGAGGTAATGTACTATTTTGGAGTTATTTTGGATACATAAAGTTATTCACTATTTAAGTGATGATAGGAATCTCTTCAAGGAGGAGTAGGCCAAAATATAATTTTCTTTAAGGAACACTCAACAATAAGGAAGATAAAAATCTGAAAGATAAATATGTATTTCCCCTATTTAACCACTCTGTTACATGTTCTACTCAGACGGTCTTTAAGTTCACAAATTATGAAACCTTTCTGAATAACCTGAGTGGTGCTCAAAAGATCCTGAGTGGTGCTCAAAAGATCTTTAGTAGCTCTAATTTCTTCATGAAAATTCCTTTAATTCTCTTATAAATTGATCTGCTGTTCTTCTCCTAAATCAAGACAGCAAAATAAACCTAAGGACATCAGGATTTTACAAACAAATTTTGACTTTCTTCCTTTGGATATGAAATGGAAGAAATCAGAGTGCCAAAAACAACTCTGTAATAAATTTTTTCTCAAGATCTAATATTGATGATTTTGCTAAGCACTTTTGATAGTGACAATTACTGACTACAGCTGTGATTCTAGTTTTCCAGCCTGGAGTGTTGCAGAAAACTGCACACTCAAAACATTACTCACTGTTCGATCCTCCAAGTACATTGTTTTTGATAAGAAGTCAATGCCAATTGTTGCCTATAAAACAAAACAAAAGAGTTAGCAAGTGATAATAGCTTGGTTGTAGCCAACAGTTTAGGTTATAAATAGGATTTATGAATTTCAAAGAAATAATGAATATACACATAACCACACTTTAGCCAAGTGAGAACTTGCTCTGTGTTGGAGACTAATTACTTCGAGCCCTTTATGTGATCAACTCTCATCCTCATTCATTAAAGATAACTCATTCTCATATTAATTTTTCTCATTTTATAGAGAACAAGACAATGGGGACAATTTCTGGTATATTTTTACCAGAATATTCAAATATTTGAATACAATCTTAGTCTGAATAACCTAATGCTCCCAAGTCAAAATGGCTTTATCTGCTCCCACAGCAATTTTATGAAATACTGTTGATGCAAATGTAACCATGCCTAAACTTCCCACATAATGGCTTGTTCTGGTGCTACAGAGAGCCAGAGACCCAGAAGTATGATTTTCAGAGGGACATGACTCTTCTAATATATAAATAATGTATTAAAGTAAGGAAAACAAATTTTCTCTTTATCATTCAATGCTAAGTATTTCCTGTGATCCAAATACAGTGCAAAATATTGTGTGCCTGGTTAAATAATAATTTTAAAAGGCAAAAACTAGAAAAAAACTGGACAAGTTAAGGAAGTCTAAAATTAAACAGGAAGATAAATTAAAAACGACTGGGACATGGGGGCTGCAGTGACAGCTCAGCAGTTAAGAGCAGTTCTCTTGCAGGAAAGCAGGTTCAATTCCCAGCACTCACATGGTTCACAACCATCCATAACTCCAGTTCCAGGGGATCCAATGCCCTCTTCTGACCCCACGGGCACAAAGCATGCCCGTGGTGCACAGACATAAAAGCAGGCAAAACACTCACATATAAAATAAAACGAATGAGGGCTGGAGAGATGGCTCAGAGGTTAAGAGCACTGACTGCTCTTCCAGAGGTCCTGAGTTCAATTCCCAGCAACCACATGGTGGCTCACAACCATCTGTAATGAGAGTTGGTACCTTCTTCTGTATACATAATAAATAAATAAATCTTTAAAAAAAAAATAAATAAAAATAAAACGAATGAATCTAAAGGAAAAAGAGGAAAAAGGAAAGAAGTGGCTGCATGATGGCATGTCCCTTCCTGCTTCTGATCCACTGACAAGTGAACTGAACTAGTTAGTCCACTACAACTGTCCTGTCATGATGGCCTGAATCCTCTGACATCATAAACTGAAATTAATTCCCAATCTCAGACTTGGATGAATTCTCTATTACAAAAAAAATCTAGTATCACTTCTAGTTCCCTCCAAGATATTAAATATAATTTTTCAATAGACTTTGAAAGAAGCAAACTGAGTAAGGCTAGGATTATGGACAAGATCATTTATACTTTGTGTTTATATAACCATTTACACATTACTGAAATTATTGAAAGCACTTTTCCCCCTTTTTTTGGTTTCTCTGTGACAGGGTTTCTCTGTGACTGTCCTGGAATGGAACTCAAGAGATCCACCTGCCTCTGCCTCCCAACTGCTGAGATTAAAGTCATAAACCACCATCGCCCATAGAATGCACTTGTGTATCTGTGATTGCATGTAAATAAATGAACTTTTAAAAATACCTTAACCGCCGGGCGGTGGTGGCGCACGCCTTTAATCCCAGCACTCGGGAGGCAGAGCCAGGCGGATCTCTGTGAGTTCGAGGCCAGCCTGGTCTCCAAAGTGAGTTCCAGGAAAGGTGCAAAGCTACACAGAGAAACCCTGTCTCGAACCCCCCCCCCAAAAAAAATACCTTAACCAATTCTTGTAACATTAAGAAATAAATTGAATAAATTGGCAAAAACAAAATACCTGATAGGTGTTGTCAAAACTGTCATACATGAATCTGGTGATCAAGGATGTCTTTCCAACTATAATAAAAGAGAGAGATTTGAACATATTTAATGCATTAGGTTCCCAGGCACTGCTCAAAGAATTGTAATTACATTGAATGGAAAATATATTCAATGGTTTTATCCAAAGTTTGCTGACAGGGCTTTCTCAATAACAGATAATTATCTTTTCATATTAAGGGCACAGGCAAAAGTATTTACCAAAAGTTGAGGAAAATAAAACAATCATGTTGATATTCCAAATTCACAAAAGCAAAAGCAGGTATTACTTGAACCCAATGGGAGAAGAAACAAACAATAAAACTCACAGCAGCTCATGCTCAATTTTAGTGACTCAAACGTGATCCATAGGAGTAAAAAGCACTGAAGGACAAATAGTCCTGAGATGGGTCATCAGGGTCGGTCTTAGGACCCTAAGATTGTTAAAATGGCATGTGAAGCTGTTCTGAAACTCATCTAGAGCTCAGATCAGTTATGGCCTGGCAGATTCTGTTTCACTGGTAGGGAAATTACACTGGGATTACAAGCCTGTGCCATTGTGTCTGACTATAACTCAACTCTGCATTGGAATTTTTAGGAAAAGCGTCACTTAGACTGAAATAGTAGAGTACTGGGAATTTCCTCACTAATGACTGTGTTCTCCAAGAACAAGAACCACATCTAATTACTTTTCTATTTCTCCTGTCACGTCACATAGACTCTAATATAAAACAATTGTAAAAGCCAAGCTCAGGGGCACACACTTTTAATCCCAGGAAGAGGCAGGTAGATCTGTGAGTCAAGCTCAGCCTAGTCTACAATATGAGTTCCAGACTAGCCAGGGTTACATAATGAGACCCTGTCTCAAAAGTCTCAAAGCAACAAAACAAAACATAATAAATTCTTTAAGTTAGAAAGGAACCAGGTAAATAAACTTCTCAAATGCTCCCTAAAATGTAAATATTTTGGGCAAGGGCTAAAAACCACTCAGTCACTGACATTTCAGTATGATTTTAAAAAGTGTTTTCTTTAAAAAAATATTATTTTAGCTTAAATTATGTATGTATGTACCTGTGCATGGGTAGGTGGGGGTACATATATACATAAGTGTGGGTGCCTATAAAGGTCAAAGGTGGCAAATCTACTAGGAACTGGAGTTAATAGTTGTGAACAGCCTGAAATGGGTGCTGGGAACCAAACTCAGGTCCTCTTCAAAAACATATGTATTCTTAACCTCTGAGACATCTTGCCAGCCTCAAGTTTTTATCTCAATACAATTTTTAGAGACTGGATCTTGACTTTTTTTTTCTTTCTTTTTTTTTTGGTTTTTAGAGATAGGGTTTCTTTTTTTTTTTAAAGATTTATTTATTTATTATGTATACAGCATATGTGACTGCAGGCCAGAAGAGGGCACCAGATCTCATTACAGGTGGTTGTGAGCCACCATGTGGTTACTGGGAATTGAACTCAGGACCTCTGGAAGAGCAGTCAGTGCTCTTAACCTCTGAGCCATCTCTCCAGTCCCCGAGATAGGGTTTCTTTGTTTAACAGTTCTGGCCTTCCTGGTACTCTCTCTGTGGACCAAACTGGCCTCAAACTCACAGAGATCCACCTACCTGCCTCTTCCTCCTGAGTGCTGGGATTAAAGGCATGTACCACCACTGCCCAGCTTTTTTTTTTTAAAGATAGTTTTTTTTTTCTTTTTTCTTTTTCTTTTTAAAATATATATAGCTCTGGCTATCCTAGAATTCTCTCTGTAGACCAGGCTGGCCTAGAACTCAAAGAACTGCTTGCCTCTACCTTCTGAGTACTAGGATTAAAGGTGTGCAACATCATGCCCAACCAAATAAAGAATCCTTAACAGCATGTGTAAGATCTCAACATTCATTACAACAGAACACTCTGAGAGAAAAACAAACAAAAATAATCAAGAAAACCTAAATAAATAGAAGGATATATGATATAGCTGTAAGGAACAATCAATGGGGGCTGAAGAGATGGTTGCCCTTGAAGAGGAGGTTCCATTCCCAGCACCTACAAGGTGACTCCTATCCCAGGGGATCCATTTCCCTCTTCTGGACTCTGTGAGTGCCAGTCACACGTGCAGGCAAAACATATGCATACATTAAATAAATAAGAAGAATCTATGCTAAAATGACTCCCCAAATCACACACAACACAAGCCCTGTTATAACAACCTTTTGAAAAGACTACCAAATCAATTCTAAAGTTTATTTAGAAATACTAGTAATTTTGAATAGTTAAAGCAATCCTGATAGCATTGAACAACTTCAAAACTAACTATGATCAACTGTCAGAGTCCAGACAGTATGATAGTGGACACTGGCTTAAAGACAGAAAAATACAACAATGGAACACAACTGGGTTCAGAAATAGATAAAAATCTCTAGGCAGTTGAATAAACATCTCTATTCCTCTGAGACCAAAGCTCTATTTCCTCTGACTCACACTCTTCTCCAAAAGGGACAGAGATCAGACTTTGTATTTCCTTCCATCATAGTATCTTGAGAATATTAAAGGAAAGTTCCAGTTTTAAAAAGCACTTGTAGCTTAAACCATTTCCCTGAAATGAAACAACAGTATTTTTTTGCCAGACATGGTGGCACATGTCTTTATTCCCAGCACTCAGGCGGCAGATGTAGATGGATCTCTTTGAATTTGAAGTCACTCTGGTCTACATAGTGAGTTCTAGGACAGCCAAGGCTATGTAGAGAGACCCTGTCTCAAACCCACGCTCATAACAGCATTTAATTCTCGACTATGATACTGTTACACATACCAGATGTTTTTAGTATTATGAACTTTTATTCTTATTCTCACTCTACAGAAAACTGCAGGGAAAACCTTTGGTCTGTGTGGGTGACACACATCTACAATCCTAGAACTCAAGAGGCAGAGCCAAGAGGATTATAACAAATTCAAAGCCACTATGATCTTCATTATAAGTTCTAGGGCAATAGCAAGACTGTCTCCCCACTCCACCCATACGTGAGCGAGTGCACACACATACACACTTTCTTTGCTCTCAATGAAAGTTAACAAATGGGCTAGAGGTAGCTTAGTAGTCAAGAGCACTTTTGTTCTCATAGAAGATCCAGGTTCAGTTCCCAGGACCCACACTGTGGTTTACAAGTATTCCTAACTCCGCGATCCAATAATGTCCTCTTCTGATCTCCATAGGCAGCAGACTCATACATATAAATATTTTTTTAACTTAAAGAAAAAAAAAAGAAAATTAGCAAATAATGTTACAACTAAAAAACTAGACAACCCTGAAATGTTCAGAAGTAAGGTAATACACATCTTTGCCCAAGCTCAGCTTGAACTTATCTATTCAGGTAGGTGGAACCATAAGGTGCTTGCCACAGTACGTACTCCATTGGTTTTGTTTTAATAAAATCTTAGGAGAAACCAAACCATGATTCAGTCTGGCTCTATAGAAAATGGATTACTGTGTTTTTTTGAGACAGGGTGCCTCGATGTACTCCTGGATGTCTTGGAACTTGCTATGTAGCCCAGGCTGGCCTCCAACTCACAGAGATCTGTCAGCCTCTGCCTCCAGAGTGCTGATATTAAAGGCCTGTGCCACCATGCCCAGCTGTCTCATTGTGTTTTAAAATATAAGAGTAGGCTGGGCAGTGGGGAGGCAGAGTCAGGTGGATCTCTGTGAGTTCGAGGCTAGCCTGGTCTACAGAGCAAGATCCAGGATAGGTACCAAAACTACACAGAGAAACCCTGTTTCGAAAAAACAAACAAACAAAAAACACGAGACAGCCAGGCGGTGGTGGCTCATACCTTTAATCCCAGCACCGGGCAGGTGAATCTCTGTGAGTTCAAGACCAGCCAGAGCCACACAGAGAAACCCTGCCTTGAAAAACAAACAAAAAGACAAAAACAAAAAACCCAGATAAACAAAGCCACCCTAGTCTTAGCTAGAGCAGTAAGAGAAGGATCATAGGAAAGGCAGAAACTCTCTCATAGATGACAGAATTCTATACTTAGAAGACTCTGGACTCCTTTTTTGGGGGGACAGAGTTTCCCTGTGGAACTCTGGCTGTTCTGGAACTCAGTATGTAGTCCAGGCTGGCCTCCAACTCAGAGATTTACCTGCCTCTGCCTCTTGACTGCTGGGTTTGAAGGCGTGTGCAACTACCACTTGACATGACATGACTACGGACTCTACCAAAAACTCTTAGATCTTATACTTTCAGTAAAAGTGTAAGATACTAATTAACACACAGATCTGTAGCTTTTCTCCATACCAGTAACAAATTTATTGAGAAAGAAACTAGGGAAATATCTTATTTAAATTGAAATTTTTACTTTTAATTTAAGTTTATTTTAAAAATTTAAAGGAACAAACTGTTTTCATCTTTTCTATTTACTTATTTCTATATATTTGGGTGTTTTTCCTGAATACATGTCAGTGTGACATTTGCATGCCTGGCACCCAGGGAGGTCAGAAGAGGGTATTGGATCCCCTGTGACTACAGTTACAGATGGTTGTGAACTACCATGTGAGTAGATGCTGGGAGGTGAATCCAGGTTCTCTGGAAAAGCAGCCAATGCTCTTAAGTGCTGAGCCAACTTTCCACCACCACTCCGCCCAAAAATTCAAGTATCTAGTAATAAACTAAGGAAGAAAGTAAAAGATCATAAATGAAAAGAAACTGAAGACACTACACAAAGACTTCTATGCTCTACATTAGCGGAATACAATGAAAATGGATAAATTACCAGGATAGGCTGGCTCCAAAAGCTACACAGAGAAACCGTGTCTCGGGAAAAAAAAATTCACATAAACTGGTCATTAATAACATGGACCATTGGACACAGCAGCTTCCAGGATGCCGACTGAGGAGAGGAAGCTGGCAAGCGGGGGGGGGGGGGGGGGGTGTCCTCACTTCTTCCACTCGTTCTTATCACAGTCCCACTTGATGGAGAAGCCCTGAATGGGGTTGACCTTCACGTCCATCATCAGCTTGGCCAGTCTCGATCAAAGGTAGGAGGGATGGGGCTGTACACATAGTGTTTCTCCCACATCAGAATAAGAGCTATGCCCACAACTGTCTTCCACTTGTTAATACTCCTGTTCATCTCAGCAAAGCTCTAGTTAAAACTGGATGTGGTATAATTGGACTTTCTCATCTCTGGACAAGCTGCCCCAACCAGCCTTCTCCTTCAGGGCTTTCCTGCTGGCAGACAGCAGCCTAACATGGGCCACATCAGGCAAGGGGTAGTCATGCTTATCAATATAAATAGGGAGAGCATAGTCTTCACTCTTCACAACACTTTCATGTGCTCAAACACACACCGAGGTGGAAATGGCTCTCTTGCCAATTAGGCTAAGTACCCTGGTAGCCACCAACATTCTGCCACTGCTGTTCTGGTGACTATGACTACCCTCTACGCCCCAGTTGCCTGTGACTGGGAGATCTCAGATCCCCGCCCCCACCACCAGACAGGGTTTCTCTGTGTAGTTTTGGTGCCTGTCCTGGATCTTGCTCTGTAGACCAGGCTGGCCTCAAACTCAGAGATCCGCCTGGCTCTGCCTCCCGAGTGCTTGGACTAAAGTTGTGCACCACCACCACCACCACCACCCAGCCGAGATTTCAGATTTTTAAAATCACCTGTTTCACGTATGTGGGTGTTTTGCCCGTTGAGGACAGAGAATCTGGAAAAGCAGCCAATGCTCTTAACTGCTGAGCTTCTCTCCAGCCCTAGCATTTTATATTCTAAAAACATTCTGTATAAGAATCTAATACAGTCAGTTCCATAAATAGTATTTGAAAACCATTGTCTTTCATAAGAATAAATTCCAAGTGACTGATCAATTACCTTTAGCTTAGGTAAATACTCCTTCCTATGGAAACAAGCTTCACACAACATTAAATTCTGTAATGTTTTTCTTCCTATCCCATCATTATAATAGCTTATGTAACAGTGAATCAAGTAAAAATGTGTGATTAGGATATTCTAATTAATAAAAAAGGTTAAGGGGCTGGAGGGATGGCTCAGTGGTTAAGAGCACTGGATGTTCTTGCAGACGTCCTGAGTTCTATTCCCAGCAACCACATGGCAGCTCACAACTGTAACTTCAGTTCCAGGGGATCTAACACCTTCACACAGACAAATATGCAGGCAAAACACCAATGCACATAAAATAAATTAAAAAAAAAAAGGAAGATTTCTTTTTATACTGAGGCAAAGAACACTAATTAAAACTAATAAATAGTGAATATTTAATTATCAATAATTATTCTATAGAGCATTATCTGTTCAATATTGAAGGGATATTCCTGAATCTGTGGAATCAGCTCTTCAAAAAAGAATTTGTCAAGTTGGGTGGTGATGGTGCACACCTTTGATCAGCACTCAGGAGGCAGAGGCAGGTAGATCTCTGTGAGTTCGAGGCTAGCCTGGTCTACAGAGTGAGTTCCAAGACAGCCAAGGCTACACAGAGAAACCCTGTCTTGAAAAATCTCCATCTCCTCAAAAAAAGAATTTGTCTACTTGGAAAAATAAAACATTCTTCAGATGCTTTCAAACTCACTCTAATATTTCTACAACTTCAGTCAGGAAATTCTTTCATATATGACTTATCTTCAGTGTTTCAACTTAAGCAAATATTCTGTTCTCAAACTCTGTCCACTAATTTTAGCTTTCATCAAAGGAACCTTATCGTCAGCCTTTATTACTAGTGTTCTAATGGAAAGTTTTCTATCTACCTTACTTCTAATCATATTTATTAATTAGAACTATTCTTAAATTTTTATTTATTTATTTTTATGTGTATGGATGTTTTGCCTGCATGTATGTTAGTATACAACGTGCATGCAATGCCCTCAGGGACCAGAAGAGGGTGTCTGATCCCCGGGACTGGAATTACAGATTGTTGAACCTATCCCCATGTGGGTACTAGGAATCAAACCTTGGTTCAAGGGCAGCCAGTACTCTTGACCACTGAGCCATCTTGTCAGCCCTTAATTAGGAGTCTTTTGTAAGAATAAAACTTTCCTTTCCTCTTAAAAATTTAGAGTAACATGGACTCATAAATTTTTAATTCTTCTGTAGGTTCAGACCAATACTATAATTATTTTGTTGCTAAAAGTATTTCAGCCTTTTCTACTGGGAACTTTTTCAGATTGGCTCTAGTTTTGTTTTGTGGTGCTAAGATCAAACCCAAGGCCTTGCACATATTCAGTAAATACTTTGTCACCGCTCTTCAGCCCTCTCAACATGCTCCCTTCCTCTTTTAAGCACCTCCTTACATTTTGCCATGACCAGAAACTCCAGGAACATCTTATATTTTCCTTGTTCCAGTCCAGAAACCAATCACTCGGAAAAGCTCTTAGAATTAAATGAATTAAAAATTGTTAAGCATTCACAACAGGACAGATAGACATATCAAATAACCAAATATTAGTTAATAGTATTACATATGAAAACAAATACACCAATACCTGAAAATAAGAACAAAGCTGGATTTAATTTTTTTAAAAAAGGGGGGAGGGGGTCTAGTTTGACTACTTAAAAAAAAGTTAGTAGTGGAGCTGGAGAGAGAACAGCTCAGCAGCTGCTCTTCCAGAGGACCTTGGTTTGATAGAAGCATGCACATGGTAGCTCAAAGTCGACTCTAGTTTGATTCCCATACATTCATATGACAACTCACAACTGTCATCGCTGAAATCCCAGGGGATCCCACACCTTTTTCTGGTCTCCACAGGCACCAGAGACATATATGGTGCAGACATACATACAGGCAAAACTCCCACACACATAGAATTTTTTTTTAATGTTAGTTTTACAGTAAATGAAGATTAAATATTTACTGTTACAGTTGTCAGGAAGTGCTAAGATGGGGTTTTTGTTGCAAAAATAACATTACACATAATTTGCTAGAGATGCCATAATAAAGAACAAGTAGCTTAAGCAATAGAAATTAATTTTTTCACAAGTTAAAGTATTAGCAGTGCTGATTCCTTCTGAGGGTGAACCTGCTCTAATCCTTTTCCAGACCTTCTTCTGTTTTTTTGGCCAATCCTTGGCCTTCCTTAGTGCATGGAAGCTTCAATATGATCTCAAACGTCTGGTATTTCCCCCTCAGTACAAATGGGGTTAAATTTCTCCAGCATTAGCTTAACTATTTCTCCAAAACTCCTCACATGCTAAGACACTGCATATTATGACCTTAACATGAACTTAGGGATATAACGTAATTTTTAAAAATGTGTATTTTTGTCTTCTTCCAAGTTTAAGGTACATAGCTTGTAAAGCCCTTGTATTTTTCTTATGACAGAAGTAATAAAACTGAATAGACCATTTTTTATTATTTGTAATAAACCCTAAACCCTAACTTAATGTCAATAAGGTGACTTCTGAGAATCCCAAGGATGAGAAACTAGTAGCCAGAACCAATCATATGATTAGAGTTGGAACTTTTAGCCCCATCTTTAGGAAGGGAACAGAAACAGAGGGTTAAGCTAAACAGTAATAGCCAAAGTAGAGAATCTTCCTTATAAAAATTTTAAAAGACAGGAACTGGAGAGGCGCTGGATTGCTAAACACATAGAGGTGTGCAAGGATTGGAAAGAGCATGGTAGCCTTAATCTCAGCCCTCTTCCCCACATACTATCCTATCTATCTTTTCCACATAATCTGTGGGGCTATGGGTAAAGAGTTCAGTAGTATGCTATGTGCCTAGCATGAGCCAGGCCCTAGGGTTTAATCCACAGCACTAAAATTCAAGGAGGTAGAAAACACACACACACACACACACACACACACACACACACACACACACACACACACACACATTAATTTATAAGCTGGCAGAGCTAAGATTTAGTTTCCTTTTTGGCTAGTTGCTTTGGTTTTGAGACAGGGTCTCTCTCCTTAGCTCTGGCTGGCCTGGAACTCACTATGTAGACCAGGCTGGCCCATCTCTATTTACCTCCTTAGTGCTGAGATTAAAGGCATGGGCTGTCACGCCCAGCAGAGTTTAGTTTTCTTAAATACAATGATAATGCTGTCATCTTTGTTTTTCTATTACTTTTTATGGTGCTAGAAATAAAAAACAGATCAAGAACTCTATTCTGAATTACATTCTTAGCTTCTGGCTTTTTGAGACAGGGTTTGACTGTATACCTGAATTTGAGTCATTATATTCCCCTTTCTTTTTTTTTTTTTTGTTTTTTTTGTTTTTCGAGACAGGGTTTCTCTGTGTAGCTTTGCGCCTTTCCTGGAACTCACTTGGTAGTCCAGGCTGGCCTCGAACTCACAGAGATCCGCCTGCCTCTGCCTCCCGAGTGCTGAGATTAAAGGCGTGCGCCACCACCGCCCGGCTTCCCCTTTCTTAACTTTGTTCAATTAATTCATATTAAGTATGAGTTTTTTGTTACTGTTGCTGTTTTTAGAAAAGCTCACTATATAGCCAAAGCTAGCACTGAACTTGAAATCCTCATGCTTCAGCCTCTGAAATGCTGGAATTACAAGTGTTACATATACTGTAAAATTTTAAATATCTATTTATTTATTTACTTATTATTTTATGTGATGAGTGTTTAGTTTGCACTTATGTGCATGTCTGGTACCCTCAGAGGCCAGAAGAGGTGTGGTATCTCCTGGAACTGGAGTTAAAGATGGTTGTGAACCACTGTGTAGGTAATGAGAATGGAGCCCAGGCCTTCTGGAAGAGCATCCAGTGCTATTAACCACTGAGCCCTCTGTCAGACACCCCAAAGGAAATTATCTTAAGAGTGCAAAACACATATGGCTAAACCACAAATTAACTTAAAAAAGACCCCCATAGATCTCACACTGTAGATCAGGCTGGCCTCAAGCTTGTGAGTGCAGAAACTACAGGTATTCTTTTTTAAAAATTAGTATTTTATAAGTATAGGTGTGTTGCCTACGTATATGTCTGTGCGTCGCTTGTGTGCCTGGTACTGGAAGAGTCCAGCGAAGGCTGGTGAATCCCCTGGAAATGAAATTAGAGATACTTGTAAGCTGTAGTGTGGGTGCTGGGAACAAAACCAGGGTCTTCTGAAGAACAACTCTCTTAACCACTGAGCCATCTCTCCAATCCCTGACTTTAACTTTTCAAACACACTATACATTGAGTAAGTCTCCATTTTCTGCTTTTCACTACTTTAAAAAAAGGTAATTTATTTATTAAAATTCTTTTGAGTGCTGCTATTCTCTACACAATAAGCTAAAAGTATGGCTATGAACAAGAAAGTCATAACCCAGGCATGGTGGCTCATACTGGTAGTACTAGCACTCATGAGACTATGGCAGAAATATCCCGAGTTCCAGATCAGCTTGTGCTACATGTGTACGTGGGGAGACCGACAAAAACACAGAGACAGAAATCCATTTGCTGGGGCTGAGAATATGGCACAGTTAGGAAAACGCTTGCCTAGTTAGTATGTATAAAGTCCATGGTTCAACGTTCAGCACTACACAACAGTGAGACACTGCCTCCTCCAGCCTACCTCCCCAAACTGACAAAAACAGTAATAGTGGGCTGGGAAGAAGCTCAGTCAGTAAAGTGCTTGCACAAGCAAGAGGATCTGAGTTTGATCCCCAAAAGCAAGGTTTAAAAGAGAAGAGGGGCTAGCCATGTAGGCATCTTATAATCTTAGCACTGGGGAGGAAGAGGCAGGTGGTTTCTTGGGGCTCCCTGGCCTGTCAGCCAGCCTAGCCTGACCAGAGAGCCAAGTCAATGAGAGACCCTGTGTTAAAAACAGGGAGGACAAGACCTGACAACATCCAATGTTGTCTTCTGACCTGCGGCATGTGCACGCACACGCGTGTACACACACACACACACACACACCACGGGGGTAGAGGGGGGCATGTGAGAGAAACAATAATGTCAACCAGGATTATTCAGTCCAGAAAGGTAGTAATTCTACAGGAAATATGGCCAACAAGAACTAAAGACCTAACATTAGAACCTGCACTGCAAAAAATAACTCAAATGGGCCTACAAGTGAAATCCAATATTATCTATAGAACAGGTAAAAAATAAAAAAATTAGTGTTTATCTCTTAAATAGAAGCAAGACAGTCAAAAATCAGTAATTTTTTGATTACTGTTTTTGAGGACTTCAGACAGGACACAGACAAAAAAAAAAAGAGATGAATTTACAAAAACCTATGTGGCCAGACAGATGGCTCAGTGGGGTTAAGGGCACTTGCTGCTTTTTTAGAGGATGAAGATTTGGTTTCTGCTACCCACACGGCAGCTCCCAACTGTCTGTAACTTTAATTCCAGGAGATCTATCACTCTCTTCTGGACTCAAGAGGGCACCAGACATGCCCATGGTTTACATATATATATGCAGGCAAAATATTCATACACATAAAAATAAAATTAGTGGTGCATGCCTTTAATCCCAGCACTCGGGAGGCAGAGGCAGGCGGATCTTTGTGAGTTCGAGGCCAGCCTGGTCTATAGAGTGAGATCCAGGTAAGACACAAAGCTACACAGAGAAACCCTGTCTTGCTAACCACCACCACCACCCCAAAAAAAAGAAAAAAAAAAAGAAAAAGAAAATTAGCAGGGCATGCTTTTAATCGCAGCACTGGAAATGCAAAGGGTGGGCAATCTCTGTAAATTTGAGGACAGCCCAGCATACGTAATAAATTCAAGGTCAAACAGTGCTAGGCAGTGAGTTTCTGTCTCCAAAAACAAAACAAAGGTGCCTGCTGCAACCTAAATTCACTATGTACACAAGACTTGTTTTTTTTTTTTTTTCCAAGACAGGGTTTCTGTTTGGTCCTTGCTGTCCTGGAACTCACTCTGTAGACCAGGCTGACCTCGAACTCAGAGATCCACCTGCTTCAGCCTCCCTAGTGCTGGGATTAAAGGCGTGCGCCACCACCCGGCTGAATTGGTAGTTCTTAAAAACTGTTGAGGACACTAAAGAATTCTGTTTATGCAGATTGCATCAGTATTCACTATACTGAAATCTAACTATGAAAAATTAAAAGTACTTAATAGATCTAAAATAGTAATAAATCTCATTGCATGTCAACATAATTTTTATGAAAAGAACTGTTTTACAAACAAAAACTTAATGAGAGTGGCATATTTTAAATTATTTGCAAAATTCCTTAATGTTTAACTCAACAGAAGACGGTTATATTCTTACAGCTGCTTCTGACATGTGTCACATACCAGGTAGGCTCTTAGAAACTACACTATTTACTTATACGGTAATAAGAGTGGAAAAGCATATAATATCTTAATATTCTGGACCCCTATGGGGTTTATGGGTCCCCCCCCTCCGCCCCACAGGTTCTTGTGAGATCTCTGGGGGTCAGTAGATCAGTTTGAGAGCTACTAGATTAGATAGTTATCAGGCCATTTTGTCCTTCTTGTAGCTTCATTTTGCAAATTAAAGAGTCCCAATGGAAATATTTTCTGTATCTTATTTTTAAACCTTAAAACTTGATAGTGATTAAGAGCACAAGGTACAAGTTTCCTATGTTAGTACTGGCCACTGACCTTTGGCAAATTACTCAACAACTTTTTATGTTTCAGCTTCCTTATCTATAAAATAAAAACAATAAACAGGACTTATTGTATATAGTGCTACTATGAAAATTAAATGTAAATATTTTTCTAAGAGGTCTGGAAAATAGAGTGCTTAATAAACACTTAAGTACTTTACTGAAAAACTCTAAGTGGTTTAATAGACCCTATCCATAAGGAATTTTCAGAGAATACTCAATACCCAATGCAAGAGGGTGACCTATACTATACTATTACAGTGTTCAATATCACTAGCCTCTTGACTCTTTTTCCCTCTCTAATACATTGAGGTTAAAAATGTTGACAGAAAAAAGGTATTATGAAGTGAAAAAAGCAGTATTAGGTATGCATGTCTCCTTGCCATCATATTTCCTAATAATCAATAACAATTACATTTGCAGTAAAAATCATTGTAAACCACTTAATGACATTCCTAAAAGTCCCTCTGGCCTTCCAGACAATAGCCTGATAATAACAAAAGATTCTCCTGAAGGAGATTTTAGGACTTATGTAGTTTAACATTCCTTTATCACATACTACTAAAATAAAGAGAAAATTGTCAAGATTCAAGCCATTAACTAGATCTGTCAAGTATTGAAGCAATTCATCTTCATTATAGAGCAGAATATCTTTCATTTGAAAAGCTAAATAAAAATCATATGACTATATCATCTGCATTATGTGACATACTTCTACAAATTATACTAACAGCAAATAAATTAATAGCTTTAACAAAAAACTTTAACCCAAAAAGAAAAAAAAGTGTAATATGCAGATAAATGTTTTTTTTAGTGAAATGGTTAATTCTCTAAATTACTAGTTCCCCTATCCAAACTCCAGCATTTGGAGTATCCTTGTATATATAATCAAATAATGTGAGTATACAATGTTATTACTAAACTATTAACTGCACGAGGGGAAAACACAGATTTTACCATAACAAAAAATATAGGCAATTAGCTTTGGCTGCTATTACATTTAACTATTGTCCTGTCATCTAATATTTCTGAGCAGCTACCATGAGACTGGTTATATGCTAGGCAACAGGGGTTCAATGAACAAACAAAGATGATAATTTTTATTTATGGAACTTGCATTCTGTTCTGCCTTGGAAAACAGACAAAACAAACACACAAAATATTATAAACGTGGTAAATGCTATTAAGGAAACAAAGAAGGCTATGCCAAAGAGTACAGTCTTTAGAAGCTGAATTGTGAATTCTAACAGACCTAAAAATAAATAATTCATAGCAAGTTACATCAATGTAACATAGACTCTACAGATCTTTGCTAATGCATAAGAAAACTACAGACACTGACCGTGAAGACAGAAATCAATCTTTCAGTGTCAAAACTATTGGATGGCATTACTTAGCAATATGATGACCTCAAAAGATAATTAACCTCACAGTTCTAAACAGCAAAAAGCATGCAAACATAATTCTAAAGTAAGCAAGTGAAATCTAAGGAGATATAACAACTTAATTTAATGTGGTATCTTGGAAGGAAAGCTGAAGCAGAAAAAGATCGAGTTTTTAAAACTAAGGAAATCCAAATAAACAATGAATTTTAGTTAATAATAAGAAATCAATATTGAGCCAACAATTTTACAAATGTACCTTACTAATGTAAGGCATTAGCTGGAAACAGGGTGCAGGATGCATAGGTATCCTCTGTACTATCTTATTTTCTGTAAATCTAAAACTGTGCTAACATATAGAAACACACACATACACACATAGCTAAATCTAACAAGACATTTATTTAGTAGCCACTTGGGAAGGCAGGAAATGCATGGAAGAGAATAGCTGATAAGTTATCTAAAGAAAGAAATGACAGAACCTGAGAGGATGATGCAAGATCTCATACCGTCAAGGCCAGGCTGGGCTATACAGCAAGACTGTCTCTCTCTGTCCACACACACATACACAAATATGAAAAAACTGTATCGAAACACATTACTTTGTTTGCCAACTTAAAAAAATGTCCTAGTGGCTGAGGATATAGCTCAGTATGTACAGTGCTCATCTACTACCACATAAAACCAAACATAGTGGCAAACATCTGTAATCCCAGCACTTGGGTGGAGGCAGGAGCATCAGATATTCAAGGCAAGCCTTGTCTATATAGTTCATTGGCTAGCCTCATTACATGAGACTGCCTAAAAAAGAAATTAATTTCAAAATAGGAAAAAGAAATGAAAATAAAATGGATTTCGTAGCTCACCCCTGAAATCCCAGTACTCAGAAGCTGAGGCAGGAGGATTCCAAATTTGAGGCCAGCCTAAGCTACCAGAATGTAAGTCTACCTTGAAAAAAAAAAAGTAATGAAAAAGAAATTAGAAGTCATAAAACTCTAATATTTACAACATAAACACTCAAGAGATTCAAAGGATACCTGGACACAGTACAAGTTAAGATCTCTCCTCATGCTAAAAACTTCAATAGAAAGATTAACGGATTTTATGCAAACTAAGTAGTCCAGTACACAATATGAGGCGGTCAACAAGCTCCCTAGACCGCACAATACGTACACTCAAACCTATTTATTAATAATGACCAATGAACTTCATTTTCTGTATGGGACTGTCCTGAAACTGCCATGTAACACTAACTGAATCAGGATCAGCTTCATGGGTTTCATCAAGTTACTCATCTAAGGAAATGTGTATTTTATTTTAAAAATTGTAATTTTATTTTTTTTTTTTTTAAAATGTAGGTGGGTGTTCATGGAGATCAGAGGACAACTTTTGGGAGCTGGTTCTCCCCTTCTTTGAATTTAGGTTGTCAAGCGTGGTGGTGAGAACCTGTTTTACTCACTGAGCCATCTTGCTGGCCTGGAAACATCTATACTTAAATATCCATAAGTAAACAGGAGGGAGACATGATCTTTCCATCCTACAAGGCTGTAAGAAGTCAAAACTAAACACACAAGAAAAATTACTTCCCAGGTCCAGCTGAAGGCAAAGTTACAACCAGTGTTAACTTGCTATAAAGCTCCAAATTGGTATAAATAGTTCAAGCTAATAATGAAACCTAAGAATATTTTCAGTTTCCACTCGAAATAATGTTTTCCATAATTTCATCTAAAATGCCAGTAGGCATTCCATGTTTGATTACTTGGAACTAATCCCCCAGTGTCTGAATTTTAATGGTTGTCATGAAAAAATATGGAGGGAAAAAGAAAGATTATAATATCTGAATCGTCGTTTGTATAACACAGAATAAAGCTGTTGGCACATATAATCTTAATGACAACCATCACAAAATTAGGACCCTGTAGCTAATAGGAAGTACAGTGACTGCAGAACCTTGACCAGGTAAATGACACTACAATTTCACTCACAAGACCCTACAAAATATTAAGTATAAAATAATCAGTTAGCTCAAATGGTATTCAAATCTAATTTAGAGAGCTAGATGACGGATCTATTACTACCCTATTACCCAAAGGCAAGCCTACAAAACAAAGATGTTTATTATTTGAAGCCTTTCTCACATGCATCATAAATATGTAATTGGAAAACACTCAAGAAAAAAAAATTAACATTTCACCCGTTAATCCCTGCTTGTATCATCATGAAGATACTCAAATGATGTTTCATGTTGAAACGAGAAAAAATGGAAGTCAGGTGAGAAAAATTCGAAGTAAACTGATCATGACATAGCATCTGGCAGAGATCGAAAAGGCATCAACACTGCCAAAAGAATCGTCAATGATGAAAATCAAAAGAAATAGGGTTTTCCAACCAGTCCCTACCCAAGGGGCAAAAATCGTCACTGCCAACGCCACCTCTTTTCAAGTCGCTTCGAGTTGAATACATTAACTCTCTGACCCTAACTAATTCTTCATTTAGGTGAAAACTGGGCGAGAATTGTTTTTTTTTTCTATGACCACCACTTCCCACCTTCCGGGAGACCGGTACAACTCGGAGCAAAGCCTCAGGGGAAAACAACGCCCAGATCCCACCCTCCTTCAGCCAAGGCTGAAGAGGGGCCTGTTCCCCAGAGTGGGGGGCTTCCCGGAGTGGGACCTCGCTCGCAGCTCCAGTGGGAACCGGGAAAAAGAGCGAGGCATAAGGGTGGGGCCCCAGAAAGCCGGCAGGGGTGAAGGAGACCACGCAGAGCCGAGGAAGAAAGGGATGGACAGGGGGCTGGGCGGGGTGAGGGCTGCGGAGGGCAGAGCGGCCCGAGAGGGCCTGGCTGCGGGCGGCGGTGTCGGGACGGCGACCGGTTAGGGTCCAAGCTAAAAGCCCGATGGATCCTAGCGAGGAGGAGCCGGGGGCGAGCAGGCAGCCAGAGGACCGCGGAGACGGGCTGGAGGGGGGGAGCGAGGCCGGCGGGGAGCCTCGGTGGCCAGAAGGGCCGCACCGGGGGCGGTGCGGGGAAGCCGCGGCCCGCTGCCAGGAGCGGGGGAGCCGCGCACTCACCGCTCTGCTCCCCCAGGAACACCAGCTTGAATTTCCTCAGCGGATTCCCGAAGTCTCCGCCCGCGGACATGATGGAGCCGGAGGAGCCGCCGCCGCCGCCTCAGCCCACAGACAGACCTCTCCCCGACCGCTGCAGCTCTAACCGGCTGACGAAGAGGGCCGAGCGGAAGGGCAGCCGCCGAGTCCTCTCGGCCCCTGCAGGAGGGCCAGGCGGAGGGGCGAGGCTGAAGGGGAACGCGACTCTCCACCGACCGGCAGCCGCCGCCGCCGCTTCCTCCCCGCAGAGTCGCCTAGCACCGTGCGACGAGGCCCGCGGCCGCGAAGGGACGCAGGGCGGTGTCGGAGGCAGCCAGGGGTGCGCTCGGGCTTCGCTAGCCTAGCGCCGTTCCTTCCCTCAGAACGCGGCGCCGAGACTGGAGGTGAGAGAGGAGGAGGGTGGCGGGGCGAGCGCCGCAGACGCGTCTGGGACCTAGCACGCGCAGCGCTCGGGCTCCCACAGCCGCCGCCGCCGCCGCCGCCGCCGCCGCCACCACCACCGCAGCCCAACCCGCTGAGTGCGCGAGCCTCTGGCGCGGTGCGGGGCGAGTCCGGGCGCGAGCCTGCCGCCCCGCCGGCCTCGGGCGTGCGTGCGTGCGTGCGTGCGCGCCCCCGGCACTGCCTTCCTGCTTTCCCCAGCTCTCCCTGCTCCTCCTGTGCGGCGGAGAAAGGGGCCGCTTAGGTTTCGACTGGCATCTGGAGAAGCCGGGAGGAGGCGGGACCGAGTTCCGGGTAAGCGAGGGGAGTGGGGAGGGGGGGGAGGGACGCTTACGTCACTGACAAGAGGAGCCAATCAGAAAAAGCGGAGAGCGGGCAGACGCGGAGTGAGGTGGCGGCGCGAGAGCGCGCGCGACCTTCGCGCAGGGAGGGGAAGGGGGGGGAAGGCAGAGGGCCCCGGCGGCCATAGGAAGTGTGGCGCGCGATTGGAGGAGGGAGGAGGGAAAGGAAGGTGGGACGGAGGCGGAGCCGGAACCAAGGTGAAAAGACCGCAGCAATGCGTGGGTGGGGTGGGGTTGTGCAAAGGTGTATCATAGGTGATGAACGGTTAACGTTGCTTCGCCTTTCCTCAGTTCTGCCTTTCACCCACTTGCTCTGTCTTTCTAAACGTAATTCCTTGCTCGGCATCTTCCTATATACATTCTCTTCCGTTGCTCCGTGGAGTTTCATAACTACCAGAAGCAGGTCTTCTCCATTTTGTGGGTGAGGAAACTGGAGCCCAGCAGGAGGAAATGACTTGCAAAATCCATATAGCCATGAAATGAAATCCAGGTTTTCTTATTTGAACCTCTGTTACCTCCTTATTAATTCCCTGGTGTCTGTTGGCTTGATCCTCTGTTGAGTGGCCCTTGTTCTTAGGGGTCGGTAACGTCACTTGATGACCATCTTCTACATGCTAGAAACAGGTTTAGATGTCATATAAACCAAACCCCTCATATTACAGATAAACGACTGCCCACATAGGGATGGCCCTTTGGAAAAGGTCACACAACATACTAGTGGGGAGCCTCAACAAGATCTCAAATCTGGGGAAGGAATGTTTAAAAGGTCATTTCCCCTTAAAGCAGGACCTCTGCCTATGTGTGCGCCTCCCTTAAATTAGCCACTTGAAACATTTTCACTTTTCTGCAGATTGTCAACCTGATTCACGATCCAATAAGATAATGGTGAATGCCATAAGAAAACGTGAACTAAGCGTAATGTGGACAATTACATAACAAATGTAATTAAATGTAAGGTTTCATCAAAATGGAATCCCTGAAAACAGTATCAGACAGAAACAAAATAGAGTAAATTATGAATTTAAAAATTAAGTAAAAGTGTTTAAGTTAAAAACATCAAAATCTTCTCAGGCTTTAATAAAAAAAAGTCTATGTATAGTATCTTATACACGTTAATGACAAGGCCAAGCAAGAACCTTTCCAAATGCAGGATGTCTGGCTGACCAAAAATAAATTTAGAGAGAAAAGAAGTTCTGAAAGTGTCATCTATTCTGATCTACCAAGGACAGGGCTATATCTTAGAACCTTCTCTACCAAAATGTACTGTCTGGAGCTGGGAATAGCTCAGGATAGAGCACTTCCTTAGCATGCTTAAAGCCTTGGGTTCAACCCTAGCACCAAATCAAGCAATCAATAATAAAGAATTAAAAATAAAAAGAATTACTTCCGGGCAGTTCCTCTCAACCAAGAGGCAGGATTTTTTGTTTTGTTTTGTTTTTGTTTTTGTTTTTTAGGGACAGGGTTTCTCTTTGTAGTCCTGGCTGTCCTGGAACTCACTCTGTAGACCAGGCTGGCTTCGAACTCACAGAGATCCACCTGCCTCTGCCTCCTTAGTTCTGGAATTAAAAGCGTGCGCCACACCACCTGGCAAGTGGCAGGCTTTTTAATATATATCTAAAATGAAAGTAAAAACTGAGTCATAACATAGATATTTGAGTTTTAAAAATATTTTAAATCACATGAATGGCTCACACCTTTAATCCTAGCACTCTAGTGACTGGTACTGGATGATGGAGAGTTTGAGACCAGCCTGGACTACCTGGCAAAACCTTGTCTAAAAAACAAAACTAGTCAAGTCTGGTGGTGCTTGATATAGTCCCAGCAGGAGGTCAAGCCTGGGTTACATGATTAATATTAGGTGGGCCTAAATTTCAGCAGAAGACACTGTCTCAAAAGAGGAAGAGGAGGAGGAAGGAGAAGAGGAGGAGGAGGAGGAAGAGGGAGAAATTGAAGTTGTTGTTTTGATTTTACAAGTAGCTTGGCAGGTTAGGTAGGACACCCCCAACAGTAACCCCGAATCCTAGCACACAAAGAACAGTTAGTAACAAGAAACTCCTTCTCAAATGCTTTTGCAAACCAAAGTGAGAGTGGCTTGTCTCTGACAAGTCCCAGGTTTTCTTTGTTTCCTGAAATAGCCTTTAGAGTAACATCTGAGGAGTCTAAGTGCTTTGTACTTCCTCCAGAACTTTATGAATCAATTCCTTCCTGTGCTTTGTTTCTATAGTACCTGGACAGCTGGGCTGTTAGGAAGAGAGGGCTGGTACAATAGAATTCTGACCTCACATATCTTAAAGGTTGATGCCTCTCTTTTTGTCCCCTTTCTCTATCTTCCTGGATCTCACAGTGTTGTCCTGGCTGAACCAAAATTCAAGCAATAATGTATCACTCTAAAGGAGATGGGACTCAGGTGCATCCAGCTAAGCTTTCGTTTTACATTGATGCATGTGTGGCTTCATTCTCCTCTGAAGCTTCTGTCATACTTACCAATTATTCCATGTAAGTCACAGATTTTGCCTTCAGAGATCCCCCTCTCCTGAGTATGGGGAATTGAACCTAGGCTCAAGAGTATCCTTAACCCATCTGCAGAGATCTTTCTTTCTATCTTTAAATTTAGTTTTTGTTTGTTTCTTTCTTTTTTCTTTTTTTTTTTTTAAGATTTATTTATTAATGTGTACAGTGTTCTGCCTGCATGTATACCTGCAGGCCAGAAGAGGGGACCAGATCTCATTATAGATGTTTGTGAGCCACCATGTGATTGCTGGGAATTGAACTCAGGTCCTCTGGAAGAACAGCCAGTTCTCTTAACCTCTGAGCCATCTCTCCAGCGCTGGTTTTTGTTTCTTTAAAGCAGAGCCTCACTGGGTGGCCTTAACTGGCCTAAAACTCACTGTGTAGATCAAACTGGCCCCAAAATTACGGAGATCCACCTGCTTCTGCTTCCTGGATGCTGAGATTAAAGGTGTGCACCACAATGCTCAGACAGAGATCTTTTTTTAAAAAATTATTTTTGTTATTGTGCATGTGTGGAGCACAACTTTCAGGAGATAGTTCTCTCCTTCCACTGTGGGTTTCAGGGATTTAACTCAAATTGCCAGACTTCCCATGGCAAGGATTTTTACCTCCTCAGCCATCTCGATAGTTATAGACATCTTAACAGTCTAAAAGGTGCCTGTGTGCATAGTAAGAGCTATAGGGTTCAACACTTGGAAAATTACTTCTGAGAAGAAGGAATTAGAGGTCTGTATTTTTTATCTTTTATTTTTATATATTTATTCTTGGAGAACTGTAATCTGAGACCTTTAAGTATGTCCAGGAATCTTATATATCAATTGTAATAAAAATGTAACTCACTTTCTTCACCCAGAGAGGAATTTTCTTCCTCCACACCATCTTTCTTTCTTTCTTTCTTTCTTTTGTTTTTATTTTTGTTGTTGTTTTTGAGACAGGGTCTCTTTATGTAGTTCTGGCTGTCCTGGAACTCACTATGTAGTCCAGGCTGGCTTTGAACTCAGAGCTCCACCTACCCCTGCCTCCCAAGTGCTGGGAATTAAGGCCTGTGCTGCCATGTCATATGAAAGAGGTCTGTGATTTCTTTTTTTGAAACAGGGTCTTTCTGTGTAGCTCAGGCAAGCCTGGAACTCATGATCTTCCTGCTCAGTCTACCAAGTGCTAGGATTAGAGGCATGTACCTCCACATCCAGTGATCTTGTATTATTCTTTATGGTAGACACTATTAATTGCCCACCTGAGAATAAACAAAGCACACATACTTTTCTTCAGCTAAGGTACAGGCACATGACACAATCTGAAGCAATCAGAAATGAAGGAGATGACCTAGAGGGTTTTAAGACAAAAATTTATGCCTTAATAAAAAGGTGCAGTTGAAGAAAACCTGCTGTTTTTCTGCCTTTGGATATGACTGTTCAAGAAATCGATAGTTATAGTTAATACAGTTCCTGTGAACATTCATATGTACCTCTGAGTGTAAAACATCAACCCATTGATGACGACTATCAGGGAGGCCAGAGGGAGCATGAGCCAATGTATCAATTCTGGAACTTGCCTTTCTCTGAATTTCTTTTTAGTAAAATGATAAATGTCCTTATAATTGACAATGTCTTTATGGTATATAGATACTTTACATTTCTTTGTATTATGAGAGATGAAATTGTCATCTTTGATTCTCAAAGCCCTAACACAGTTTCTTGAATGTTATGCCTGTGATGTTGTGTACATAGCTATACCATAGTAGTAGTTATCAAGATGGAACTGCCTTTTCCTGTTTACTACTCCCTAAAAAAGATTTATTGCTCTTATAGAAGCAGGAAATCAATAGAAAGAGAAAAAATGTCCAGGTAAAAGGACTGGAACCACATTGCTCGTATTTGAAACAAATAATAATAGCTCTGGCAGGAATTCAAATTCCATCAAATGTGATGGCCATCCAACCCACTCTACAGTGGTAATCATTGCTAAAAAATAATAGTGGTTCAATAAATAGCATAAAAATGAAGGATGCTCAATAACTCAAGGAGGCCAATTAAAAGAGTACAATTACTATATAAAGTGTGTTTAAGTTGTCTCATTTCAAAAGGACCATACAGAAAAAAAGAGTACCTTATATTAAAACCTTTTGTCAGTAATTAGCATGCGCAAGGCCCTGGGTTCAACCTCTAGCATCCAAACAAACAGACAGAAGCCCCATAGAGGGAAAAGAAACCACCCTCTTTTTCAAGTATATTGACCTGTAGAATAACCTATAATTATGTACCATAAGACAAGAATAAAGATTATTTAGTGGGAGTTGGAGAGCTGGGCTCAGCAGTTAAGAGCACTGACTGCTTTTCCAAAGGACCTGGGTTCAATTTCCAGCACCCACATGGCCCCTCACAACTGTCTGTATCTCCAGTTTCAAGGTATCTGGTGTGCTCTTCTGGCCTCCCCAGGCATAAGGCATGCAAGTGTGCACTGATACACATGCAGACAAAATACCCATAGACATAAAAAAGTTTTTAAAACATTTTTTAACAGATTATTTAGTCAAAGTGAAGGAAAGGGTGATAGAACTTAAATGGAATGACCTTTCCTGTAATTATAGCCAACTCACAGCTAAGAAGATATTTCTGCTACAGATTGATCTACAGAATCTATTTTTGATAATTCAATTTTGTTCTGTTCGTGTGAATCATGGCCATGTTATGAATAATGTGGGTTTTCAAGCCTGAGAAGTGGGGTGTTGCTTCCAGGTTTTGCCATTTCAGCAGGGAAAGATCTTGCTCCTCATTATACTAGGGCCAGAATGTGTAAAACTTGATACATTGCTGGAGCGTTCCTCTCCCTGTTCTCTCCCCCACGAATAAAATCTCCTCTAAGACATCCAGGAGAATGAATCACTCCACCTGCTACTAAGAGATACTCACCCTCGCAGTGGAAGAGAACAACTGCTTTCCCTGCTGTTTATAGAAAGAACACAGCATCTCAGGACAAGAAAGTCAGAACAGCCCTGCCGCACTGAAATACCAGCAGGCAAACTGCAGCTTGCAAAGAAGCCAAGAGAACCTGCCTGTCTGTGCATGTGCACGCTCATGTGCGCGCGCGCACACACACACACACACACACACACACACACACGTTTAAACAGCACAAATTAACTAGGATATTATTATATTACATAAAAATCAAAAGGTAGGCCACAAATGGTGGTGCAGGCCTTTACATATATTTGTGAATTAAAGACCACCCTGGTGTATATAAAGTGAGTTCTAAGCCAGCTAGGGCTAGACTCAAGTGAGACCCGATCTCAAAACTAACTAACTAAATAGATGAATGAATAAGACATCAACATCATTATAGAAATCATAGCTGGAACTATACAATGATGTAATGAGCAACAACGTCTTGGGAGAAAAATCTGAACAAAGTTGCAGTTCTAAGATGATGAATTAAAGATATTTCCACCTCATTCCTTTTCTGGAACTATTCCAGTTTTTCAAAAAAATAATTCAACTGCAAACTCAGGCTCTGATATTTTTACCCAAGAGCCATAATATTTTACATTGAGAAACAAAGACTAAGCAGAAGTAACTAACTAGCTAGAGTGTAGAAAATGCTTACTGAAGGGGAAAATAACAAGAAGCAGGCCAACTGGCTAAGACAGGCCCAGAAAGGATCAGGAGTGTGAAACACCAGGTACCATGTTAGAGAATTCACACGTCAGGCGGAAAATGCAGTCAAAATAAGATATTTTCATCTCCCTGATCCTACTTTCTTTCTTCCTGGCTTCACTTGACATATCGCTGCTATTTCTGTTGTCCTGGTTTGAGACTGTCAAAGTCAGTGTGTGGGCTGGATGTGGTGGCACACACCTTTAATCACAGCATCCAGGAAGCAGAGGCAGGTGGATCTCTGTGAGTTTGAGGCCAACCTGATCTAAATAGCAAGTTCTGAGGATAGCCAGGTCTACATAGGGAGACCCTTTCTCGACAATAATAATAATAGTAATAATAGGTAATATAAAAGTGGAGTTTAAGAAGTCAAAAGGGAAGATAATTGCTAAGTCCCCTTACACAGTGTGGTACTTGCTTTGCACACACTGTCTGAGTCCTCCCACGTGCTCTGGGTGTTCTGTTGTTACTTTGCACACACTGTCTGAGTCCTCCCACGTGCTCTGGGTGTTCGGTTGTTACTTCTGTACTGTTAGAAGTCAGAGAGCTCCATGAATGGGCTTTTCCATAAACAGAAAGAGGCCTTCTTCTCTTCACACATTTCTTTTTTTTTTTTTTTGTTCTTTCGAGACAGGGTTTCTCTGTGTAGTTTTGGTGCCTGTCCTGGATCTCGCTCTGTAGACCAGCCTGGCCTCGAACTCACAGAGAACCGCCTGGCTCTGCCTCCCGAGTGCTGGGATTAAAGGCGTGCGCCACCACCACCGGCCATTTTTTATTTTTTGAGAAAGGGTCTCATTATGTAACCCTGGCTGGCCTGCAACTTGCTATGTAGACTAGGCTGACTTAAAGAGGTCTGCCTGCCTCTGCCTCCTGAGCACTGGCATTAAAGCCTGACCTCCACAGGCTTTTAATGACGGGAAGAAAAAAAAAAGACACAGCTCCCTCTTTCCCATACACACATATAATCCATTCATGAACCTCCTGGTGGGAGCTTTTCATCTGGAAGAAACAGAACACTTAACTCCAAATGGTGTGAAGAGTAGGGTTAATCACAAGTCTCTGGCTAGGACAACTCCAGGGGTGATTAATGACCCCTGGCTTAGCCATGTTGATAAGGATCAAGATCTCCTATCTTTCTGTCTTTCTGCTTGCCTTCCTCAGAATTCTGACTTGGATGTTAGGTTCTAGCAAGATAATTGACGTAGCTCAAGTTGAAACAATAAAGTACTATCCAGTCCAGAGAAAGGAAAAGCCTCTATATCTCTAAGTGAAAACATTTCCCAGCTCCCCCTAGGAAACTCCCTATTACATCTCATTGGCTAGATTAGGTCATGTATCTATCCTACAAATATCACTGCAAGAGAAGTGTGTGGAGACTGGAGAAAGATGGCTTGTTGCCACAAACCTGTGACTGTGTCAAGAGGAAGAGAGAGAAAGAAAAGACCCCTTGGCAGCCCAGCACCAGTGTTCACTCTGCTAAACCTATCGGTTTGATTTCCAACATGAGGCTGTGCCCTGGAATATGTAGTTATTCACTTATTCATTCTACAAACACTTTGATCGCTGTCTACTAACACTCCTGTTTGCACTAGAGACAGCAAAGAGAAAAAGACCTGGCCCTTGTTCTTGAGTGTCCGTCAGTCTACTGGTGTGACAAATGTGAAAAAAGTCAACTAAATGTGACACTAAAATGAATATAGAGGTAAAGCCATTTGATAACTTTATTGCATCTGCTTATTATCCCTTGTTGCTCACTGTTGTACACCAGATTAGCTGGCCCTCGAGCTTCAGGGTTTTTTCTGTTTCCACCCCTATCTCACAGTAGGAGTTCTGGATTATAGACCTACACATCCAATTTTGTGTGGTGTTTGGAGATCCAAACCCAGGACCTCATGCTTCAGCTACTAAATCATGGCCACAGCTTTGACCATTTGAAATGCATTGCTAGTCTCTTTGTTGTTGAGTCCTGTCACACACACACACACACACACACACACACACACACACACTCAGGAAGATCAAGAGTTCATGGTCAGCCATGTATTTTGAATTTGAGCAAGTCGAGGCTACATGTAACACTGTCTCAGAAAACCAAAAATAATTAAAATAATAATTATATAATTTATATTTCCAGATTTGCTTTATCGTGTGATTGTAAATCAATAGTAATTTGCTATGCTTGTGCTCTTGTTTTGCCTCCTGTTAAGAATTTAATGGAATTTAATGATCCTCAACAACTCTTGAAAAGTTAATTAAAGGAACTCTGGGACCCTTTGCATCGCTAAGTCAGTTTTGAGGGGGTATTATATATTCTGGTAGCAGATAAAGGCATGCTTTTCTGTCCTTGGCTCACAACTGTCTGCAACTCTAGTTCCAGGGGGTCTCACACCTTTGTACCAATGCACACAAAATAAAGTTAAATAAATTATAAAAAATCTGTACACATTGTTCACAATAGTCAACAGGCAGAAACCACCTAAGAGTCCACCAACAAATGAATGGATAAACAAATATTGGTAACATAGTGATGCATGCCTGTAATTCCAGCAGGAGCATCGGGTTACTGGTCATCCTTGGCTACACAGCAAGTTCTAGGGCAGCCTGAGCTACATGAGATTGGATCCTAAACGGAAAGAAAAAGAAACAAATAGAGATATATCCATAGAAGGGAATATTGTTCAGCCATAAAATTGAATAAAGTGTTGACATATTGCATGGATTAATCTTGAAAAAAATGATGTGAGGTGAATAAACTAGAGATTAGTCTTCATATAAAATGTCTACTGTAAGTAAATTCTTGGAGGCACAAATTGAAGATTATCAGGAGCTAGATAAAAGGACTAGTGGGGAGCTAGTGTTTAATGGTTATAGAGATTCTATTTGCAGTGATTGAAAAAATTTAAAGTATATTATGGTGATGGTTGTGTAACATTTTGAATGTTATGCTTAAAATAGAAAATTTTACATGTATTTTAAGTGTGTGTGTATGTGTGTGTGTGTGTGTGTGTGTGTGTGTGTGTGTGTGTGTGTGTGTGTGTGTGTATCCGTCTGTGGTTGGAGGGAAGACGCTTAGAACTGGTAGTCTCAAAGTCGTATAAACCCTACAACAAAGAAGGGTTCACTTTGGTGCATCTTGCACTGATGGGCTTTTATTATAAACTTTTAGGCTCTCTGGCTTTGAATAATGAATTATTTAATTGCCCCATCTCTAAAGAGCTCTAATTTTGAGTGGGCACTAGGACCTCGAAGAGGCTTTGGGATGACATCATCTCTAAAAACTAAAACCCACTGGCCTGCAGGGGCAGTACCAGAGACGTGCACTTCGTATGAACATTAGCTCCCAATTAACCATGATTTTGGTGGTAAATCACATCTTTCCTTGGGTACCGAGAGCTGTGGCCAAGAAGAAGCCGGGGCAGAGTCCGCAGCAGTTAGAAAGAACTGCCCCACCCACTTCTGCTGGCCACACTCAGCATGGCCACCTCAAGTTCCAGACAAGGCGGCGGCCCCTCCCTTCCCTAGAGGGGCGGGCCTTCGGAGACTAATTGAGCTTCAGTGGACCAATGGAGAAGCGGGGAGGAGCCAGCCTTGTAGGGATGAGGGCGGAGGGTGGCTTGTCCAGCTGAGCGGTGGAGGGGTGCAGCTGCCACGTTATCATCCGCCTCAAAGGCTGGATTTTGCCCGGTGTTGTGCCACCGTCAGCGCTTCCGGGTTGGACTCCAGCTAAGCAGATCAGTCTCCACTGTGACCAGGGACTGTCCGTCCCCCTCAAACCCAGACTAGTAAAAGCCTGTTGTCTCGCTCCCTCTACTTTAAGATGACTCATCGCCGCGTTGCAACTCCCAGATGAATTGGCAACGCCAGGTGTGGCTTGACACGTTTGAACTTCATATATGTATATTTTCTGGTTATGAACGTACGGGCATATTCTAGGAAGTTGGGAAATTATGAAAAGCGATGGAAAAAATAACGTATTATTCCATTAACGGAAACAATACTAATAACCTTTGTCACCCTTTTATTTTTTTTCCTGTTTAAAACAATGGGACAAACTGATTTTGTGTGTTTTTGATGTATACTGCTTATCATTTTAATTGAGTGCATGGGACGCATATTCCTTGGGTGACTGTGTCACAATTTTTATGTTTCCTAATTAAGTACTAAGCAGTGGACTCGTCAGCTAGCAATTGGCTGACTGTTCATAACTTCACCACCCCTTTGTAAAGTTGTTCTACAAGAATTACAAGATTTGAGATCCTTTAGGACTTTATAATTTCAGCAGTTCTAGACTAGAAGGATCTTGACGAACTGAATCATCATGTTTTGGGGGTGGTAATGACCTTTGAAGAAAGAAGGGAATTTTCACCTAAAATTAGGAGTGTCTAACAAACGAGTGGAGCCTTTTTCAAAACTGAGGCTTTTCCATAGAGCATCACCTCTCCTTGCTGTACCCAGTCCATTCCTAGTCACAGGAAGAAAGAAATAACAATTTTGAGCTCTGATCTTCCCAGCTGGGTTTTCTAGGTGTCTGTATGTGGTTTGACTTGCATTACACTTTCTAATTAGGCAGACAGCAGGTTAGGAGACTGAGTTTTCTTTTTTTTTTCTTTTCTTTTCTTTTTCTTTTTCTTTTTTTTTTTATGTAGGGGATGGAACCCATGGTCCCATGCATTCAATGTATGCTAGTGCTCAATAAATGCTCTACTCCTGAACTATATCACCACCATTTTTTCCCCTTGTTGAGACAGGGTCTTTCTGGGTTTCTCAGGTTGGTGTCACACTTTTGGATTCAAGGGGTCCCTCTGCCTCAGCCTCTTCAGCTTCTGGGGCTATGGGTATACACCATGATGTGCAGCTAAATGGGGGCTTCCCATGGATTTATTCACTTAATTGACTGGAGAGAAGCACTTGCCACCATAGTACCGTACCTTTTGGTACTATGGTATTAATTCTTAGTACCTTAATACTTAACACCTTTTGGTCCCTTCTATGTGGCCCTGTGAATAAAGGAACCAATAGCTCGGGGTGGTTTTGTTTGTTTGTTTGTTTAGTTAAAATAGTGTCTCATGTAGCCCAAGCTGGCCTCAAACTCACTATGTACCCACGTTTGTCCTTGAACTCCCAATCCTCCTATATTACGTTCTTATTTTATTTGTTTTAATTAGCTTGTGTGTAATGAGATTCATTATATTTTCACATATATATGTAGCTAGAGTTTTCCTGGTCCTGCCTGGCCCACAGTCAGGACAAATCTCTCTCACCCACCAGTCCCGCAGCCGCTCAGACCCAACCGAGTAAACACACAGAGACTTATATTGCTTACAAACTATATGGCCGTGGCAGGCTTCTTCTTATCTAGTTCTTGTATCTTAAATCAACCCATTTCTATTAATCTATAAGTTGCCACATGGCTCGTGGGTTGCCGGTATCTTAACATCTTCTCATGGCAGCGGCTGGCAGTATCTCTCTGCTTCAGCCTTCCACTTCCCAGAATTCTCTTCTCTGCTTGTCCCACCTATACTTCCTGCCTGGCTATTGGCCAATCAACATTTTATTTATACAGAGCAATATCCACAGCATATATATCATGCACTTTGCTCAGAGTCACCATCCATTAGGCAATGGATTTTTAATAAATGAGTGAATTCCTATGTCATAAAATACAAAGAAGTAGGAAGAACATTTCATTTAAAGTTGTTTCCAGACTATATTAACTAGCCCCTCATAAATAAAAAAAAAATGGGATGGAGCAAGAGAGATGGCTCAGTGGTTAAGAGCACTCACATGGCAGCTCACAACTGTCTTTAATACAGTTCGGGAATCCAACACCCTCAAACAGAAACACATGCAGGCAAAACACCAATGCTCATAAACAAATGAACAATGGGGCTGGATGCATAGTTCAGTGGTAGAATGCTTGCATAGCATACACAAAGCTCTGGATTGTATCCTCAGAAACACACACTTGAGCACACAGAGTACCTGTGACTTCTAGTCTTAGGCTGTCACACAGGTGATATATGCTGGAGGCTCTGAGTGGTTTGCTGTAGTATGATAATGACTTTTTTGTTTTTTTGTTTTGTTTTGTTTTTTTCAAGACAGGGTTTCTCTGTGTATCCCTGACTGTCCTGGAATTCACTCTGTAGACTAGGCTAGCCTCAAACTCAGAGATCAGCTTGCCTTTGCCTCTGAATTCTGGGATTAAAGGTGTGCACCACCATGCCTAGTTATGATAATGACTTCTTTGCTTCTGTTTTTCAGTATATATGTGGCTTTGGGGCCTTAATAGCAGCAATACAAAGGATTCCTTTTTGTTTGCAAGAAATATTTTCATTGGCATGGAACTCACTATGTAGATTAGGTTTGCCCCAAATTCGCAGCAATCTACCTGCCTCTGCCTTTCAAATGCTGGGATTAAAGGCATGAGCCGCCACCCTCAGCAAGAAAAATTTCCTTCTGTTGTAATGTGTAAGGTGTAACCAGTGGCTTAGTTCAGGACCGCCTGAACCAGGTGGGTGGAAGGGAGATGGAGATAGCCTCTCAGATGCCCTGGACCTAGTATCCCTCTGCTGGAGGAGCTCCTTGTGGCAGAGACTCTCAGTGCCCTCACACTGGAGGCTGAGCTGATCAACCAGAACTCAGGTTCTGGTTGTCCAGGAAGACATTCTCTGAAGTGCACAGGGAGCTTCCGTGCTCGTGATCCTCTGCACCCCTTTCTCCTTACCAGTTCCTATGAGCCCACTGCTTGAGCTTCCCTCTTGCAGCTTCTTTCATCATTTGGTTCTCTCTCCAGGGTGGAGCCATCACCATCACCCAGCCATAACCTGAACAACCAGAACCCCGCTGGTATAGCAGGGGCTGGCCAGCGAGTGCTGTCTCTTTCTGGCTGTTCCTAGGTAGCCAGCTCTCTTCCCATCTCTGGGCTTTTATATAGACATTTTCTTGTTAAGTATGATTTCCTTTGTGCCACAATATGGAAGCAGAAAAGCCTTACTGAAGATAATCTTGTTTGTAGTCTGAGGTAACTTTATATATCTTCACTAAAGCCATAAATTAGAGCTTTAGGGTACCATTGAAGACTTTTTTTTTTATTGTAGGTGGCCATAGAATTACTGCTTTAGAGGAAGTTTCACTTGAGATGAAACATCATCTTTTAAAGGGCCTCCCTTTGTTCTTTGTTCCCTAAGGCTTTCTCTGATGTGGTTGTGCTGAGGACGAGAGCAGGTTTATTTTTAAAAGGACCTTTTAAAGGAAAGCTAGCTTGTAAAAATAAATCCAGAAAGGCCTCTTTTTGGTATGTGCTGGGAATGGAATCCAGGGCCTTGCATATGCTAGGCTAGTGCTATACCATTGAGCTATATCCCCAGTCTCATAACTTTTGTGTCTGCATATGATTGAAGTTCCTGGGAAAATCTAAAACCTTTAGTTATAGCTAAGAACTTTAAAATATTCACATATGTATAATTCTATTCAACATTTATTGAGGCCTCATTATGCTCCGTGGCCAGTGGCAAGTGCTAAAGACACCATGAACATGAAGACTAGTCTTCCTCGAAAACTGCTCACAATCCAATGGAGAAGATACACAGATGAGCAGTACCCTGCGGTAGAGACGTGGGGAAAGGACTGAACGTGCAGAACAGGGACCACACCAGTCTTGGGAAATGGCCGTAAGATTATAGCTAGGAAAGACAGCATCTGACTTGTGTTGTGAAAGAGGCGTGGGGATTTTTCAGGTGCATGAGTACAGAAATGTTATCTTGGCAGAGGAAATTATAGGGAAAAGCAGGGAGAAGTGACAGAGTATATTATGCTTGGAAAACGTAAGATTTTCTTTTGGGTGAGGAATAGTATTTGTGTTGAAAAATGTGGGAAACAAAACTAGATAAGTATACAGATTCATGGACAGTGGCCTATGTTGTCTTGATTACCCAAGAAAAAAAAATTTTTGAGACAGGGTTTCTCTGTGTAACAGCTCTGGCTAAGACCAGGCTCTGTAGACCAGGCTGGCCTTGAACTCACAGAGATCCACCTGCCTCTGCCTCCCAAGTGCTGAGATTAAAGGCTTTTGCCACTGCCTGGCTGAAAGTCTTCATTTTTATTTATATATTTATTCCTTTAAATTTTCTATGTACATATGTGGGGAAGGGAATACATATACTACTACTTCTCTCTCTCTCTCTCTCTCTCTCTCTCTCTCTCTCTCTCTCTCTCTCGTTCATGTGTGTGTGTGTGTGTGTGTGTGTGTGTGTGTGTGTGTGTGTGTGTGTAGAGGTCAGAGGACAACTTTTCAGATTCCCCCTCTCTCCTACCGCATGAATTCTGGGGCTCAAACTCAGGTTGTCAGGTTTGGCATCAAGTGCGTTTACTCACTGAGCCATCCTGCTAGCCCTTTCATTCATTTATTTTTTGGAGACAAGGTCTCATGTATCCCAAGCTGGCCTGGAACTTGCTATGTATTGAGGATGACCTTGAATGGCTGATTCTCCTGCCTCTACTTCCTGAGTACTGGGATTACAGGTATGTGTCACTATGGTGCTGGGGACAGAATCCAGGACTTGGTTCATGCTAGGGAAGCATTCCACCAACTGAATTACATCTCCAGCCCAAATCTTAAAACTTAGAGGCCAGACACAAGTAAGTCAATATCTCAAAAAATGATGGATATGTAGGAATTTTCTGGTTATAGATATATGAAAATGTCTTTCTGGGACTTGGCATATATATTTAGGTGTTTGGATTTGATCATATAACCTACTATAGGAATCCACTTGATATTTACATTTACATTAAAATTAGGTTAAGTTAGGAATCCAGTCCCTCATTCACATTTCAAGTGCTCAGTAGCTATCTGTGGCTGGTAGATACCTGGTGGGCTCAGCAGATATAACATAGATTTCTGTTGGATAGCATTGCTATAAATGTTGGGAGTCATTAGACAATTTTGGGCCAAGAGGTACCATGGTTACATTTGTGTTTAGAAATCACCCTGGTGGCAACACGAAGAGTAGTGTGTAATAGAATAAGAAAGAGAAGATAGTTGTACAATTGTTTTTTTTTTCTTTTACTTTTTTTTTGACACATGGTCTCATGTAGTTCAGGATGGATCCAAACTCATTATGTGGCCAATAATGAATTTGAACTCTCCCTCTTTTTTAAAATCAAAGTTAAATTTAAAGATATTTTGGTTACAATTATTTTGTGTGTGTGTGTGTGTGTGTGTGTGTGTGTGTGTGTGTGTGTGCTCACAAATGAACATGTCGCAGTGCTAATGTTGAGGTCAGAGGACAACTTGCAGGAATCAGTTCCCTCCTCACATGATGTAGGACCCAGGGATGGAACTCAGGTTGTCAGACTTGGCAGCAAGCACCTTTACCTACTGAGTCTTCCCACTGACTCAAACTGGCTTATCCACTACCTACTTGAAGACGATACTTAATACTTACCTCAGAGTATAACTGAGAGTGTCCTTCATTGCTCATACCTAACCTAACTCCAAAGTCTTCCTATTTTACCTGTAGCGATTCTCGTATTGACACCTCTGTATCTTGCTTAAATCACCACCTTACTCTTCCTGCTAGACTCCGTCTCCACGTTCTCCTCCACTGTTTCACTCTTCACTGGTCCTAATTAATCAAAGCCTCTCCAACCCTTTGATCTGTGCTTCACAGTCTGACTCTGCCCTGTCTCTCTAATCTCTTTTCTCACCAGTTTTCTCAGTTTATAGTTTAGCCAAACATGGAAGTCGCCTAAAATTCCACCACTCTTTAGCACACTGGATAAATGACAGAGGCAGGATTATGCCTGAGTCTCTATTCTGTGTACATGCACCCATTCCTATATCTCTATTGTGCTACCTATGGAGATGCAAAAAAGAAATACGTTATAGCAATGGGTTATATGCAGGAGAATGAAGAAAAAAGAGGAAGTGAAAGGTCATCCTCACTACAGAGCAAGTTCAGGGCAAGCCTGGAATGCATGAGACCCTGTCTCAAACAAAACAAAATGACAACAACAACAAACACCCATCTCTAAGTAGTTCACCAGACACATATTGCCATAAACCCATCCTGGACTAAATGCTGAGAATGCAAAGATTAAGATACAACGTGTTCTTCGGAACTTACAGTCTATAAAAGATTTTTTTTGAGACAGGGTTTCTCTGTGTAGTTTTGGTGCCTGTCCTGGATCTCTCTCTGTAGACCAGGCTGTATAAAAGATCTTAAGGACTTAGATCCTGACTGCTTTATTTCAACATCTAGCAAAGGATTTATAAATCTAACCTCTAACCTCAATTTTCAGAGCTGATTGACTCTATATGAATCACTCTGACATTCAATTGCCTAATAATAACTGAGAATAGATACCTTCTATTGAGTGACTACTATGTGCAATGTGTAATGCTCAGTGCATCATTCAGCCATGAACCTGTCTCTTTAAATAATCTTGTGTTAGTTGGGGGTTCTCCAGAGAAACAAATCTAAAAGGATATGTATGTACAGACACACACACACAAATGTGTACCTATGTATCTGTATACATATCTGTCATGTACGTATTGAGATTTTATTGTAAGGAATCAGCTTTATTATTATGGAAATTGAGAAGTCTCAAGATCTGCAGAGTGAATTGGCAAGCCGGAGACCCATTAGGGTCTGAAGGCCTGAGACCCATGAGAATCGATAAATGTAGTTACACTCCAAAGGCTGGCAAACAATATAAAGTCTTATATTTCAGCCTGAGTTGGATGGCAGGAAACAAATGATATCCCATGTCAAAGGACATCAATTAGTAAACATTCTCTTATTTGGAGGAAGGTCAACATTTTGGTTCTATTCAGGCTTTCAACTGATTGGATAAGGCCCACTCACATTAGGGAGGGCAATTTGCTTTACTTATTCTATTCATTTAAAAGTTAATTGCATTCCAAAACATCATAACAGAAACATGCGGAATGTTTCACCAAGTATCTGGTTGCCACATTGCTCAAGAAAGTTGGCACATAAAATTGGCCATAATAGTCTCCTTGTCTTCTGCACCAGATGGGAGAAATAGATTTATCTACACAGCTGTTGGTGGCTCTTTGGAATTTCATTCTAGGAAGCGTAGATGAAGCACTAGGATCTTGGAAGGAATGCTGACAATAAACCACACTGTCACTGAAGCCTAATTCATATTTACCATGTTTTTTGTCTTTTTATGTTTACCATTTTAAAAAAGGTTTTGTTTTTGAGACAGATTTATCTGTATAACCCTAGCTGTTCTGGAACTTGCTCTGCAGACCAGGCTGGCCTCGAACTCACAGAGATCTGCCTGCCTCTGCCTCCATACTGCTTGCATTAAAGGCCAGGATTTTATTTTTATTTATGCTGCATGTGTGTCTGTGTTTGTAAGTATGCACATGTGAGTGTAGGTACCGGAGGAGGCCAGAGAGCATGTTCAGTGCGCAGAGGTGAAGTTAAAGGAGGTTGTGAGACTTCTGATACAGGGGCTGCAACCTAGGTCAGGTCCTTTGCAAGAGCAGCAGGAGTTCTTAACAGCTGAGCAGTCTTTCCAGTTTTTGCACCTTTTCTTTGTTAAGAACGGCAACAGTAGACAGCCTGCTCTGTGGAGTGAGTTCCAGGATAGCCAGGGCTGTTACACAGAAGAAACCAAACAACAAAACAAAGCAACAATAGAAAAAATAATAAAAAGAGATCACTACATATTTGTTATTTCACTCAATGCCGACTTTATTATGTACTCACATACTCCCTCTGCACACAGAGTTTATATGCCTAGCTTGGTATCTTGATTTTCTTATTGCTCTATAATAGTTTATACGTGCCATTTAAGGGCAGGAACCATGAGATATTCATTTTTGTGTTCCCAGGATTCTATCCAAGGAGCAAAAAGCATTTCTAGGAAAATAGTTGGTAGCTGGGTGTGGTGCCATAAATTTCTAATCAAAGCACCCTGGAAGCAAACACAAATTCAAGTCCAGTCTGGTCTACACTGGAGACCCTGTCTCAAAAACAATACAGGTCTGTTTTTATTGTGTAAATAAATGAATTGGTACGTTGACATTATCTCATGTAAGAAGGGGTGTGTCAGAGTGAAAACATTTCACATAAACAAGACTGCTTGAAATTCAGCTCTCAGTTCATAGATCCCAGACAAGTCTCTTAATCTCTTGATTTCTCAAATCTTTATCTGTAACACCGAGCAACATCTCTCTAGGAGGCTTGTGAAGAATAAAGTGAGCACAAAGTATCACACACAGTGGCCACTCAATAAAAGACAATTATTCTCAATTATTATGAGGGAATGGAATGTTAGGAATGTTCACACGGGGTTAATCAGCTCCCTAAGTTGAGGTTGCAAGTCAAGATTTCTTTCTTTCTTTCTTTTTCTTCCTTCCTTCCTTCCTTCCTTTCCTTCCTTCCTTCCTTCCTTCCTTCCTTCCTTCCTTCCTTCCTTCCTCCCTCCCTCCCTCCCTTCCTCCTTCCTTCCTTTCTTTCTTTCTTCTTAATAAATCCAGGTTTAATAAATAGAACAAAGCAACTCCAGGGTGACTCTCCGGAAGTCAGGAGAGGAATCACCGCAAGTCAAGATTTCTATGTTCTATATTAGACGCTGGAATGAATTAATCAGATACGAGTCCTAAAGGATTTCAATCATATGGGGAAGAGACAGTAAATAATATATAGTCTCATAGGTGAAATACCAAAATTATATGAAAAGCACTCGAGTAACAAAGAATGGCAACTAATACTGCCCAGAGAAATCACAGAGAGCGTGACACACCCTGGACTGACAGTGGAATTTAGGGAGAGTTCTATTCCTTGAGTTTTAAAAACTGCCGGAACCAAGTTGCTGCGGGCATAGAATCTCGGTCGGATTTTGTAGACGGACCAGATTAAGACTTTTCCGGCCGTGTTTCAGAAGCCCAGGGGTCGTGACTGCTGGGGCTGATCTTCGGTTTGCTTAGAAGCTGCAGTAAGCAAGAATGAGCGGAACCCTGGGAAAGGTAACGCAGATTCCACGCACGCTGGGCGCTGGGGAGGCGGAAGAAAAGCAGAGCTGGAAAGTGGCGGCGAACAGATATCCGGGCCTAGAACTCTGCGAACAGGCCCGCCCCAGCAGTCCTTGCGGTGCTTCACTGTCAATTCCTCCCTCCGCCGACGGTGAAATTTGCAGTCTCGCGCCACGCCCCCTCCCTTGTCACCTGGCTGCTCTTTGGCCAGGAAGAGCCCACTTACGGAATTAGGACGCCGGGATATAGCCCCCATAAATTGTCTGACCTTGGGCAGGTCGTTTTATTTTTACATTTAATCAACTTTAAGAGTCTTACCATGCTGAAGTGGTTGGGATATGAATGAAGTTATTCGGTGATAAGAGGAATATGATAATGATAAGCTACATTAAAAAAAAAAAACCTTATTTAAGAGTCTGTCAAAGAACCAACCATTTTGTTGTTACTCTTTGGCTTCCAAAATCTTATTTAAGAGGCTATGGAAGAACTAGCAGAGCCTTCATTTTTTTGTTTGTTTCCCCCTTCTTTCTCTCCTCCCAGTCCCTCCCCCACCCAGCCTTCATTCTTTCTATGAGACAAGGCTCTTAACATGTAGCCCACACTGCTCTTGAACTTACAGTCCTTCTGCCTGAGCTTCCCCCAGTGCTGGGATCACAGGCATGCTCCACTGACCTAGCCAAGTCACTATTCTTAAACCCGGTCCCTATTTCTCTCTTACCATAACAAATTTAACAGATCTCAGTTGGGCTTTTCATTTGTATCACGCTGCTTAGATTTTTGATACTCTCTTTCTCATCATATTGAGGTTTTATTTTAGGCATTAATTGTAGACATTAAATGTAAGTATAAATCCGTCATTGCCATTTATGGATATGGGACTAAACTTGAATGTCTCTAAACTTGAGTTTCTCTCTTCATCCTTTATGGAAGGACTCACTGGTTCTCTAGCCAATTTGTGAAAACAGGTCTGGTGCAAGGATAATAGAAATAAGTCAATTTCAACATTCCAGTCTATTCTCTGGTTCTGTTTGTCTTTCTTCCAAGGAATCCTGGAAGGGAGGATCAGTGTTCTAAGAATGTGTTTCCTAACTATCCATACTCCAGAAGAGCCCTTGGAAACCTGACATTAAGACCATCGTCTGACAAAGTTAGGCATTGGGGTAGTGCCTTTAATCCTAGAACTTGGGAAGTAGAGGCAGGAGGATCAGGAGTTCAAGGACAGCCTTTGTTACAGATTGAGTTTGAAGCCAGCCTAAGCTACTTGAGACCCTGTCTCAAAAAATAAAAAATTAAAAAAAAATAAATAAATAAAAAGAAAAACAAACCCAATAAGTATGATAGAGGATACTGTAAGCAGACTGAGTACTTTGTAAGGGATGAAAGATGGTGCTAATAGAGATATTGGTATTTTGTAGTCATTTGTGTAGTTTTATTTGTTCTTCGCATATTATTAAGCAATCCCAGCAGACAGAATAGATGTGGACATTCAAATGTCAGTGGTTAGAAAATCTGTGCTCCTAATGACCTATAGGAAAATAGATTTTTTTTAAAGATTTATTTATTTATTATGTATACAGTATTCTGCCTGCATGTGTCCCTGCAGGCCAGAAGAGGGCACCAGATCTCATTAAAAGTGGTTGTGAGCCACCATGTGGTTGCTGGGAATTGAACTCAGGACCTCTGGAAGAGCAGTCGGTGCTCTTAACTACTGAGCCATCTCTCCAGCCCGGAAAATAGATTTTGATGGTCAGTACAGTCATGTTGGGAGAAGACAGCCACAGGAAACACTAGACGCAGCAATATTTGAAAGAACTTAGACAAACTTGAAAGCATTGATCATTGTATTAAATATGGAGGTGCTAGTGTGAAGAACTGTGTTTATTCTGTTATACAAGAGTGGGGAACTAGGTTCAAACCATGGAAGACACAGGGAGATTGGTTTGGATTTTCTAGATGTGAGACCCTTCTGATAGTAAGAGGTGTCTGCAAATGTTTGGGTTCTGAACCAGGATGGTGTTTAAGTAGCAGATGCATTGTTATGGATGGGGCACAGGGGTGCTGTTAGCCCTATGGGTACTGGCTAAGGACAGCGAGGAGAAAGTGAAGCTTCTGGGTTTCTTTCTTATTGCCTCCTTTTCTCTTCCTCCTCTTTTGAATTAGGCTACTTTGTTTTATTTTATTGAGATAGTATCTCACTTTTTGCCCAGGCTGACCTTGAACTTCCAGGTTCAAGTGATCCTCGTGCCTCAGTCTCCCAAGTAGCTCAATCTCTAGGTATTTGTCATTTCACTCAGTTCAACTTGAAATTTCTTTTTTTTTTTTTTTTTTTTTGTTTTTCGAGACAGGGTTTCTCTGTGTAGCTTTGTGCCTTTCCTGGAACTCACTTGGTAGTCCAGGCTGGCCTCGAACTCACAGAGATCCGCCTGGCTCTGCCTCCCGAGTGCTGGGATTAAAGGTGTGCGCCACCACCGCCCGGCTCAACTTGAAATTTCTAATGGATGAATCCAAGCAAGAACTACCCAGGACAAAAGGAATCTTCCTGGAGAGGTGGTTCAGTGGTAGGAGCACTGGCAGCTCTTCCAGTTACAGGTTCACTCCGGCATGTAACTTCAGCTGCAGGGGACCCCAAGCTCTCTCCTAACCTCTGGGAACTACATACATGTGGTACATACTCAACATCAATAGAAATAAAAAATAATAAATCTAAAATCTACATACCCTTTGTAAGAACTGGAATGTTTGTCGGGGTATCGTTTAGTCCAGGAAAGAGCCATCATGTAATAGCAGAACTTGCTTTGCAATGATAGGATATGCTAGATCAGTGGTTCTCAACCTTCCTAATGCTGCAATCTTTTAATATGATTCCTCATGTTGTGGTGACTCCCAACCATAAAATTATTTTCAGTGCTACTTCATAACTGTAATTTTGCTACTGTTATGAATTGTAATGTAAATATCTGATATGCAGGGTATCTGATATGTGACCCCTGTGAAAGGGTCATTCAACCCCCCAAGGGGTTGCAACCCATAGGTATTCACTTATATAGTATACAACATACGTTTTTCTTCTCTATGAATGAGGGTAAGGATATCCATCTCACAGAACGCTTATGAGGATTAAAGGAGAGGATGTTAGGTATATGGCTGTGGTGGTTTGAAAGAAAATGGCCCCCAAAGGGAGTGACACTATTAATAATGTGGCCTTGTTGGAGGAAATGTGTCACTGTAGGGGCAGGCTTTGAGGTCTCTTTTTCTCAAGCTTCCCTCAGTGTGGAAATCAGTCAACTTCCTGTTGCCTGCAAGATGTAGCACTCTAAGCTCCACACCACATCTGCTTGCATGCTGCCATGCTCCCCTTCATGATCATAATGGACAAAACCTCTGAAACTGTAAGCAAGCCACCCTCAATTAAATGTTTTCTTTATAAGAGTTGCCATGGTCATGGTGTTTCTTCACAGCAATAGAAAACCCTAACTAAGATAACGGCTATTCTTAATGAATGACAAGCTTGTTGACTAGTATTAACATGTAAACTTCACTAGTATAAGTTGTTTTAAATTTTGACAGGTAGTATGGCAGAATGGAAAACATGAGCATTGGACATAATCAGACCTGGGTTTGCACCTATTGCTAAACCTAAAACTTTAATCAGTTGTTGTAAACCTATGGTTTTTTCCCATAAAATAGAGGAAGTTATATTTTTAAAATTTATTTATTTAGTGTGTGTCTATGTGTGGGCACATGCATGCCATGGCACACATGTAGAGGTCAGAGGACAACTTAAAGGAATCAGTTCTCTCCTGCCACGTAGGTCCTAGGCCTTCAGGCTCGGCAGCAATTATCTTTACCTGTTGAGTCATCTCGCCAGCCCTAGCAGGTATCTTAGTAGGGTCTCTATTAGAGAGCTAGAGTAAAGATTAGAACATGTGGAATGCTTGGCACAGAAGAGGCACTCAGTCACTGACCCTTTAGTAATAATATACAAACATTCTTAAATTTTCATAACAGCTCTTAGCTGGGCATGATAGCCCATGCCTTTAATCCCAGCACTCGAGGCAGAGGCAGGCAGATCTCTGTGAGTTTGAGGCTACCTTGGGTCTACATAGTGAGTTCTTGGACAGCTAGGGCTATATAGAGAGACCCTGTCTCAAAAAACTAAAAGAAATGAACATAAAACAGCTCTCATTTGCTCAACTAGGGTCCTGAACAACTGTGTTCACATCCCAGCCCAGACTGTCATTTCAAGGTATACACTAATGGATTTTTCCCTGTGACGGTTTCTTTGGTAACTCTGCACTTCTTTCTTGGTTGCTGGCTCCAGAGCTCATGGGACAAGTATTTTTGTAACCCACTGCAGCAGCTGTGTCCCCATTCATTCATTCGCTGGTGTCACTGTCCTCCTCTTCTGTTTGCAGAGCCAAAGCTGTTCATCTGCTGATTGTGCTGGCTGGGGAGTAGAGGGGGTGGGGGTATTTGTGGATTCAGTCTCAAAATAGACTACTTTTGTCCTGATAAATAATGCCAGGCACTGCAGGAAAAAGAAAGCTCATTTCCCAGAGCTGAGGAGTTCACACAATTTGAATGTCTTCCAGAAAGTTGTCAACTGTTTAAGTCTGACTTTTAGATACTTAAATCCTTAGCTATTGTAGAGACTCAGAATTCTGAACAGTCAAAAGAGAAAGCAGTCTCATCATCTAGATCTTTCTTTCCACCCAATGCCTCTTCTATCTGAAGTGACCCATTTAAAAATGTGTTCTGTTCACCCTGATTTCTATTCTATTTGTCATGTGAATGGATCTTGGGCCATCAGGGAACTTTGCATTATGTGCTGTAACTTTGTGGTCAGTGATAGGGGAGCCAACTTGAGCTCTCCAAAAGCTCTTAGTTTCCTACTCTGGCCCATATTAGGGTAAGCATATTATACACACACTTTATACGGTTTTTAAAAAGTTTTAAACTTAGTGTCTTAGTTAGGGTTTCTATTGCTGTGAAGACCATGGCAACTCTTATAAAAGAACATTTAATTGAGAGTGGCTGGCTTACAGTTTCAGAGGTTCAGTCCATTATCATCATGGTGGGGAGCATGGTGGCATGCAGGCAGGTGTAGTGCTGGAGCTGAGAGCCCTACATCTTTCAGGCAACAGGAAGTCAACTGAGACACTGGGTGGTATCCTGAGCATAGGAAACCTCAAAGCCCGCCCCCAACAGTGATACACTTCCTCCAACAAGACCATACCCACTGCAACAAAGGCATACCTCCTAATAATGCCACTCCCTATGAGATTATGGGGGCCAATTACATTCAAACTACCATACTTAGATTTATTTATTTTTAATTTTATGTATGAGTGTTTTGCCTGCATGTGTGTATGTTCACCACATGTGTGCCTGGCTACTATGAAGGTCAGAAGAGGATATGAGATCTCCTAGAACTGGAGTATGTGGGTGCTGGGAATCAAACCTGAGTCCTCTGCAAGAGCAACTAGTGCTCTTAGCCACTGAGCCATCTCTCCATCCCTTACATAGTCTTTTGTAATAGAATGAGATGTAATTAAACTTTTAAAGACCCTCTATACACTTTGCCCTTTGTTCTTTCTCTTTACATCCTTCATAATTTTTACGGCCTCACATTCTTTGAGATGCTTTTCCTAAAGTTGACTGCCCCCGCCTTTTTAAAACTATTTATTATAAATGTGTATGCGTGTGATGTGTATGTGTTTCATACACATCACACTAGGAGTTTCAGGAGTCAGTCAGGTCATCAGGTTTGCCTGGCAAGCACTTTTACCCACTGGACCATTTCATCAGCTCTCCCTCTGATGATGTACCACTAAGTACCATCTCTTCATCTGGGAGAGGAAGTGTAGCATGGTGGAGAAATGATGGACTTTAGAGCCAGAAAAACTCCACCCCCTATGCTAGCTTGGGGAGTTACTATGTGATTTTGAGGTAGATTTAATATCAGTTTTCTGCACTATAAAATAGGGTTAGTAATACTGACCTTGTTGTGATTTAGACATAGGATAGGCATTCAACAAAATAGATATGAATGGTTAATATATGGCTGGAAGGAATTCCATTTATTCATTTCTTTCTGAGTTTCCCCCAAACAAAACTTGACAGTGTACATTGTACCTGAGAGGAACAGGACATGAACCTCCCCGCTGAGGATGGCTCAGCGTAGAGCTCATTGGATGATACTGAGCGTCTCAGTGAAGTAGTAGTTAGTACTGTATGTAAACTGAAGTAGGCTGTAAACATTTTGTTCATCAGGCTTCTTCTTTTTTTTTTTTTTTTGATCTTTATTTTTATCTTATTTTTTAAAGATTTATTTATTATGTGTACTATATTCTGCCTGCATGTGTCCCTGCAGGGCAGAAGAGGACACCAGATCTCATTATAAGTGGTTGTGAGCCACCATGTGGTTGCTGGGAATTGAACTCAGGACCTCTGGGAGAGCAGTCAGTGCTCTTAACCACTGAGCCATCTCTCCAGCCCCTCATCAGTGCTTCTTAAGCACTTGTTTCAGGAGATGGTTCTTGATTTTGAACAGATCTTTAGGAAAGTCTGTAAGCTGCAAAAGCTCCGAATTTCCAGCCCTCTTCTCCAGGAAATCCTGCCAGGCATGCTTGCTGTTAATAACATACATTTTTCTTCATCATATAATACCCGTGGTTTCTTTTAGCTGTTTAATACAAGCATATCATTCCATCAACTCTAGAACAAACCTATGCTCCTTAGCTGGCATCCCCACCCCACCCCCACTCCAGCACCAGTTAATCTACTTCCTTTCCCCATAGACTTGCCCACTCTGGGTATTTCACAGGAATCTGTCATACAGTATTTGGCCTTTTGTGACTGGCTTCCTTGTTTCACTTAATATAATGCCTTTAAAAAGTTCATTGTGTTTGTTACATTTTGTTTTTATATTCCTTTTAATATGCAACGCAGTATTTGGGACTTAGAAGGCTTTTTAAAGAAACTTTGTTGCCAGGAAAAGTGCACAAAGGCCTGGCACCATAGCAATACCAATAAATAAATAAATAAATAAATAAATAAATAAATGAATGAATGAATGACTGTTTTAGACTAGCTTTAGATTTACAAAAACAAAACAAAACAACAACAACAACAACAAAACCTGTTAATGACACGAAGAGTTCACATGAATCTCACTGCTCTCTATTAACATTTTAGGGCCAGTGAGCTGGCTCAGCAGGTGAAGGCACTTACTGTCGACCTGAGTTTGGTTCCTGGAACCCAGGGTGGACATAGAGAACCAGTCTCCTCAAGTTGTCCTCCTATCTCCTCATGTACTCTCTAACCTTAAAATAAATAAGTGCATGGAAAAAATTATATTCATGGTGTAATTTCCGTGGTTAACAAACCAGTATTGATATCCTATTATTAACAAAAGCTCATACTCTATTCAGGTTTCTTTTGTTTTCATCTAATTTCTTTCTTTTTCTGTTCCAAGATCCATCCTGATATTATATTCCATTTTGTCATCATATTTCCTTAGGCTAGTCTTGACTGGGACAGTTTCTCAGATTTTTGCATAATCTTTTTACATATACATGTCAAAAGAATTGAAATTGTTGCTCATGATGAGCAGAAATTCAGACATTTAGAATTTATGATCTAGTTTATAAAAAAACTTCTATATGCCATCTTCTTCCTTAGTAAGACAGTACACTGATCTTTCAGATGGGTGCTAACAGGGCAGTGTGAGATTAACATATCGGTTGCCTCCTCTCTTGAGTATTGTTTTCTCACATGTGGTAGTATGATTATTACTGTTGCTATAGAGGGAGTCAGTGTGCTGTAAGAACGGCATAGTCTTTGGTGTGAGACAGTCTTCTTAGTCTCTTATTAGCTGTAACTTTAAAAAAATAAAACCTCTCTGGGCTTTAGTTGCCAAAAATTATCTTGCAGTATTTGAGAATTACAGAATATTTATGAAAGCCCCTCTTACTATGCGGTGAATGGCAGGTGTATACTAATTTATGGTTGATGTTAGAAAAAATGTATCAAGTTGGAAAAGGGAAACAGGATGAAAAATTGTGGGAGAGGGGTTCTGTTTTTTTTTTTTAAGCATTTTCTGAAGTGGGCAGAATAAGAAAAAAAGACCTTGGTTTGCTTGCATGATAGGTGTTTGCTAGGTAAGAACCCTTTGGTACATTTTGGTTTGTATACTGTGGGTTTTCCTCGTGAGAAGAGGTGCTTGGCATTCTGAAAGGTTAAGATCCTCATATAACTTTTGTCTTGTAGGTGCCGAGCCTGTGGAAAGATGCTGTTTCTAAGCAAGCCTTTTCTCTCCTGAGGTAAGGATATTAATGATAAATACAGCTAACAAAATAGATTCATAGCTGACATGGATGTAGCTTTCATGTCCACTATGTGTCTGCAAAGCATCTCAGGTTTTAATCCCCTGCCACATTGCTCCTTCCCCACTTTCAGCAAAAGGGGGTTCCATCCATTTCATTGCTCATACCTTGGAGTTGCTCTTGATAATGTTATTTCCCTTGTTCCACCGTTTATCATCAGAGCCTGTTGGCTCCACTTTACATGCACAGAGGCAAACCATTTCTTACCCCCCTTTTCAGCCTCATGCTTCCAGTTTTGCTAAACCCTGGGGAATTGGCTCCCATCTTCTCCCCATGTTTACTTTTTTCTCCTTCATACTGAAATTGCAGTGATTCTTACAAAATATATTCAATTACATCATTCCTCTGCTCAAAATTCTCAAATGGTAAGCTATCTATATTAACTACGGTCTTAGCGTTATTATCAAATAAAGATTTACTTACAGTTTGAGAGTGTACGGGTCATTGTGGTGGAGAAGGTGGGGCCCCAGAACAGGAGTACTGTATCCACAGTCAGAGAGCGGAGAGGTGAAAGCCTGCGCTTGGCTCTCTTTACCTTGCTTCTTTTTATTCAGCCTGGAACCCTAGCCCGTGGGATGGTGCCACCCACATTCAAGGTTGGTCTTTCCTGGTCAGTTAAACTTCTCTGGGAACACCTTCCTAGACATACCCAGAGGTGTGTCTTCTAGGTTCTAAATTCAGTCAAGTTGATAATGAAGGCTATTATATCATCTTACTCAAAATAAATTCTACAATCCTTATGGTCTACAACACTTAATAACTAAGTCTAAAGAGAGTGAAATATATTGCTTTAAAATGATATAGCTTATATAAATTCGAATTAGGTTTCAAATCCAATGTGGTTTTTTTTGGGGGGGGGGGATTCGAGACAGGGTTTCTCTGTGTAGTTTTGGTACCTGTCCTGGATCTCGATCTGTAGACCAGGCTGGCCTTGAATTCACAGAGATCCACCTGGCTCTGCCTCCCAAGTGCTGGGATTAAAGGCAGGCATGTGCCGCCGCCGCTGCCACCCGGCTTTTTTGTTTTTAAATCATATTTATTGAAGCCTTTCTCTTTTTATTCTCTTTCCATTTCAATATATTTTTCCACCATTATTTATCTATTTGATAAATACCTGCAATGATACCAAGGTATTTTACATCTTATCTCTAATGGTCACAAACATATTATACAACAAATACAAATGCCATCATTTTACAAAATGAAAAACTGACTCAGCTTAAGATAGCATTTCAGGCCCATGAGATTACCTATTATTGCCTGTATTTTAAAGATGAAATAACTGAATCACAGTGACATCAAACATCTGTGTCACAGTTTAGAAATGGTTCAGTCAGCATTCCATCACAGATTTGCTTTCCTCAAGTCTGTACCACAGTTTAGTTTCAAAGCTTCTCAGAATGCAGAAACTGGAATGCTCCAGATACCTAGTCAGCTGGACCAGAGCCATCTGATTGGCCTGTCCTCCTCTTCCCCGTGCAGCCTAGCTGTCACTGCTGTGTCGCCGTCGCCCCCCCCCTCCCCCCCTCGCGCGCCAGAGTCCACTAATACTGCGAGGCTCAGTGTTCATCTCACCCGTCCATCTGCTTCAGTCCCGTGCCTTCCCATTTCATCTCTTACTTGTTGCTGAGTTTTTTGTTTTTTTGTTTATGTCAATCCCAGCTAAGTTGATTATTCCTTTATTTAATTGTTCCATTTTCAAACTATCCATAGTAGAACTATGTAGAGACCTAACTCTATGCATTGTACAGCTTCCCATTTTTTTTTTTTTATTTTGCAATACAATTCAGTTCTACATATCAGCCACGGATTCCCTTGTTCTCCCCCCTCCCATCCCCCTCACCTTCCCCCTAGCCTCCCCCACCCCATTCCCATCTCCTCCAGGGCAAAGCCTTCCCCACAGACTGAGTTCAACCTGGTAGACTCAGTCCAGGTAGGTCCAGTCCCCTCCTCCCAGGCCGAAGGAGGACAGGAGAGGAAAGGAACTGATCTCAACTACTTAGCATGACAGGAAAAGAATTCAAGCTGAAGTATGAAAAGGTATTTGGGAAATAGCAAGCAACAGAATATGAGTAGAGCCTAAGTGGGAGATGACAGGGAGAAAAATTCAGGCTAGAGAGGTGTTCAGAAGCCAGGTTACGAAGAACCCCCTAAGCTGTACCGTTTGTTTTCACCTGTGTAGGCAAGGGAACATTCCTGGAAGATTTTAAGAACAGGAATGAAATAATCAGGCCTGAGTTTTAAAAACTCTCCCTGTCATCTCCCACTTAGGCTCTACTCATATTCTGTTGCTTGCTATTTCCCAAATACCTTTTCATACTTCAGCTTGAATTCTTTTCCTGTCATGCTAAGTAGTTGAGATCAGTTCCTTTCCTTTCCTGTTCTCCTTTTCTTGTTTTTTTTTGGGGGGGGGGGGGGGTCAAATCCAGGGCTTTGGGCATGCTAGGCAATTCCTTTACCATTGAGCTATACCCTAGCCCATAGTCACTTTTATTTTTTAAGTTTTTTTTTTAACAGACCTTGCCTCAAGTTTATTTGTAAAAACATAGGGTACTGACCTCTGTAAATACTTGTGTCATACCAGTTCATCTTGTCTTCACATTGGCAGATAGAAGCCTTTTTCTATGGGGCCTTTACAGGGACCTGGACACCTTTGGGAGTCTGAGCTGGAGCTGAAGCGTGGACCTAAGCTAGAGCTGTGGCCTCTGCCTTGGTTTGAACCTTGGACTTTGCTTGGCAGAGCCTGCAACACTTGGCCAAGTAGTTTTGATTCTGCTTCCCAGGCTTGGGGCGAGTGATGAAGTAAGACAGCTGAGGCCCTTCGGCATTTTGGGCTTAACTGTCTTAGGCTTCACAAGGGCATTAATGGCCTTTGCACGTGCACTTGTTGCCTTCACATTGTTTGCTTGTGTCTTTTTCTGCCTTTCTGTGCCTCTTGGCAAAGCACATGTTCCTCAGGAACTTGGGGTCGATGTAGTTGGACTTCTTTATCAGACTGCCAGCTCCCCAGTAATGACACAGAGGCTTATTATTAATTATAAATTATAAGCCAATAGCTTAGGCTTGTTTCTAACAATCGAATAACTTAACCCATTTCTATTCATTTATGTGCTGCCCTGTGGCTTTATTACTTTTTCTCTGTATATAGCCCATGCTGCTTCCTCCGTGTCTGGCTGTCGACTCTTGCCTTTTTCGCAGAATTCTCTGCCCTGAAAATCCTGCCCATTGGCTGTTTAGCCTTTTATTAAACCAGTCATAGTGACATACCTTTGCACAGTGTAAAGGAATATTCCACAACCGATTGACCTCCTTAAGATTATCTTTATGACTGTCCTTCCTTCCTTCCTTCCTTCCTTCCTTCCTTCCTTCCTTCCTTCCTTCCTTCCTCTCTCCCTCCCTCCCTCCCTCACCCCTCCCTCCCTCTCTCTCTCTCTCTTTCTCTGTCTCTTTTTCTTTCTCTCTTTCTCTCTGTCCCCCACCCCCCTTTTCTCTCTTGTGTAGCCCTGGCTGTCCTGGAACTAGCTCTGTAGACCAGGCTGGCCTTAAACTCAGAGATCCACCTGCCTCTGCCTCCCAAGTGCTGGGATTAAAGGCATGTGCCACCCCCATCCACCCACCCTCCCCCAGCTGTGACTGGGGTTTCTTGATGACATTTCTGTGTCATTTTTGGGATTGGCTGTGTGCGGTGTGGTTCTTGAACTTGGCCATGTCTGCACGGTAACCTGAAGCTCCCAAAGCACATGGGATCAGAAGAGGAAGAATTTTTTTTTTTGAGATTTATTTATTTTTTATTTTATATTATGGGCGTTTTGCCAGCATGTAGAGGGCATCGAGTCCTCTTGGAACTAGAATTAGAGACAATTGTTAGCTCCCATGTGGGTGCTGGGGATTGTTCCCAGGTCCTCTGGAAGATTAGTCAGTGCTCTTAACCTCTGAGTCATCTCTCTAGCCCCCAGAGAAAGAATTTTTTTTAAAACATTCTATGTATATGAGTGGTTTGCCTGCACATATATATGTGTACCATGTACCTCTTGTCCAGAGAGGCCAGAACAGGGCACTGGATTTCCTGGAACTGAAGTTACAGACAGTTGGGAGCTGCTATGTGGGTGCTGGGAACTAAACCTGGTTCCTTTGCAAAAGCAGCAAGTACTCTTAACCTCTGAGTTATTTCTCCATCCTCTAGTTCCTAGTTTTAAAAAACTCAGTTTAAATGATTCCATCTCCCTATTTCCAACTCCCTGGTTGAAGAGGTCACACTTCTTTCGACTCTTGTACACGTTTCTGTTCTGGATCAGTGCTGTCTCATGTGTTTATATTTACCATTCCCAAGTAGACCTCGTGAGAGATACTGTACTTAGTTTGCATTCTCAGGACCACTTTAACTGGTATATATTAGGTGCTTAATAATGTTTGTGGAAGGAGATAGTAAGGAAGTATCTACTGTTACATATCCTAACATAGAGCATAAAGGCTATAGTAATTTTGCAAATATATGTGAATGTCTAATTATATTCAACATACTTTTCTCTCTCTTTTTAGATTCAGAGTTTTGGGAGAGAATCCCATTTGTTCTGCAGGTAAGTGATTATTTCTTGGTTTGGTCTTCTTTCTGGAATTGACCCTCTAGCACTCTACAGTAATTTTGTTTAGAATGTGAAATGTATCTTTTAGGAGGGTGGCAGGGTCCAGATCCTTCTCTTCATAGACTAGAACCATGGACAAGAACATGAAGTAGTTATAGCAAGAGCCCTGAAGTGAGTTTGGGTTCCAGTTCTACCATTTCCTTCTTCAGTGATTAATTACTTGTTTGTTTGTTTGTTTTTGTTTTTGTTTGTTTTGAGACAAGGTTTCTCTGTGTAGTAGTCCTGGCTGTCCTGGAACTCACTCTGTAGACCAGGTTGGCCTTGAACTCAGAGATTCACTTGCCTCTATCTCCTGAGTGCTGAGATTAAAGGTGTGCATCACCACTACCCGTTTACTTGCTTGTTTATTATTTTGAGACAGAGCCTTAGTGTGTCATCTAGGTTGGCCTTAAAGAGAGTCTCCTCCCTCAGGCTTATCTGTGTTAGGATTAAAGGCATGCCTCATGCATGTCTGGCACATTCTATGACCTTTGACAGGCTAACAGGTGTTAAGATTAAAGGCATACCTTGTGTCTGGCACATTTTATGACCTTTGACTATCTTTCTGGAGCTTGGTTTCCTCAATTTAAAAAATGAGGATAATTCTACTATAAATTGTAACGAGGTATTTGAAAATTCAATGAGATAAAACATACGAATTTTTTTTCTAAATAACTAGTTTCTCTGCTTATTATAAAACTGCTATTGTCTCAAACTTGTTTTTCAAGTACACACTCAACCAGGCTAGGGCTTTTTCAGTCTTTCATTCAAAATGAGTGTCCATTCAATTTTATTAATTCAACTACGCTTAGTCTGTGTCAACTCAATTACTTTACACATTTGCATTATCTGTCATGACACATTTCAAAGCTGTTTGTGTGACCATCGGGGCTGGCAGAGTAATGATCCACATGAGGCAAAAAGGAACTCTGTTTTATTTATTTATTTATTTATTTTTTGGTTTTTTGAGACAGGGTTTCTCTGTGTAGCTTTGCGCCTTTCCTGGATCTCACTTTGTAGACCAGGCTGGCTTTGAACTCACAAAGATCCGCCTGCCTCTGCCTCCTGAGTGCTGGGATTAAAGGCATGCGCCACCACCGCCCGGCAGGAACTCTGTTTTAACATGACTCAGTAGCCATTGTTGGTTCAAGCTTCTGCAGTCTGACACTGGGCAGTTTATTTTAGGCATATATAAGTACAGTGCAATTTGGAACGAAGTTTCCTGGTGTAACACAATCCCATGTGCACATGGGGCATAATTACTTTGAAATGCTTCTCAAAGTACATGGCACTTCTTCCATGAAGATGGGTTCTACATGCGTTATCTTAAGGGCCTGGAAGGAAGATCTAGTGTGGTCTCAGTCATACAGATAGCTCAGAGGTTACCTGGGCTGTTAGCCACCTCCAGCCTGCTTGTGGGAGCTTGGTGTGGCCAGGCCCTACAGATAATGCAAGGGTCACTACCTAGGCTATTGGCCACCTCCATTCCCAGTCTTCTGGGCAGAAAACAAGCTATATATCTTTTCCCTTGAAAAGACAACTCTGCATGTTTAACATTCCTGGTTTCCCTGGTGCTATCTGTGAGCACAAGGACCTTTGTGCTCCCAACAGCTGTTTATCATGTAACTAATGAGTACCAGAGATACAGGAATAAGGAAAAGAACAAATATGAACTCAGTGTACAAGACAGTATGTAAGAGACTTGAAACATGGTAGTAATCAGAATGGTTACAGGAGTGGATAGGCACTGTTTTAGTACTGGACCCAGAGCTAGGTATCCCCAAATACAGCTTCTGTGTGTGTGTGGGGGGGGGGGGGGGGGTGAACACACGCGCACCAAGTGTGTATGCCAGAGGTTGGCATTAACTGTTTTCCTCAAGTTTTGTACAGTTTTGAGACAGTATCTCATTTTACCTGGAGCTCACTGGTTTCAACTGAACTATTAGCAAGTCCTAGGGACCCTCCTGTCTCCCCTCCCCCTCCCCACCTCAGGGATTACAAGAGTGTGCTACAGTGCTTCATTTTTTATTTTTTAATTTTTATTTTATTCTTATTTTTGGTTTTTTGAGGGTTTCTCTGTGTAACAGTTCTAGCTATTCCGCTGTTCTGGAACAAAGTAGACCAGGCTAGCCTCAAACTCACAGAGATCCACCTGCCTCTGCCTCCCGAGTGCTGGGATTAAAGGTTGTGTACCACCACCACCACCACCACCACCACCACCACCTGGCTAGTGCTTCATTTTTTGTGTGGACACCAGGCACCTGAACTTAGGTCCTCAAGCTTGCAGGACAAACACTCTGTTGACAGAGCTGTTGTCCAGCTTGAAAACATGATTATTGTGGTGGGGCTGGAGAGATGGTTAAGAATGTGTACTACTCCTGCAGAGGACCTGGTTAGTACTGTAACTCACTACTGGGTCTCTGGGGCCCAACTTTTAAGAAGTTGGAGACTAAATAAATTAAGAAAAAAATTGTCAGGAGGTGAATTTATTAATTATCTTGTAAGATTACAAAGTATAGAAAATTTAAAAGGTCCTACGTCAGCTAGGTAGACTGGTGTGATCTCACATAATGGTTATCTCAGCACTTGAGAAGCAGAGGCAGAAGAGTTGCTCCAACTTCGAAGCCAGCCTGATCTAAATAGAGAGTTCTAGGTCATCCAGGGCTACATAGGGAGACCCTGTCTCAGAAGAAAGAAAGAAAGAAAGAAAGAAAGAAAGGAAGGAAGGAAGGAAGGAAGGAAGGAAGGAAGGAAGGAAGGAAGGAAGGAAGGAAAGAAAGAAAGAAAGAAAGAAAGAAAGAAAGAAAGAAAGAAAGAAAGAAAAACTCAAAAGGTTGCAGCCCTTTTTAAAAAAACATTTTTTTTTTTTTTTTGTAAAGCCTGGTAAGCATTGTTGTGTTAAGGAAAAATGAGAAAGAACTCGCAAGAGGGCCATTGGATTCCCTGGAACTAGAGTTACAGATGGTTGTGAGCTGCCATGTGGGGGAATTGGATCTGAGTCCTCTGGAGAGCAGCCAGTGTGGAGTCATCTGTCCAGCCCCTGTAAAAGCTTTTAATGGAAGAATTAGCATTTTTCTATTTCATATACTTTCTGTGTTTTCCAGTCAACTGTGCCATGACTTTGTTTTTTGATGACCAGAAGTTTTACATTTTCATATAGGTAAATTTATTAATCTTTGATTTCTAAATTTTGTTTCATGCTTAGTGAGCTCCCCTCTACCCTAAGATTTGTCTGAAACAAAGGCTGGCCTTTTAGATTATGTAGCCCAGGCTGGCCTCAAACAGAAAGAGTTCCTTATGCTTCAGCCTCCTATGTGCTGGAATTATAGGTCTGTGTCATCACACCTGGCAGACAAGATGATGATGATTATGATGATGATGCTGTCTTCCATTTTGGAGCTGGAGATGTATTTTAGTTGGCACAGTGCTTGCTTAGCATACACAAAACCCTGGATTCAGTCCTCAGCATCTTTTTTTTTTTTTAAAGATTTATTTATTTATTATGTACACAGAAGAGGGTGCCAAATCTCATTACAGATGGTTGTGAGCTGCCATGTGGGTGCTGGGAATTGAACTCAGGACCTCTGGAAGAACAGTCGGTGCTCTTAACCTCTGAGCCATCTCTCCAGCCCCAGCCATCTCTCCAGCCCCAGTCCTCAGCATCTTAATGAACCAGTGGTGTTCAGTGGTGTGTGGTGGTGTGTGCCTGTAATACCAGCACTTGGGAGACGGAGGCAGTGGGATCAAACATTCAAGGTCATCCTTTGCTACATACTAATTCCAGCCAACCCAAGCTATATACAGTTTCAAAACTGCATTATAATGGTGTTCAGAAGAATAAGGAACAGTGTCCTGTTTCTGCCCTCAGTTACCCACTTAATATATGGGTACCATCTCAGCTGCCTCTGTGCAAGGAAAGGCCTGCTTATGGTCACTATCTTTTTCTTATTTATTTGGACATGGTAGTTCAAAGTAAATATATAGAAAGGAAGTAAATAAATGGAGCTCAGAGTACTCTTGACCACAGCATGAGCAAAAGGTAGAAGGAATATGGTATATTCGGGTCTAAGAAGCATTGAGGGGAGGACAAAAAGATATTTTGACAGAACAGTGTGGGCAGCTACCAGGAGCAAATCATGGCGGACTATGGTGATATTTTATTTGTATTAAAATGTTATTTGTGCCGGGCGGTGGTGGCGCACGCCTTTAATCCCAGCACTCGGGAGGCAGAGCCAGGCAGATCTCTGTGAGTTCGAGGCCAGCCTGGACTACCAAGTGAGTTCCAGGAAAGGCGCAAAGCTACACAGAGAAACCCTGTCTCGAAAAAAAAAAAAAAAAAAAGAAAGAAAAAAAAATGTTATTTGTATGTTAATAAATAAAGTTGCCCGGGGGTCAGAGCTATTAGCAAGCCATAGGAAAGCAGGGCAGTGGTAGCGTACGCTTGTAATTCCAGCACTTGGTAGGCAGAGCTGGGTAAGTCTCTGTGTGTTCAGGGATACAGCCATTATTGGATACACATGCCTTTAATCTTAATACCAATCATGGAAAACCTGGAGGCCTATACAGACAGGCTGTGAGGAGGCGGTCATGTGGTTGGGTTTACAACCAATGAGAAGGCAGGACAGGAACTCTATATAAAGACTTTAACACAGGGGTAGCTCTGGTTCGGAGAGGTAGGACCACCGCAGGAGGAAGGGTAAGGTTTTAGCTCTTAGCTCTGACCTCTTGGCTTTCTTCTTTGCATTGGTTCTGTGTTTCTTATTTAATAAGAAGGTTGGATACATCTACAGCGGACCACTTTGGTAGAGTATGTGGAGAACCGTTTTTATTTTGCTTTTTAAATATACATTGAGCATATGTTGTTTGCCAGGTGCAGCATTTTCTCTGTCCTTGAGGGACTTGAGTCTATTGAGTAGAGAGAATATCCTGTAATTAGATTCTCGGGGCTGGTGCTATTCCAGTTTCATCCCCATTCTCTGCTTGCATAGCTCTGCTGAAAATGCTTGTTCCAATTTCTAAAGAGAAATAATTAAAACAGAGTTGTTTACTCTTTTTTTTTTTTTGGTTTTGGTGCCTGTCCTGGATCTCGCTCTGTAGACCAGGCTGGCCTCAAACTCACAGAGATCCTCCTGGCTCTGCCTCCCAAGTGCTGGGATTAAAGGTGTGTACCACTATCGCCCAACTCTTATCCTAGGTTGACAGGTTTGGTTCCCCTGTTAGTAAACAAGAATTCTGAAGGACAGTTAGGTTTGGCACAGACAGAGTAAAGGGGAGACGTCAGTGTGGCTTTACATCTTACAACTGTGACAACTGAATGATTTTTAATCTGAAACAAGGGGTTTGGTGTCTTTGTCAGTGAAGGGTGGCCTTTCCTCCCAGGAGGCTGGGATGTTAGTGAGACAGCAGGAAATCCAGCTTTAGTGATGCAGACCAGAGGGAGAGAAGCCAGTTGAATTTCCTGGGAATAAGAGGCTTTCAGACTTACACAATTTGCAATAAAAACAACTGGTTAATTAAACAGCTCACCACTGACAGTTTGACCCAAACCTTTCATTTAAGGGGGAAATGGTTAATTTAACAGTAGTTTGAGCCAGCTTTTTAATTACCAGCAGCTCTAATTATAGGAATTGCCCCAAAGTGAATTTAAGACTGTCTCCTTGCCAAAGAATTCCCGCAGATGAGAGACTGAGGCAAGCATTTGCAGCCCTTGCAACTTGGACTGTATCATCATCTCAAAGATCACTTTCCTGTCTACTTTTTGAAGTCACTGAGGGGTGATTGAGTTGTCTCTATACTTAAGCATGGTGATTGACATCTGGGTTTTTAATTTACACAATGTTTTATTATGTAATCAGGCAGGCATGAGAGAGCTCTAACTCTGAAGCTGATCTCTTGATCTTTGTGTGTTTAGAGCCACAGAAGAATGTCACCAAGATGAGGGGACAGCCCCACAATGCACCAAAGACATGGCAACTACAAAGCTTCTGTAGACCTTTAGTAGAACCTACAGAATAGGAGATGAGATAAAGTAATTGGACCTGGATTATAAAGTCAGGGTCCTTAAAATGCTTAGCTAAGAAGTGTCATCACCGGGCAGTGAAAAGCCATCAAGTATTGAAAAATATGGCAAAACCCTTTTCTGTCTCATTCAGTGCTGACTGTATGGTATGTGGCCAATAGTGAATTCTTCTAAAAATTGCATGTATAAAATGGATAAATGGCCAAATTATTGAAAAAGAGTAATAATTTTAAATGTTTTAGAAGGACTGTTCTGTAGCTGTGGAGGGTAGAGTAAGAGTGTGAGGATGTGGATCAGCAACATTGACACCTAGTGACATTTAGTCACCTATGGCTCTGTCTGTACTCCTTCCCACTCCCTCCACACAGCAACCAAAGTGATCATTTAAAAACAAACAGAGGGCTGGAGAGATGGCTCAGCGGTTAAGAGCGCTGACTGTTATTCCAGAAGTCCTGAGTTCAATTCCTAGTACCCACATGGCAGCTCACAACTGTCTGGAACTCCAAGATCTAACACCTCACACATGCAGGCAAAACACCAATGCACATAAAATAAAAGTAAACTATTTTAAAAAATAAAATAAAATAATAAAAACAAACAAAGGGGGCTGGAGCAATGGATCAGAAGTTAAGAGCTCTTGTTGCTTTTGCAGAGGACCTGGGTTCAGTTTTCAGCACCTATATGTTGTCTCACAACCATCTGTAGTTCCAGTTCCCAGGAATCTGATGCCCTCTTCTGGCCTCTGCAGGCACTGCATGCATGTGGTGAACATACATACATGGAGACAAAACACTCATATACATAAAATAAATATGAATAAAATCTTTTTTAAAAATAGCATAAATATAATTTTTTGTTTATTGCTGTTCATGATGATATCCAAACCCCTGACAAGGACCAGCTTTGCTGGTTTCAGCCCTCCAACTCACTGTAATATCTTCGGCGGGACCCACTCCATGTCAGCCACACTCACAGCCTTTCTGCTTCTTGCATGTGCCCCATGTTAGTGTCTATGTGCTATTCCTTCAACTATACACTCATCTTCCATTTTTTCTCTAATAAACTCCTATTTGCCTGTGAAGTCTATGTTATTATAGTCTACTATGTTTAGCATATTATTATAGAAATTCAAGTGTTATTACCTAGTGGTTATCAGCATGAACTACGTAGTCAGATAGACCCAAGTGTAAGTGGTAATTCTACTTGTAGAATGACTTGGTCATTTCACCTAGTTTTGTGAGCTACCGTATTAGTTAGTTTTTCCACTGCTCCAAGCAGATACCTGACAAGAAGCAACTTAAGGAAGGAAGGGTTTGCTTGTTTCACAGTTGGAAGGTACACAGTCTGGCATGGTGGCAGGAACAAGAGACGTCTGTCACACTGTTACATAGTCAGGAGGCAGAGGAATGATGCTGGTGCTCAGCCTGCTTCCTCTTTTTGGTGTAGCCCTCCACCCCAGGCCATGGAGTGGTACCACCCACATTTGGGGTGGGTCTTACCACCTCAGTTGACCTAATCTAGAAATTCCCTCACAGACTTGCTCAGAAGCTTGTCTTTTTGGTGGTTCTAGTCCTGTCAAGTTGACAGTTAATACCAACTATCACACTGCCAGAATGATGACTCAAAGAGACTACAGAGAAACCAACAAAACTATGTGTGTGTGTTTGCAAGCAAGATATAGGCAGTAAGTAAGTCTTCCTCCTGAGCCCACTGCAATATGCATGTGTAGAGAGCCCTCTGCTTTTGCTTTTGCTTTCTGGTTTTTTTTTTTTTTTTTTGGTTTTTTTGTTTTTGTTTTTTGAGACAGGGTTTCTCTGTGTAGCTTTGAAGCCTGTCCTGGAACTTGCTTTGTAGACCAGTCTGGCCTCGAACTCACATGCTTTTTCTTAATAATGGCATATATGGCGCATATATATATATATATATATATATATATATATATATATACACACACACACCTGTACCTAGATTTTTTTGGGGTGGGTGTGTTTACTTAAAATATATATTGACTATTGTGCTATAAACACAAACACAAATAAATCAAATCACATTTTTTGTTTGTTTGTGGAAGCTGGGCCCAGACTTGAGTTGGGAGCATTAAGCAAGTGGTGAGCAGCTGAGCTGTGTACAGTACTGCATGATTCTTTTGTTTCTTTTTTTTTTTTTTTTTTTTTTTTTTGAGACAGAGTTTCTCTGTATAGTTTTGGTACCTGTCCTGGATCTCGCTCTGTAGACCAGGTTGGCCTTGAACTCACAGAGATCTGCCTGGCTCTGTCTCATGAGTGCTGGTATTAAAGGCATGCGCCTCCGCTGCCTGGCCGTACTGCATGATTTTAAGAGTTTATAGAAGTTACTAATCCATTTTTTGCTGCCTGCTTCCTTCTCTTCATAGTCTCCATCAGAAAACCTCCAAAGGTCTGGGCATGGTGGCTCATACCTGTGATCTCAGCACTTTGAAGGCTGAGGTAGGAGGAGTGCTGTGAGCTCCAGGGCAGCTTGGTTCACATAATGAGTCCCAGCCTGGGCTACAGAGTGAGACCCTGTCTTAAAAAGAACTTTTATTAATTATGGTCTGAGGTATGTGTACAGGTATGGAGGATTTGTGGTCTGTGGTGTGTGTGCAATCCGGAAGACAGAAGGCAGCTCTCAGGAGTCATTCTCGCTTTCTACACATGGGTCCTGGAGTTGGAACTCAGTCATCAGGCTTGGCAACAGCACCCTTACCTGCTGAGCCATTGCCCTCAAAAAAATAAAAACCAACAATGACAAAACCAACCAAACCAAGAATTAAAAATGTCCAAAGAATGTTGTTTGTTGAGGAACAAGAAGAAATGAGTCTCACTAAAATATGTTTGTCTCCTTGACCACCACTGACTTTTTTCAAGAGAGAATTTCCCAAAGGAAGCTGAGTGTGTGTGTGTGTGGGGGGGCTGAAGATATTTCAGGAGCTAAAAGGAGAGAAAGAAAGGGAAAACTGGGAATAACCAAGAATTACCTCCCTACATCTGCTCTCTGTCTCTGGCTTTGTCTTGTTTTCTCTTAGGTGGTATTCTCCTGAGGGCCAGTCGGCACTACAAGACAAAGCCCACTCATGGCATTGGCAGATACAAACACTTGGTGAAAACGCTAGAGGTAAGAGGCGAGGCAAGTCCTCTGTGAGCAGAGATGCGAGGATCGTGTGTGCACACAGCCCCAAGAGCTGTACAGGATATAGAGTCCTCCGTCACCTTGGGTGTTTTAGTTGAAATCATACAGGCTGAAGACGGTTCTGCCAGCTGCTGATCTTGCTCCTTGGCCAGACATAGTAAAACCCCAATTTTCAGGTTTTTATTACGATATTTTGGGGATAAAAATCTTCTTAGTACTTAGTTCAGTGTAGACCTCAGAGTGGAAATTAGAAAGTGGCATTAGTTGAGGGGCTGGAGATTTCTCAACAGTTAAGAGCACGTACTGCCACCAGGTGTGGTGGCACACACGTTTAATCCCAGCACTCAGGAGGCAGAAGCAGGTGTATCTCTCTGGTTTAAGGCCAGCCTGGTCTACAGAGCAAGCCCCAGGACATCTAGGGTTACACAGAGAAACCCTATCTCTAAAAACTGGAAGAAAAGAAAAAAAAAAAAAAAGAGCATGTACTACTCTTGCAGAGGGCCCAAGTTTGGTTCCCAAAATCCATATCTACTGACTCATAACTGCCTATAACTCCAGCTCCAGGGAGATACAATGCCTGAGGTCTCTGTTGGTACCTGCAGTCATGTGTGCATGCAAGTGTGCATAATTAAAATAATTAAAAATTAAAATAGAAACACTTTTACAAATTACTGTAATTAATTAAAATATTGATTATTTTAATAAAAATATTTTAATTGGTTAATTAAAATAAAAATTTTAATAATAAAAAATTAATTAGCATTAGTTGAATAAATGTTGTGTGGCAAGTGAGAGATGGATTGCTATTTTTAGCCTAATAGCTGGTTTTTAGAGTATTTGCAGATGTAAATATGTATGCAAACCTTGGGTCATTGCAAGTGATGACTAGGAAGCGTTACCAAACATCATTCAGTCATTTCACCTGTTTCTCTGGCCCTGATGCTTGATAGCTTCTGTAGGTGGTTAAACCTCTCTGCATGTGAGGAGGCTTTGGCTTTGAGTTTTGAGTCTGTGACTTCCTGTAGGCAGTAAAATTGAGAAGATTTTGTTGGTCTAGTTAGGGAATCTTCAACAGCTTTTGTTCTTTGGCTTATTTTAATTCTCCCGTACAACTATATGCCTGCCACTGCCTCTCTAAGGCAGAGAAGGTCTGTTGGGACCTCACAGCTGCTGAACTTGCCACCAAAGAATTTCACAAGAAGAACATTCACCCTTGAGACCTGTGTCAGGCTGGCTCCCCACAGGAAACATGTTCAGGTTCAGTTCTGCCACGTTTAAGCTTTGTGACTCTGGGCAGTTACCTTCATCTGTGTAAGCATGATAGATCCTGAAGTTATATGTAAAAAGATATTATATGCAAATTTTTCTGAGAGTTGGAATTACAGGCCCGAGACACCATGCCCAGCTGAGTCCATAGCTTTTGTCTGAATTATTGGTATGGATCAAAGCTAGGACCTTACACATGGTAGACAACTGTTCTACCACTAAGGTGCTTCCCAGCCCTCATAGCATTTGTCAGACTCTGTAAAAGTTAAGAAACTTTGGATTTGAATAGCCCAACAGTCTGGGGGCGGGGGAGTGGAGTGTGTTTCAGATAGCATGAAGCTTTGAAATGTTTAATGAACAGATACCTATTATGTAATATCCCCTATTGATGACTTGCCGATTTAAAATTGGTAGGAAAACAATTTCTTAATATTTTTGTTAGTATGTATTAATTATATATAACAGTATTTTTTGTTTTGTTCTGTTTGTTTTTGTTTTTGAGGTAATTTCTCTATATAACCCCAGCTGTCCTGGAACTCACTGTGTAGACCAGGCTGGCCTTGAACTCACAGAAATCTGCCTTCCTCTGCCTCTGAGCACTAGGATCAAAGGCGTGCACCACCATGCCTGTCCATAACAGTGGCTTTATTATGACATTTTTATGCATGTACATACTTTATTTCACTCATATACACCCCACCCCACCCCGTTTCCCTGGATCATCACCCTCTTGTTCATACTTCCTCTGCTGTTCCCATTCTGTTTCAGGGTGTGTGTGTGTGACTCAATGAATCTCATAGGAGTAGCTTACAGGAACATGGGTGAGAATATATTTACAGGAGCATGAGTACCTTACTAGTGGCTATATTACTGAAGAAATGGTCTCTCCTTTTTCCATCAGCAGACTGTATATAAGTCTGTGGGGTGAGTGTTTCCATGACAGCTGTGGACAGGCCTGGTCTTGTGTGGGTAACCACAGCTTCTGGGATTCCAGGAGTGCAGCAGCCATATCATGCCTGGAAGTCAACACCCCACATGTCTCCCCACCTCCCTTCTGACTCTTCCATTCTTTCCACCCTTTCTTCTATGAGTTTCCCAAACCTTGGAGGGGTCATATAGGTTTCCCCTTTATGACTGGGCATTCAGTAATCATTTATTTTCAGTGCTTTGGCTAGTTCTGAGTTTCTGTAGTCAGGGCTGACCACTGCAAAAAGAAGCTTCTCTGGTCAAGTGGACAGCAGCAGTGATACGTGGTGTAAACAGTTACTTCGGAGGCGATGCGGCAGGACATCTTGTTTATTTCACAGAACACTGGCAGTAGCTTCCTCACCCGGGGCTATGAGCTCCCCAGCCATGGGCTTTACAGGATCAGAAAAATAATTTTTGTGGAAAGAATGAACAGGACCTGGTTCATGCCCACAGGGAGCTCTGGTCAGCTGGCAGAGACACTGCTCCCCAGAGGGTGCTAAGAGGAGCGAAATACTATTAAACCAGAGTGACTTATGCTCCTTTTGAGTCGTGGCACTTAGAGTATATTGTTGGGGTTGTTTTATTTTAGTACATCCCCTTTTAAAAACATCCTCTTTCTAAAAAGCCTCACATAAATAGTAGGAAAAGAATTCATTTTGTTTGGGTGGGGCTTGAGGTAGCTTTTCCCCCCCCTGTTCCTTGGGATCTTTCCTCTAAGGAATTTTCTACACATACCATATGCTGAGCAGCCCCATAGCTTGATCAAAAAGGAAGCCGAGTGCTGTCTGTCTGTCTCTCTGGCATCTCCACCTCACCGGTCCCCTGGCTTACCTATATTGTACCTTTTGCTTTTCATGCACGTTTGCCTGTTTCGAGGCTGCTCCCCTTCTTCATTTAAAAAACTTCTCAGTCTTTTTTTTTTCTTTCTTTTTTTTTTTTTTAATAAACTTACGATTCTCCTGCCATAGTCTTCCCAGGACTGGGTTACAGCCATACACACACACACACACACACACACACACACACACACACACACACACACACAGCTGTCTTCAGCCTTTAAACTGGGGCAGAAATGAATCATCCCTCCAAGAAACCTTCTTGGATTTCCTGCATGGAGTTATTTGTCCTTCTGTGAGCTGCCATAGTTCCTTGTGTTCTCTGTGTCCCAGGACTCACTGTCTGTGACTGTCTGTTTTGATGGCTCTCTCCTCTTCTAGATTTCGAGATACCTAAGGGTAGAGGACACGTATCTCTTTTCTTTGTGTCCTCTGTGTCCAGCATAGGGCATGGCATCAAGCAGGGACGATAAATATTGATCCAGTGAAGTTGAAATGTGGTTATTAGAGCTGCCCCGAGGCTTCGTAAAGCAGAGGTGGCAGACAGCCTGCAACTGGCAGCAGCTGGCTCCAGACAGCCTTGGTGGTTTGGAGGGAGTGGTGCTGCCTGGTCAGGGCTGGAGGCTCCTGCTCCGGGACTGTGCGGTGCCCACCATGGCTAGCACAGTCGTGCTGGATGGTGTGGACACTGCTCTAGGAGGCTCTGCTCTTCAGGACAGCACAAGGAAAGCTTTCATCTGTGGCTTCCAGAGCTTTCGACCCGTCCTGCAGGCTTGTCACTTTTCACCCCTCTGGGGACCTGGCCTAGGGAAACTAGGATCCCTGTGTGGTCTCCTTGAAACCAGAGGCAAGGAAAAAAAAAAAAAACCAACACAAACAAACAACAGCAAACAGTAAGTTGGCAGGTCCCCATTTTTTCCTTCCCTGGTGTCTTTCTCATCCTCTTGGAGTCTAATGTCCCCAAGGAGATGTTAGTCAGTTTTCACACTCATGCTTGAAGTGCCTTTGTCTCGTTTTTACTTATGTTCTCCCTTCCCTCCTTTCAAATGCACTTCTCAGTCTCTGAGACTTTTGTTTCTTTAGAGTTGTTTTGAGACAGAGTCTAAAACTCACAGAGATCCACCTGCCTCCTCTGCCTCCTGAATGCTGGGATTATAGTGTTCCACTATTCCAGCTGCCTTCTGACTTTTAAACCTTTTGGAAAGAAGGGGCGTCTAGTTCACTCCTCTTGTCAGTGCTGGTTGACCCAATTTATAACTCTTCCCTTGGTTTCCACCCTAATCATGTGTCCTTGTCCCTGAGGAGGTAATGAGGTGGGATAGAGTGAAGCTTCTGGGGAGGCACACAGGAGGCAGGTAACACCGTGATCTGGGGAGACACACAGGAGGTAACACCGTGATCTGGGGAGACACACAGGAGGGAGGTAACACCATGATCTGGGGAGACACACAGGAGGGAGGTAACACCGTGATCTGGGGAGACACACAGGAGGTAACACCATGATCTGGGGAGACACACAGGGGGTAACACCATGATCTGGGGAGGCACACAGGAGGAGGTAACACCGTGATCTGGGGAGACACACAGGAGGAGGTAACACCGTGATCTGGGGAGACACACAGGAGGTAACACCGTGATCTGGGGAGACACACAGGAGGGAGGTAACACCATGATCTGGGGAGACACACAGGAGGGAGGTAACACCATGATCTGGGGAGACACACAGGAAGAGGTAACACCGTGATCTGGGGAGACACACAGGAGGCAGGTAACACCGTGATCTGGGGAGACACACAGGAGGCAGGTAACACCGTGATCTGGGGAGACACACAGGAGGGAGGTAACACTGTGATCTGGGGAGACACACAGGAGGAGGTAACACCGTGATCTGGGGAGGCACACAGGAGGGTGGTAACAAACCAATGAGAACCCCTCTTACACCACAGGCCAACCTCTCTCTTGGTGATCTTCTGCATACTTTCTCACACACCCATGTGTGCCTTTGCACATACCATTCCTCTCCATGAACTCATCTTCCTGTTTTCACCATGGTTCTCCTCCTGCAATATCCAGCTTGACTAAGGACAGTGAGGGATCACTTTCCAGGGCACATCTCTGCACTCAGCACTTACTTTGTCAATCTTAGCTTTCTCCAAATGCCTGGTATCCTTCTGTTGAATTTTAAATGCTTCAGATTCTTTTGGTGTGAGTTTTCTTTGACAAGTTAAAAGTAATAATAGTCTGGCTGTTGGGGAGACCCCATTCCAGCTATTAACTGTTGGTCAGAATTACAAGAAGCAGCACCAACCACTAAAGTCAAGTTCTCATGGAGCCAAAATCGTGTTAAACCACTAAACTGCATGGGCTCGTACACACAGTCCATAATCCTGTCCATTCATGGTACAGTTTATTCAAAGGCCCTTTATTTCTCTGTTAGCCACTTCTTTGTTGTTCTACAAACTGAAATTTGGGGGCATATTGTACCAATAAAGTTTCTTTATTCACCACTTTATTATTTAAAATAATAATAATAATAGTCTGGCTGCTGAGGTGGCTCTGTGGGTAAAGGTGCCTGCTGCACAAGCTGACTTTGATCCCTGGAACGCATAGTGGAAGGAGAGAACTGATTTCTGAAGGTACTTGTCCCTTCACACACACACACACACACACACACACACACACACACACACACACACACACACACACACACACACTCACAGACAGAGAGACAGACAGAGAGACAAAAAAGCTTCCTAACTGTCTAATTTACTGATCTAATTTACTCACTCACTTGCCCTTAGCTGTTGTCTAGCTTCCAATCTTGAGGTAGTAGCAGCTTAGCCATCAGAATTGTAAAGAAGGTAAGGGAGGATAATATCAGAGGCAGCATAAATGGCTTTCCAGGCTTTGGGGCAGGAGAGTAATCTGTGACTCTCATAACTCAGTTGATTTCAGTCTTTACCCAGTGGACTTTAGCGATCAAGATACCTTTTCTCTAGGAAACTTGATGCTGTTTTTACTGTTGATACAAAAGAAGTGACTCCCGTTTTTGACATCTTTATTTTGTTTAAGCATCTTTAGATATAGGTCAGTACTCACGGCCACAAGTCTGAAGAGACTGCAATCATTTCCAGAAAAATCAACAAGGTGGAATGCTTTACAGCTAATAGTCCTAGCTCACTGGAAACAAGATTGCTTTTGTTGGTCTGGTGACTGCAGGTCTAGACGTGGATTACAGGAGTGCCTTGGGGAGGCTTGTTTTATACTAGGACCCATATTCCCCCTTAAGTCTGCTCCTTGTAACTCAGTGACAAGAAATGCCATCGTTGATTATCTACTGTGTGCCTGCTCTGTGCTGAGCGTTGATGCTCGGGTGAGTAGGACTTGGTCCTGCAAAGGCAGTCAGCTGAGGAAGTTCTCACATCTGACTAAATACATGTGGTGATGCTTTACTGGAGGATTACATTAAGAGAGCAGAGATGCACAAGCAATCCTGTCATGTACATATGCATATATGTGTATGTACATGTTGAAGTACAATTTTACCTGTCAATTTCAGATACATCAATATGTAAAAGAAGTGATGTTTCCTGCAAGAGTCAATGAAGAAGTTATGGGGGTCGGCACAATAGAGATTTGTTAAATGCCATCAGTATTATTAGTACTGGCTGTGTAACAGACATCTGAGAGTATCTAGTTGCTTGGGGTACCTTGTAACACCGAGCTATCCAGAACATAAAATAGTTACCTGGGGATTTTCCAGACTCAGAGGCCTCTGGTCTCCAGATCACTAGGAGTCTTGCCCTACCTCATGTATTCTTTCAAATTATAACCGTATTGATTTTCAGACTTTACATGAATAGTAGTAAAGATGCCTTTCAGTTTTCAAAGTCCTTTCACACACATTGTCACAGTGCTTTACAATCCATGTTCACTGGACACCGGTGTGCTGGAGCCATTCCCTATCCAAGTCTATTAATAGCAGTCTTCCCCATTACAGACATACCAAATGAATAAACAGGATTCCCTAAATCCCCAACTTTTCACCTCTCTGTTTTACTTGTTGAAAATAAAGTTTCAGCTGGGCAGTGGTGGTGCACGCCTTTAATCCCAGCACTCGGGAGGCAGAGGCAGGTGGATCTCTATGAGTGCAAGGCCAGCCTGGTCTAGAGAGGGAGTTACAGGACAGCCAGGGCTACACAAAGAAAGCCTGTTTTGAAAAACAAACAAAACAAAAAAAAAGGAAAGAAAAAAAGTTTCACAAATAAAACTGGATATGAATTTTTTTGAGATGCAGAGGGCTTTTTATAAAAACCATATTTGCTCCTAGTAAAGTCTGCTTGTTATGTACAGTGCAGTATTGCATGGAGTTTCAAAGATGAACACAATTCTCTTAGACTCTGCAGTTTTAGCCTCAGAGCAAGTTTGAACACCCCATCTTTTGATTCAGTAGCACCTATGAGGTAAACAGTGCGGAGAGGAGACTGACTAATGGAGAGATAATGATGCATCTGTGGACGTGGGGCTAGTAAGTTCCCCAATTCCAGTCAGTTCGACTCTGCATTTAATATTAGTGGGCTCCAGAAATAAAAGGAAGAATGAGACACAGCACCTATTCCATGAATTGAGTTAATGATCTGCCTGCCATCGGAGACCCACAGTAAGGGCTTAAACAAGAGAGAAGTCACTTTCTCTTTCACATAGAATCAGTTAAATATACCATCATTTGTTCTGCCATACTTCCCCTCCCGCTTCTCTCATCGACTGTGATGGCAGCTCCTTCCAGAACCATCATGTCCACAGTCTAGCCGTCAAGGGTGATGGGGGAGTAGCCAACATGCTTCTTCCCATTAAGAATATATTCAAGGTGCCAGGTGGTAGTGGTGTACACCTTGATCCCAGCTCTCAGGAGGCAGGGTCTCTGTGAGTTCAACGCCAACCTGGTCTACATACAGAGTTCCAGGACAGCCAAGGCTACACAGAGAAATGCTGAAAAGAATATATTTAAGGTGCCAGTGGTGGTGGTGCACACCTTTAATCCTAGCATTTGGGAGGCAGAGGCAGGTGGATCTCTTGTGAGTTCGAGGCCAGCCTGGTATACAGAGTGAATTCCAGGTCAGCTAGGGCTACATAGTGAGACTCTGTCTCAAAAAAAAAAAAAAAAAAAAGCAACAACAAAAAAAATACAAAATAATTTTTTAAGCAGGTGCTATAACTACTGAGCTTTACAAACATTTTATTTTTACAGTATTAAAGCTGATATATTCCATTTAATTCTTATAATATACTGGTTGTTAAAGATGTAGTTTAAGGAATCAGAGACTTAGATTATTAACTTACCAAGTGACTGGTGATTTCCAGAGCTAGTATTTGAACTAAAGATGGTCAGAACCCATCTAACATCAACGCTATTTACATTTTATAGAAACTCATCAAAGGTCCCTGTGGTTGCTTACACCTTCACCACAATTTTGCTGTTCCAAATGAGGAAACTGTGTCTCCATTTTTGACACTGAATTATAAACATGCCCACCCACTGAGCATGCACTCCCTCAGATCATTACGGACTTTTCAGAGAACCATCACCAAATCATTCTGGCACTTGGCTGTCAGCCTCATTATTTTCATCTCCAGAACTTCTGGAAGCTGAATGCTGTGGTTTATCAGGGTGTTAGCACTGAGATGTTTGATGACACAAGTCTTCCCCAGTTCTCCTGCTCTAAAGGATGCCTCCTGCACTGGCAACAGACGCTCTCACTTTACAGTATAGAGCCTGGGCTTGTGCCCACAGGCCTAGCTTTCTGCCCAAATGACAGACAGTACTTAACTTTGCCATTTCCTTACTGTTGAAACCCTAAACAAGAGTTTTCTCTCTATGTCAGGGGATGAGAGACAAAATTATCTCTAAGATCTCTTCCAACTGTAAGAGAACCTTGATTCTAATTTACTTTTCTGCCAGTTCTTTGCCAGTGAGGGTGGGCAAAACCTTGCCTCCAGAATACCTGTTTTTGCCAGGCAGTGGTGGTGCACGCCTTTCATCCCAGCACTTGGGAGGCAGAGGCAGGTGGATCTCTGTGAATTCGAGGCCAGCCTGGTCTACAGAGCAAGATCCAGGACAGGCTTCAAAGCTACACAGAGAAACCCTGTATCAAAAAGCCAAAAAAAAAAAAAAAAAAAAAAGAGGTGTTCTGCTGCTGTTTGTTTGTTTATTTGTTTGTTTGTTTGAGACAGGGTTTCTCTGTGTAGCCCTGGCTGTCCTGAACTCACTCTGTAGACCAGGCTGGTCTTGAACTCACAGAGATCTGCCTGCCTCTGCCTTCCAAATGCTGGGATGAAAGGCATGCGCTACCACTGTCCGGCATTAGTCTTCTACTTGTGAAATAAAGGGTAACAATGTTAACATTCTTGTACAGGTGTGGTTAATTTCTTTTGTGGTCCATTTGGAGGATCAGAGTACAATCCTGTGGGAACGGAAGGTCGGCCACATTTCTCTGTGCCGCCTCAGTAAAACGAGGCTAGCCACAGTGCTGAGGTTTGTTGGACAGTAACCATTGTCCCTGGCACTTCTCTCCTAGCCTGCCTGCCTTTCTTGCCTATTTATCCTTGTGCCGTTGGGGTAGACTTCCAAAGCACAGCTCTATTCACTTACATCCCTTTCAGATGTCTCTCATAATTCCCCATGGCATTCACTAAGGCCTGAACTCAAGCAGTACAAATAGAGGAGAGGACCGATGTGGAGGGTGGGGGAGAGTGCTTTGAAATTACATAAACCAGGGAAAGGAGGTATAGCTCAGTGGGAGAGCGTGTGCTTGGTATGCACAAGGCCTTGAGTTTAACCCCCAGTTACCCCCCAACACACACACACACACACACACACACACACACACACACGAGCAAGCAAGCAAACAAACAAACAAACAAAAACCGCAAAAGGTTTTTTAATAGAAACTAGCATCTGGTATTACATGCGGTTAAGCTCTTGCTGGCTGTGCTGTGGCTCAGAACTGAAGTATAATATCACAATGATCTTCTGATAATGTAGTCCAGGCAGATGTAGGCCAGCATGGAAAAGCAGAGGAACCTGCTCTAGATACATATCTATTGCAGTTCAACAATTCGGGATTTTAGTTCCTGGAGTCTATCTTTTCTGGCTATGTAACTCTGGAAGACAAACCTTATTTCTGGCTTCATATTTTTCTCACACAGAGTTAGGATTGAAGTCAGGAGGATGTGCTGCTCTGTGTTAACCACTCCCATACAACGTTTTGTTCAGTGCTCAGAGCATTGTGGGATTGGTTCTGCCGTCAGGATTACTGTATTTGGAAGTCCCTTCCTCTGTCGTCCTCCTGCTTCTCCACACTGAATGCCTGCTCTCTTAGGCCGCCCTGGAAAGTGGTGCTGCTCTGTCAGGAGCAGTACTGTGGCAGCTGCTCTGCAGAGGCCGCTGAAGATACAGAAGTCTTAGATTTTCCTTTTGGAAACAGGGTCTTACTATTACAGCCTGGGTTGGCCTTGAACTTGTGGCCTTCCTGCTAGTTTCCTGGGTGCTAGGATTATAGGTGAGCACTACCATGATTGGCTCCCTCCCCCTCCTTTAATGCTGAGAATTCAGCCTGGACCCTCTTGAATATTAAGAACATGCTTTAGGGGCTGGAGAGATGGCTCAGTGGTTAAGAGCACTGGCTGCTCTTCCAGAGGTCCTGAGTTCAAGTCCCAGCAACCACATGGTGGCTCACAACCATCTACATGAGATCTGGTTCCCTCTTCTGGCCTGCAGCCATACATGCAGGCAGAACACTGTATACATAATAAATAAATAAATCTTTAAAAAAAAAGAACATGCTTTATGACTGAGCTGTATTCCAACCCCCAATAGTCTTTAAAAATGATTTTTACCAGCAGCAAGATGGAACGAATCCCCCGTTATTATTGGAAACAATGTGATGTTGACGCAGGCATGGACACAGCACCCAGCAGGACAGAATACAAGTCCAGAAGCCTCTTACCTGTGGGTATTTAGTGTATGACAGAGGTGACCGTGCATTGCTGTAGTGTTGGGTCATGTGGCCTGGCTGTTCACATGAAAGCAGGTGACCCTGGACTCCTGTTTCGTAACATACTAAACATGCTGCCAGCCTGGTCCCCAGAGTCACTTGGTGGGAAGAAAATCAGTTCCCTCAGTTTGTCCTCTGACTTACACTCATGTGCCATGTCATATGCATAGGTACACACATACACACACACACAGAGACTAATTTCAAGCAAACAAAGCATCTTAGGTTGAAGATGTAGCTAAGAGATAGAGTACATACTGAATTTAATAACCAGCACCAAAAAGAATAAAGAAAAAGGAATTTTTTTTTTTTTTTTTGCTTATAGCATAACTATCGATTTTCAAATTAAGAAACAGCACTCGAGATGGGAGGTGAGCCTCAAAACAAAGTAATGACAGAAGACAGTCACATTCAGTCTTGTTAAAATAGTGCTTGCTTTGTTCTTGTACTGGCCACTGGTAAGGAAAACTGCCTGTTCCTTCCTATGAGAACTTTAACATCTCAAAAGGGTAACCTGAGGGAAAAATAGTAAACAATTTGACTTGAAAGGTTGCTCTTAAAAAATATAAACACACTGGGCAGTGGTAGCTCTCACACCTTTAGTCCCAGCATTTGGGGGGCAGAGGCAGGTGGATCTCTGTGAGTTTGAGGCTAGCCTGGTCTACAGAGCAAGTTCCAGAACAGGCTCCAAAACTACACAGAGAAACTGTATTTTGAAAAACAAAACAAAACAAAAGAACACATTATGATTACATTTCTTCTCTCTCTCTCTCTTTTTTTTTTTTTTTTTTTGTTATAAAGATTCACTATGTAGCTCTAGATGGCCTGGAACTTCCTATGGAGACCAGGCTAGACTTGAACTTACAGAAATCCACCTGTCCCTGCCTCCTAAGGGCTGCTTACTACCATGCTCGGCAGATTAAATTTCTGATCCAGTCCTTGGACTATTTCCTTTCTCTTTGTTTTCCATTCAGCCTAAAAAGAAGAAAGCCAAAGTGGAAGTGAGAGCCATTAATCTGGGGACAGATTATGAATATGGTGTTTTAAACATCCACCTGACTGCTTATGACATGACTCTGGCAGAAAGCTATGCCCAGTATGTCCACCGCCTCTGCAACAGACTCTCCATCAAAGTTGAGGAAAGGTAGGAAGGACTCCTTTGTTTGGGATGTGTCTGGGTATCGTGCTCCACTTTTCTGTCAAGTTAGGTTTTGGAAAAATAATGTACATGTAATAAAAGCCACTCCTTCGTTACATGCCTGCCACAGCCACAGTATGGAACAGCTCATTGACCTCAGAAGTTCCCGTCCAGCCAGTCTCCTCCCTCCCACTAATCAGCTAACTAGCCCAGTTTTTAAAGTATTTACTTATGTATTGTGTATGTGCCGCTCACACAGGCCTCAGCGTGCATATGGCACAATCTGTGCGTGGAGGTCAAAGGTCAGTTTTCAGAAGTCAGTTCTTTTGCTCCCTTACATGGGTCCCTGGGATGGAACTCTGGTCATCAGATTTGGTGGCAGGTGCCTTCTCAGCTGGGTCTTCATCTCACTGCCCCTTGTTCCTGTTGTTTTAATGTCTTCAGAATATAGAAATGGAGTCACACATGGATAGCTGTTTATATCTGACCTTTTCACTTACCATAATGTATTTAAGTTCACACACGCTTTTGCAAGTTGTTTTTAAAAATTATGGCAAAATATATGTAAAACTAGTCATTTCACTACTTCTAAAATTTTTTATTGCATTCATGTGTTTATTGTGACTATGTAGGTCTGGAGATGAATGTGCCAGAGTACAAGAGTATGACGGTCAGAGCACAGATTGCAGGAGTCAGTTCTCCCCATCCGCCATGTGGGTCCGAGGGGCTCAGTTCATCAGGCTCGGTGGCAATCACCTTTACCTGCTGAGCTGTCTCACCAGCCCCATGTTAATTTTCTTTAAATGTGTATGCCAGTGATGTTATACACATCTGTAATGTGTAGTTGTTCCCACCGCCCGTGTTTGTGACTTTTCAGCTTGTAAACTGAAGTTCTGCACTTAGTAAGCAGTAATTCTGCTTTCCCTCCTCTGCTTAGCCCAGAACCGTCCCCCCCCCCCGCCCTCCCCTCCCCCGCACCAATCTGCTTATCATCTGTTTTTGATTACCCCGTAGAAGTAGAACTATACAGTATCTCTGTGTGTGTGTGTGTGTGTGTGTGTATGTGTGTGTGTGTGTGTGTGTGTGTGTGTGTGTGTGTGTGTGTGTGTGTGTGTGTGTGTTGTGACTGGTTTATTTTGCTGAGCATAATGTCTTCAGAATTCATCCATGTTGTAGAATATGTCAGAATTTCCTTAAGACTGAATACTCGATTATATACCATATTTTGCTTATCTATTCATCTGTAAATAGATGACTCTGTTCAGTTTTGGTTTTGAGATGGAGTCTCACTATGGTAACCTTAGCTGGTCTGGAACTCACTATGTAGACCAGGTTAGCTTCTCAAACTTGTAGCAATCTTCCTGCCTCTGCCTCCTAAGTCCTGAGATTATAGGCATGAGCCACCACATCCAACCTGTTTTCTTAAGTGTTTCTTTAGAAGGGTAGTGTAGTGTTTTTTAAGTTTGAACTATCAATTTTTTATTTCATGGTTTATGATTTTGGTGTCATGTATAATAACTTACTGTCTAATCCAAAGTCACAAAGCTATTTTACTAGCAGTCTCATTTTAAAGTTTTACATTAAGTGGTCCATTTTGTACTGTTTCTGTATATGGTGTGTAATTTGTGCTTGTCCCTTCCTCTTAAGAGGGAGCTGGTTTCTTTTCCTCTTTCTCTCTCCTTTCCTTTGTGGGGGTTTTTTGTCTTGTTTTGTTTTTATTTTTTCACAACAGGGTTTCTCTGTGTAGCCCTGGCTGTCCTGGAACTCACTTTGTAGACCAGGCTGGCCTGGAACTCAACAGAGATCCACCTGCCGAGTGCTGGGATTCAAGGCGTGTGCCACACCCACCCAGTGCCTTTCTTTTCTAGTATGGCTCTTCAGTTGTTCCAGTACCATTTGGTGAGGAAAAAAAAAATTTTTTTCTCCACTGAATATCTCATTGTCTTTGTTGGAAGCTAGTGTACTGTGAGTGTGTGTGTCTGTTTCCTGAAGTGATTTATGTTACATTGGTCTGTATATCTGTGCTTACACTAATGCTCCACTGTTTTGATTACTAGAGCTTGATTATGCTTTGTTCTTTTTATTGATTTATTTATGTATTATTATTGGGTTTTTTTTTTTTTTTTTTGGTTTTTCGAGACAGGGTTTCTCTGTGTAGCTTTGCGCCTTTCCTGGAACTTGCTTTGTAGACCAGGCTGGCCTTGAACTCACAGAGATCCGCCTACCTCTGCCTCCCAAATGCTGGGATTAAAGGCGTGCGCCACCACTGCCCGGTGCTTTGTTCTTTTTAAAATTATTTTTCTGTAATGGTCTTTTGGTTTTTTCTTTTAAAAGTTTTATTAATTTGTTGATATTTGATTAATTTTTTGATTATGTGTGGAGCCCGTAGGTTAGTTTGGGGGAAATTGAAATCATAATAATTTTCTCCATTGATACAGGCATTTTTTTCTTGCTCTCCTTTTGATGTATTCTCTGGAAAACTTTCGGAGAAGGAAGTGATATTTACTAACTGCCTGTTCCAGGGCAGGTTCTTTTCATATCTTATCTCAGTGTTTCTGTCCACATACATGTCCTGTGCTTTGCCTTAAATAACATTAAGTCACTTGATTAGAAATGGCTTCCCTTTTAAGTTCTTATTCAACTTAATTATGCCAAGGAGCCATTCTCAGAGTGGCGCTGGTGTGTCCTGAACACTGATCTTTGCAACAAAGAGGGGACCTCGGGCTTGGAGTCTTTGGCAAGATACCTTGCTAGGATTTGTGACATGGGTTTTGTTTTCATTGTGTTTATTTTTAACTTGCCTTCTACTTATGTCAGCTGATACGGGTTTTCCTTAACAATCATGACATAAAGTCTGACTTTCTGGGGAATCATTTACTTTCAGTGAACATGTTCTGTGAGCTTTGACTAATGTATACAGTAGAATCGGTTCCATTATAATCAAGATATAGAACATTCTGTCATTCTGAGTTCTCTGCTTCTGTAGTAGTCAACTCCTTTCCCACCCCAGTGCACGCTGACTTTTAATCTATTTCCTTTCCCTGTAGTTTTGACCTTTTCAGGATGTCATATAAATGAAAAAATATAGCATTTTCCCATTTAAAGATGGAGTAATATCGTCACGATTTACCCATATTTGCCTGCATCAGACACCTTGCTCCTTTTTGCTGCTCAGTGGCATTTCATTAGAAGAATGTGCTGCAGTTTGTCCATTTACTAATTGAAGGGCTATTGCACTTTCAGTTTTTGACAGTTATGTGTAGAGCCACTATAAATAGGAATGGGTTTGTGTGAGAGCACAAATTTTCATTTCTAAGTAAGAATGTGGTTTATGGTCATACCATAAGTGTAATATATGTTTGGTTTATAGGAGATTCTGCAAGCTTTTCTAAAAAGGCTATACCCTTAATCTCTCACCAACAATGTTTGACTTCCACATTGTTCTACATCTCACATTTCTTCTTAAATTAACTTTTTAAGTGAGATGATTTTTTTTTTAAAGAAATTTGCTTATTTTATGTATAGGAGTGCTCTATCTGCATGTATATCTTTATGCCAGAAGAGGGCATCAGATCCCACTATAGATGGTTGTGAGCCACCATGTTTCTGGAAATTGAACTCAAGACTTCTGGAAGAGCAGCTAGTGCTCTTAACCACTGAGCCATCTCTCCAGCCCTGAGATGATTTTTTAAAAGAGTTAATAACAGCTTAGGTAATTTGTTGTTATGACAAGGTTGTAAGTAGATACATACCATGTGGGTACACAAAAATGACCATTTCTTTTTTGATATTAATATATTCCCATTTTACAGACCAGGAAACCAAGGATCTGAAAGACTAAAGTCACAGAACCAGGAAGTTCTCAGGACTCTAAATCAGTTTTGTCTGATTTCCATATTTTCAATTATGTTAGGTCTAAGTTTTTAAGCCAGATTTGAACTTTTACACCTTCACAATGTAGAGTGCAGCTGTTAAAATGCATTAGAGACTTGATGAGAAGCTGTGACTTTAGCTCTCGACGGCAGGAACATTGCTGTCATTCTTTTAAGCCTGAACACTGAACGCGGGATCTAGGTTTTTCTTAGGCCTCTGAGGATTGGATGTTCTTTAGCACTCAGCACACACATCTGCCGTGTGACCTGGTGTGCTATGCATTCATCAGTTCCCTTTCCCTGACTGTGTGCTCCTTGTCGATGGGGACTGTGGTCTTTGTTTCTTTAGCAGCTAGCAAGGCCTGTCACATGGGAAACATTCCGTCATTGAAGATTGACAGGTTCTTGAATGTGACTATACAATCCAGTTGTGTAGGACATAATTCCTAAAAATTAGGGAAAGGGCTTTTAATTAATAAAACACTATTGCTGGACCACTTTTCCCATATGTGGTAGACTCTGTCCTAGACATTCTGATTAGTGCACATAATGGTTAGTCTTTGCAATAATTCTAACTCCAGCTAGGTGAAAAAGTCCTAAAGTACTTTCAGGATGCATGCACAGCTTACCTATACATGTACATGCACACACACTAAGAGAAAGATTCATAGCATGGAATAGGGTACATGAAAAAGTGTGCAATGTCAACATAATGCTTTGCTTCAGCCTGGGAAGATGGCTCAGCAGGTAATGCTTACTGTGCAAGCCTGAGAACCCCAGCACACCATGTGTGACAGCACACGCCTGTAATCTCAGCACGGGGAAGTGGAGATTGATGAACTGATGAGAGAACCTGTCTCAAAAAATATGTTGGAGAGTGATAAAAGAAGGCACCTGACATCAGCCTCTGGCTTCCACAACCGCCCATACGGGCAACTGCACCCACACACAGTGCCTATGCATGCGTGTGCGTGCACACACACACACACACACACACACACACACACACAAATAATAATGAAATTGAAGCTTGTCCATCATCCTAGATTTGAACCCATTTTTCCCTGTCTGGTTCTCAGTTCTTCTAATAGGCACTTCATGTAGTGTTTGGTATAATTTTTCTATAATGGAAATGTGATTGTGTCCTTCCCTGCTTACGACACTTCTCATTCCTTCTCACCTCATTACTTCCCACTCTCTTAGGATTAGCTAATATCTTCTGTGACTTCCTAGGTGCTCATGGCCTGGCACCCTTCCCCTATTTTAACCCATCCTGTCCTTCCCTCCTCTCTGCTTCAAGGTTGGATTTCTACTTCAAGACCTTTGCTTAGACTCTGCAGAGCTTGACTGTTCTTCTGCCTCCCCTCACCCACTTTCCTTTCTCTTTTCATCCCTCCCTCCCTCTTTGCCTTTTCTTCCTTTATTTTGAGGTAGGGTTTCATGTAGCCCAGGTTGGCCTTGATTATGTAGTTGAAGCTGATCCTTCTGCCTCCCTCTCCAGGTGCTGGGGTTAACGGTGTGTGCCGCTTTGTTTTAGTCGATTCTGTGCTGGGGATTGAGCCTGGGGCTTCAAAGCTCTCTACCAACTGAGCTACATCCTCAGCCAGCCCCAGGTTTTTCTTGGGTGTCATCTTGATTATTACTTCTTTAAGAAAGCTTATTAAATCCTTGTGCTATATATTCAGGAGAAATAAAGGGTATATATGTTCCCTTTCATAACACACATTCCTTATTCTTGTATTTATTTCACAATGTCTTTCAGATTATGTTCTGTATTATGTTGAGTTCTATAAGGCAATGCTGCTTCTGTCTTCATTAGTGGTCCAGTCCTAAGAGCTGGCCTAGTCTGCAGTACGTTCTAGGTAAATGCTGCTTGATTTGGGTTGTGTGCCAGCCCTCATGGACAAGCTTCTTAGAACAGCAGGATGGATGAATGGCATCCTGGTTTTGGCTTCTTTCTTGGCTCTTTGCTGCAATAGCTCAGCATGAAGAGCTGTTTGTTTTACCGATTCATTGCTCTGCATTGGGTGAGGTTTTCCAACTGTTGTATCACTGGGCATTCACATCGCCCAGCTTTTCAGAGATGACTCTGTTTTCTGGTGATTCTCATTTCATTTTGGTCTCTGGGGTGGGGATGGAGGTGTGGGGATAATAGCTGTGACCTTGAGTTGGAATTGGGCTAGAAGAGCAGCCTGCCAGCTTCTGTTCCAAACGCCTGCGGTCTGAATTGTGCAGCTGCCGCTCCTCCTGGTTTGCCGGCTTCCTTTGCTAAGCAGCTGCCTGGGGGACAGAAATATTCATCAAGGAGCGGCTTCAGGCCTGGAGCTGACCAGCCTGTGTTTCATGGAGTGTGAAAGTACCACTCAGCATCACTGGCTGTGAGGCCACTCTTTCTTTACCTTAAAGAAAAAGATCCATTTTCAAAAAAAAAAAAAGTTGAAGTCTAGCTTTGTGTGTTTCTGACTGTTTGTTTGGGCAGTACTGAGGACTGAATGTGATGTCTAAGGCATGCTCCACAGGCTCTCTTCCCCAGCGTTCCCTGGTATTTGCTGTGCTGGGGAAGGGAGTCCAAAGAGAGCACTGGCAACTGGGTTGACTCTGGGTTTTCACTGCTCCCTTTCTGTGTCTGACCAACTCTTTATTCTGTGTGGAGAACTGGAAAGTAAAGAGAATACAGATAAGTGAAGAAAAATTACCTGGACTTTAACTACTTAAAGACATCATCTACTTTGAAATGACCAGTTTTCTCAGTTATCCTTATTTATTCTTAGTTTTCTCATTATTCATTCAGATGGGGACTCACTGTATAGCCAAAATGGCCTTGAACATCTAATCACCCTGCCTCCACCTCCCAAGTGCTGGTATTACAAATGTGTGGAGGGAGGGGGGCAGCTGTCTTCTTCAATTGGTCTCCACTTTATTTTTTGAGGCAGGGTCTCTCACTGAACCTCGAGCTCAGTGATGCAACTAGATTGGCTGGTAAGCAAGCCCCAGGGATCCCTCTGTCCCCACCTTTCAAACTCTGGGAGCCCAGGCACTCACTGCTATACCTGAGTTTGAAATGGTGCTGGGGATCCGAACCCAGGTCCTCATGCTTGCAGAGCAGGCACTCTACTGACTGAGCTACTCCCCAGCTTCTTCTGGTCTCTTTGAGCAACTCTAGGTAAGCGGTAAGCGCCGGAGTCTTTTTTTTTTTTTTTTTTTTTTTGGTTTTTCGAGATGGGGTTTCTCTGTGTAGCCCTGGTTGTTCTGTAAAACAGGCTGGTCTTGAAATCAGAGATCCACTCTCTGCCTCCCCAGTGCTGGGATTAAAGGGGTGTGGTATCACTGCCTGTCGTTATTAGTATTTCGTTTCTCTTTAGTTTGATGAGCTTTTCGGTGAAATAAATGCAACATTAATACCTTACTTCTGCGTAGCCATTAGTTCAGTCTCACCCCCATATCGGATCCTCAGAATGTGCTCACAGAGGCTCAGATTGTAATCTCATTTACTCGTGAAGCTCAGAGGGGAGAGTGGCTTACCCAAGCTCATATTGTTGATAAATGGCAGACTCCAAGCACACTGCTCTTTTCCCTGTAGAGCTTGGCCTGCTGAAGCTAACAGAGTAGTCCCAGCCTAGGTGACTGAAATCATTCTGTCTCACTGGAGGAGTCCTCATGGCTTTCAGTGGGTAGAGGTGGGAATGCATAGACCAGCACCCACAATGAGAATTGCCTGGTCTGGAATGTTACTAGTGCTGACGTTGAAAGAGCTGTTCCAGAACTCTTGGATATAACACCTTATTTCTCCGGAGCAAGCACAGTGATCAGGGCTCACCTCCAAAGTATACCTAAGTGCTGGGCTGGATTCCCTTAGAACAGGCTCTTGTTCGGTAGCAGCAAATACGTATTATCACCAGGGTTATACTCAGGGTCTTGTGCCAGTCAGTGTCAAGGGGGCACAGAAAGGCTGTATTCCCTCAGAGTTCAGAGATGTCTGGAAAAGGTAAAGGTGTCTGCTTTCCTTGACACTGGCTGCAGGAGATATGACATGGAGCAGTGGTTGTACTCACAGATGACCCTGGTAGACGGGGTGCTGCTGGCCTGAGTGGACACTCAACAGTTAACTCTTCTTCTGCAGTTACGCGATGCCCACCAAAACCATGGAGGTGATGCGGCTACCAGCCCAAGGCAACAAAATGGTCCTAGACTCAGTCCTTACCACCCATGAGCGAGTGGTTCAGGTAGGCACTCTGGGGGTCCCCAAGTGCTTTTGCTTCTCTGGTTCCCACCCCCCTCTTTCTTTCCATTTGTCACACATTTTTTTCCTCTTGTCCTTCCTGCCCTTAAACGATGGTGTACTCCAGAGCTGGGTTCTTGACTCCTCTACCTCTCCTGTTATGAAATAGCCTTTGTTCCCCAAGCTTCATTGTATACCAATACCCCTAGGTGTACACACACACACATACACACACACCCGATCTGTTGCCTGAGCTCAAATATAGTAGACCTGGTTGTCCAGTGGCCTTTTGTGGATGTTCCACAGTGTATTCGCTGACCTCATTGTATGGAAAATTAATTGTTCAGGACAACTTCTCAAAATTCTTTGAGCCTAATCTTTAATCCTTCTTTGTCTTCTGACTTGTTTAAGATGGCACTTCATTAATTTTTGTGGCCAAGTAATATTCCATTGTATGAAATTTTATTTACATTATTTCCATTGTATTCCCCTTTTAATCCACCAAAGAACCTTATCAGCAGGGTAGTAAGACTGTTGAGGGAGCACTACCCATGTCTAAACATCTCATTTTAAAATGACTTGGAAATGTTTAAGTCTTTAACTAGTAATTTGCTTCTGATGCACGCTAGGTGGCTGTCACTTGCTGCTGAGGCCCGCAGGCTGAAGTAGGACGTCTGTAGCACTAGTGCATTGTGGGTTCCTCCTGCTGCTCCTTGATGGCTGTCCCTTTCACTCCAGCCACAGGAGCTTATCCGGATTTTCTAATGCTGCTATACAGTTCACAGTTTACTGAATGCTGCGCCTTCAGCCCTGAAAACTGACCATGCTACTGTCTAAGTCTCCTGATTTAATCCCATTTTCCTCCAAGACTTCACCCAGACATTATCCACTCCTGAAGCTTTCTTTGACTTTCCCTTGACTGAGTTAAGTTGTTATGTCTCTTGTGGTCCTCATAGTACTCTTTGTGCCTTTCCACCACACATCTGACTCACCTCTGGATTCTCAAGACAGGTCTGACACCAGCACACACACACCTGGCCAGTATGGTAAACCCAAATTGCATCAGAAAATCAGTATTGGTCTGCTTGTGACATTCCCTACCTACAGGAACATTGGCAAGCAAACATCTCAACAAATAGCAGGAAGTCCTGCGGGGACTGGGCTGAGTGTCAGCCTCTCCCCACTGGAGCTACAGGGAGTCCTGCTTGCCTGTCACCTGGCCTTCAGCGCCCTCCTTAGGCATCTTTCTTCCTTTGCAGATCAGCGGTCTGAGTGCTACGTTTGCAGAGATTTTCTTGGAAATACTCCAGAGCAATCTTCCAGAAGGAGTCCGGTTGTCAGTGAGGGAGGTAGGTGCCAGTGTGGAAAGAGGCCCCTGGTGGCCTGCGTGTACTCACAGTGAGGGTCAAGAAGTCAGTGCTGCTTGGCTTTTGAAACAACAGAGGAATGTGTATCTCAGCTGCTGTCAGGAGAGCTGTGCAGCCTGGTGGCCCTGTGACCATACTCTAAAGCCTCTGAGGTGTCAGGGATGATGCTGTGTGTACCACAGGAACTGGCCTCCATCACAGCATCCTGACATTAGGGACTGAGCCCATTACCTCCAGATTCTCTCCTTTCAGGTAGCTGAAAACCAGAAACATGTTTTTAGATTATAAACAGTATAATGCAATGGTTCTCAACCTTCCTAACACTGTGACTCTTTAATACAGTTCCTCATGTTTTGGTGACTCCCAACCATATAATTATTTTTGTTGCTACTTTATAACTATAATTTTGCTACTGTTATGAATCATAATGTAAATATCTGTGTTTTCTGATAGTCTTAGGCAACCCCTGTGAAAGGGTCATTTGACCCCCAAAGGGGTCATGATCCACAGGTTGAGAACCACTGCATCAGAGCATTACCTTAGACATTTTCTAGACTGCCAAGGCACGGTTATAGCTCCATTGAATGTATCTGGTAAAGAATGAGAAGCATGCAGAAATTAGCAACATTAGCCCAAATACTGGGTGTTAAGTCTAGTTACCATGACAATCCTTCTCATGACACAGTTTCCATTAGGTCATGTTAGCCTGGTGTCATTGCTTCATCCAGCTCGCCTTGTTCTGTGCATACCTGTCTGGTGGTTATTTCAGTTTCACAGAGATCTGTGTATGGGGTGAGAACGTGCTGGTTGTTCTAAAAATACTACAGTCCTTGTGCATGTAATCCCAGAACTCAGCAGGCAGAAGCAGGAAGATTGAGGTTTGAGGCTAGCCTGGTCTATGTAGCAGATTCAGGGTCAGCCTGGTCTCCATACCAAGATTCTGTCTCAAAAAAGCAACAAGGCTGGTGAGATGGCCCAGCATATAAAGGTACTTGTCCCCAAACCTGACAGCCTGAGGTCAGTTCCCAGGACCACATGGTGGAGGGAGAGAACTGACTCTCAAATGTTGCCCTCTGACTTCCACATGGGTAACCGTGCACACACACTCCACACACACACACACACACACACACACACACACACACACACACGCACACACGCACGCACGCACGCACGCACGCATGCACGCACGCACGCACACACAAAATATAATAAAACAAACAAAGTTTCTAGACCATATGGCTCAGTGGTAGTGTTACCTTGTATGTGGAAGGCCCTGGTTCCCAACATGATGTAAAACCAAATAAAAACCAAAAATAACTAGAAAACTTCTGTTGTGATACTTAGAGCACCCTGTTTACATATCTGTCTTGTTTCAGCACACTAAGAGGAAGTGTGATTCAGCCATGATTGCTGGTACTCAATTCAAGTCTGGGTCATGCTACATACTCATTGAGAAAGGGCTGGCTGTGAATGACCCTGTGCAGAGCTGCCCAAGGGCCCTTTTTGGATGTGTATGGGTAATAAAAGTTCTGTAGTGATTGCCATTTTTTTTCTTTCCTTGTTCCAGCACACCGAAGAAGACTTCAAAGGAAGGTTCAAAGCTCGGCCAGAACTGGAAGAATTGTTGGCCAAGTTGAACTAAACACTGTGAGCCCTTTCATGCCATCATCGGTCTCAGAGAAGTTCTTCCTGCTTGATCAGAATAAGCAGGAGAATGAATGCGTATACTGGGAATGCCTCCTGTGTCTGTGACATGCTGTGCTTGCCAGTTCCCACTTACCTTAACAAAGCCTAGGGTATTCTCCACCTAATAAAAATCTGCTGTAACCACTGTGTGTGTGTGTGTGTGTGTGTGTGTGTGTGTGTGTGTGTGTGTGTGTGTGTGTGTATGTATATGTGTTTGTGTGTATGTGTGTGTATGTATGTGTGTGTGTATGTATGTGTGTGTGTATGTATATGTGTGTGTGTGTATGTGTCAGTTATCCTGTAAACTGTCTTTAAGGAATTCTGTTTCTCCTTGTCTAAACATGTTCTTATTCCACCATACTTTTTCTTTTTTTTTGTAGACCAGGCTGGCCTCGAACTCACAGAGATCCACCTGCCTCTGCCTCTGCCTCCTGAGTGCTGGGATTAAAGGCGCGCGCCACCACCACTTTTTCAATTAGAGTGAATCCATCCTTTAAAGCAATCTGGTGTAAACTAATTGTTTATTTGTTTGTCTGAGTCAAGGTCTCTATGCAGTCCTGGTTGTTTTGGAGCTTGCTATAGAGATTAGGGTAGCCTCAAACTCACAGAGATCCACTGCCTCCTTACCCTCAACTCCCACCCCTAAATGCTGGGATTAAAGGTGTGTGCCACCGTGCCCTGTAGGAACTCATCTTTTGAAAGAACATGGCATGGAGTTTTATAATGAATTAGCGATTACAACTTTAGTGAACTCTGTATTCGTCTGTTTTCTGTTGCTATAGTGAAGTTCCTGGGGCTGGGTTCTTTATAAAGAAGAAGATTCAACCAGTTGTGATAATACACACCTGTACTCCCAGCATTTAGGAGGTAAAGGCAGGAGGATTAGGAGTTCAGGGTCATTCACAGGTACATAGTGAGTTCAAGGCCAACTTGGGTCACATGAGACTGTATCCACATACATACATATGTACATGCATACAAGATATTTGCTAAGTGTAGTGGTGTGTATCATCCCAGTGTTCAGGAGATTGAAGCAGGAATATTGCAAGTTAAAAAAAAATGACCTTGATCAGGGGCCAATAAACTGTGATCTGTTAATCAAATCCTGTCTTTGCCTATTTGGGGATTTTTGTTTGTTTTTTCAAGACAGAGTCTCACTGTGTAGCTCTGGCTGTCCTGGAACTCACTCTGTAGACCAGGCTGGCCTTGAACTCACAGAGATCCACCTGCCTCTGCCTCCTGAGTGCCACTATACTTGGCCCTATTTTTGTTCTATAAGAACTTATTGTGGGGCTGGAGAGATGGCTCAGAGGTTAAGAGCACTGGCTGTTCTTCCAGAGGTCCTGAGTTCAATTCCCAGCAACCACATGGTGGCTCACAACCATTTGAAATGAGATTTGGCACCCTCTTCTGGCCTGCAAGCATGCATGTAGGCAGAACACTGTATACATAATAAATAAATAAATCTTTAAAAAAAAAAAAAAAGAACTTATTGTGGTAACATTTACATACCACAGAACTAGTGATTGTAGGCCTAGAAAGATGCTCAGTGGGTAGGGATGCTTGCTGCCAAGCCTGGTGACCTTAGTTTGGCTCCTGGGACTCAAAAGGTAAAAAGAACCAATTCCTGAAAGTTGTCTACCCAAAACAAGTAAGTGTAATAATGCGATCTAAATCAGCCATGTAGCATATTCACAGAACTGTGTAACCACCACTTCTTGTGGGGTCCAGCTTCCGTTTAGTCAGTAAAGGTAGTTGGGAGAGAGCCATGATCATCTGTCCACTCACTGCTGCCTCCCGCTGCACTGGTGCTGCAGTGGGGGAGCCGAGCCGTTACACAGACACCGGCTGTCTTGTCCATTGGAAACGTTGTCAAATCTTCGGCTAAATCATTGTTTCTCAAACTGTGCTCATCAGGGTCTCTGCGTCAGGGTTTTTGAACACTATTCACTCAACTGCCATAGAGTTTTTCCGTCCTGTAGGTGAGGAGCAAAGGTTTTGACTTTGCATCTTACTGTTTCCCAGACGATGATGCTGTTGCTTGTCTGGGAACTTCTAGTCTAGGTGACTCCAGCGTGCCTGCTTCTCTGAGTATCAATGTCTTCCTGAAGAAGGCTGTCTTTGTTTTTGGTTTTTTGAGACAGGGTTTCTCTGTGTAGCCTTGGCTGTCCTGGAACTCACTTTGTAGACCAGGCTGGCCTCGAACTCACAGAGATCCGCCTGTCTCTGCCTCCTGAGTGCTGGGATTAAAGGCATGTGCCGCCACCACCTGGCTTATCTTTTTTTTTTTTTTAAATAGTTTTATTTTATTATCTTACTGTGTGACTGTGTGCTGGTACCCTTTGTGGTCAAAAGAGGATTTCAGGTTCCGTGGGATTGGAGTTACAGAGGGTTGTGAGTCCCCGTGTAGGTTCTGGGAATCGAACCTGGGTCCTCTACAGAACATCGTGTTCTTAACTGCTGAGCCAACTCTCTGGACCCTAGAATAACTTACTGAGCCAGATCTTGTGCTAGGTACACTGTAGCTCTCACCCCCTTACTAGGTTCTCAGGGTATGCGTGTGCCTGGGATCCCAGCTCACAGGAGGCAGAAGCAGAAGAGTTTTGCCAGTTCCAGGCCAGCCAGGGCTACATGTCAAGACTCTTAGCTCAAAACAGAACAAAACCAAAAACCAAAAAATATCACGAAGGGTAGGCTGTCAAGATTGCAGGAACCCTTAATTAAAATGTTCTACTAGGGGTGTGGGGGCGGGGCTTGCCGCCACTTCTGACAACCCGAGTTTGATCTCACAGTAGAGGAGAGAACTCCCACAAATTGTCCTGTGACTTCCACATGTGTGCCATGACACACACTTGGCCACACATATGAATATGCACATGTATGCACACACAAATCAATGTAATTTGAAGGTTAAAAAAAAAGGATATTGGAGAAAAAAAGCTCTGAATTTAGATACTGTGCTCAGCCAGGCAGGATACCCAAGCAAACTCCGCTGTGAGTATAGGCAGAATTTCCCAGTGAAGATTGATGTTCTGGTTGTAAATTGCTTGTTGCTGAGTTCTATCTATTGGGAAATATAGTAACAATATCTAACAAGGAGTATGAGGTCAGGGGTATATAACAATGTGAAGATTCACAGGTAAATAAATGCATGCACATGTACACATATGCGTGTATACACACACACACACACACACACACACACACACACACACACACACACACACGCGCGCGCGCGCGCGCGCGCGCGCGCGCGCTCTGCTCCCATAGCGTGTAGGCAGTGTCACATGCACTCCATTTCCAAACCTGGCAAACAGTCTTCTGGGTGCCCAGACTTCCTATTAACCAGTATGTGGAAATCCTGGACTCTGTCAGGATTTCATTAATTGACAAAAATATTGTCACCAAAATCCTTAGGAGCCAGCCAGCAGCCCGTGTGACTCAGCAATGTCAGGCTAAGGGCCTAGAAAGCACGCTTTGCCCAAGGTCACAGGACAGCTCCTGGCAGAAGGCAGCAGGCCTGTTTCCCATCATTCCTTGGTTCCCATCAGCACTGAGGGGTGAGTCAGCACTGAGGGGTGAGTCGGGCTTATCTCTTAACAGGAGGCAACTGGACTCTGTCACTTGGGAGCACTTGTGTCCCTGACCTAGTTCATGATTTGTCCTCCCCCGGAGTCAAAAGGCCTTTGTTACTCTGCTCTGGGAAGTGGAAATGGCTGTTAACATTTGTTCTGTCCTGGTCAGAGTGACAGGAGAGCGTCTGACCACTAGATCCTCAGGGCTCTGAAAGAGTCACAAGCATCACTGGACTCTGCAGAGGGGGGCTAAGGAGAAATGACTTCCTTAGGATCTCATATAATGAAACCAGATCGAAAGCACATCTAGCTGCAGGTTGAAAATGCCTGTCTCTTCCTCCTTGAAACAACCTTTTGTTGTTTGTTTACATTTCAAGACAGGGTTTCCCTGTGTAACCGCCCTGGCTGTCCTGGAACTGGATTAGTAGACCAGGCTGGCCTTGAACTCACAGACCTTTATAAGGGAAAAGCAGATGTCCTGTGTTGTACCCAGCTTCTGCACTCCTTCGAGGCCCCTTGTGAGGTGTTGATCCTGGTAAGCTATTGTAACCTCACTGACTTTATGTTTTCTGACCTGCAAGATGGGATCATCCCTTCTAGGGGAGTGGGCGGCAGGCAAGAGCTCAGTGAATGCTAGACTCCCTTCCCTCTGACCAGTGCCTGCTCCAGCTCACAGTGCCCGGCCCCACGCACATTACTAGGACTTTTAGAAAAGACTTTTATGTAGCTCAGTAACTTCCAAGGACAGCATGCCTGAGTCAGAAGGGCAGTTTCCCTAGTTAAGGGCTTAGTCCTTTTCCTCTGGTTGAGGATGCCTTGCTTTTCTTCCTAGGATGCCTGGGAACTAGCCAGTTGTAGATTCTGAAACGGTATATTTTAGTCACAGAGAAAAGGAGTGAATGTGTGTATTTTGGCCATTTGGGAACAGCAGCAGTGCTGAGACCCCTGGTCGCCCATTGCCAGGGCTAGTGGATTCAAGGAAGGAACGGTGTCTGAGTATGCATTGGCCATGTCTGAATTAGACCTGCTGGAAACCGTAGGCAGAAGTGGCCAACGTGTCTTGTGTTGATTTCATCTGTGCTTTGATTTCTTTGTGGTGTTTTCCCCTCCACATGACTACATCACTCTGACCTGCAAAGCATGAAATGATTTACTTAACTCTACACTTCCCTGGAACAACTCATTCTCTTAGAATAATAGCTGCTAAGCAGGAGAAGTCCCTCCACTTCCCTGAAGCTTTAAGGCCTGGCTGGAGCAGAGAAGGGAGCCCCTGCTTTCTCTGCATAGGTGATTTCAGTCTGGACTCACTCCAGGTCTCCTCAGGTTTCTGAAGTCGGCAGCCGAAGGATACTGTCTGATCACTTCACCCGAGGGCGGGTAGGAGGGGGAGGACCTTGCTTATAAAGTAAAACACACTACAGTACATTTTTGTGCCAAGCGCAAGGCCAAATGGCCAGACAAGGACCTTGCAGGGAGGAGCTAACACGAGTCGTCCCTAGGCCTAGTCAAGAGGGCACCCAGCTAAGAAGTCTTGTAACTAGAACTTTAGGGAAAAGTCCCCTAACTCTGGCAACCCAGGCAGGCTAGCCTTGGCAGCCCATCCAGTAAGACAATTAGAGAGACTGATGGCTGTGGAAAGGCAAGGGAGATTTAGTACACTGGGAAGAAGAACCTGTTTGACTCTGGGAACTGAGTTGGGCTTTGGGTTTAAATAAAAGAATTGGGGCAAGAGGTCCGTGTAATTAGACCGTTCGTTCACAGTGTAATTGCTTTGATCGTTGCCTCCGCTCTAGTTCTGTAACGTGGTCTGGAAAAGTCTTTGGGGCTGGAGAGGTGGCTCAGCAGTTAAAAGCACTTGTTCTTGCAGAGGACTCAGTTCAGTTCCCAGCACCCACACCGTGGCTCACAAGCATCAGTAACTCCAGTTCCAGGGATCTGATGCTCTCTTCTGGCCTTGGTAGGCACCAAGTACACACACATATATATGCAGGCAAAACATCCATGCATATAAAATAAATCTTAATTATAAATTTATAAAGGCACATGCATTTAATCCCAGCACTCAGAAGGCAGAGACAGGTGGATCTCTCTGAGTTTAAGCCCAGCCTGGTCTACAGAGTGAGTTCTGGGACAGCCAAAGCTACATAGAGAAATTGTCTCGAGAAACAAAACAAAAAGTCCTTGTTTGGATGGACATGCTGATTCTTATACGATCTTTTCATTTATTTGTGTTTGTTCAGACAGAACTCATTCTATACCCCAGGCTGGCTTACTACTCCCAGTATGTAACTCAAGATGACCTCAAACTCCTGGCAATTCTTTGACTCCACCTTCTAAGTGCTGGGATCTGGATGTGAATCCCAAGGTGTCTGGTAGGAGATGATTACTTCTGCTCCTGTGTAGTCGGACTTTCTGTGTCCCACCAGCCAGCTCCCGAATCACCACACAGAGACTTATTATGAAAGGTTGGCCAATAGCTTAGACTTGTCTCAAACTAGATCTTATAACTTAAATTAACCCGTTTCTTTTAATCTGTATTCTTTTATGTGGCGTGGTTACCTTTACTTTGTAAGGCCCATGTGTCTCTCTGTGTCTCCACCCTTCTTCTTCCCAGCATCCTTTGTGCCCGGAAGTCCTGCCTAGCTATTGGCCATTCAGCTTTTTATTAAACCCATCACAATGACATTTTAAAAAATATGTATTTATTTATTATGTATACAGTGTTCTGTCTGCACACCAGAAGAGGGCACCAGATCTCATTATAGATGGTTGTGAGCCACCATGTAGTTGCTGGGAATTGAACTCAGAACCTCTGGAAGAGCAACCAGTGCTCTTAACCTCTGAGCCACCTCTCCAGCCCACAGTGACATATTTTTACACAATATAATCAAATATCTCACAACACTCCTGGCTGTGACCTCACCATTGTGGAAATTACTCTCAACTGGGTGAGGGGAATGTCCTGTCCTGTCAGGCTATGCTGTTCCTAGAATGCAAGGGGGACTCGGTTTAGTGACAGGTTTAAGACAGTGAATATCCCTGTGCCTTCAGCCTTAAAGGGGGATGAGGTGGGTTAGGTAGATGTGTGAATGGCTCACGTGCTGACGCAGTCACTCAGGAGTAGAACCCAAAGGGGACAGATACAAAATGGAGGCAGAGATGCCAGGCTTTCCCATCCTGCTATTAGTGACCTTGAGGTCCAAGTGAGGAATCAATGCTTTTTAGCTAGAGCAGCTTCTGCGTTCCTGTTACAGTCTCTATTAATGCCTGGCATCACACCTGCAGGGATGACACAAAGCTTCCTTAAGGAGGCGTAGATCTTAGGGTGGTGTGGACCACCTTTAAATCCAACTCAGCTGTGGAAAACAGAACCAAAAGCCAATCCAGATAACTATGAGTGGCTCTCGTGGCTAATTTCCTTTTGTAAAGATCTGACAGAAGCAATATTTTAAAAGTCAATGCGGTTATTTGCTGTGTTAAGCACTGTATTGGACACTGAGTATCTACACAAGAACACAGAGCAGAGAACAGCTCATGCTTTAGAGAAAACTAGGTGTGTTCTTCCTCAATCTGACCTTTGTTTTCTCTGTGATAGAGTGCTGTGAGGGTTAGCTGAGAAAACAGAAGTCAGGGCAATGTTGAACACAGTGGTGAGGTCAGACTGTCTCCAAGCTCCTCAGTGGTGTTAATCCACTCAACAGTCTGAAGAGGAGAGCCTACTCTGATTAGTTTTAAGGCTTGTGAGGGTGTGTACGTATTGTTTTATGTGTGTTAGCACATGTGTGTGCACTGGCATGTGGAGCTGAGAGGATGAAGTCGGGTGTCTTCCTCAGTTGCTCTCCACCGTGTATTTTGAGACAGGGTCTCTCTTGAACCTACAGCTCACTGATTCAGCTAGACTGGCTAGCCAGTGAGCTCCAGGGATCCTCCTGTCTCTGTCCCCCAGAGCTGAGGTTACAGATGTCCCTCTGCTCCCAGCTTTTTCACAGCTGGGGATCTGAACTCAGGTCCCCATGCCTAAGTGGCAAGCACTTTGCTCACTGGGCCATCTCCTTAGCAACTATATGTACATTTTCTTTCTTTCTCTCTTTCTTTCTTTTTTTTTTTTTTTTTGTTTTTTTGTTTTTTTGTTTTTTTGTTTTTCAAGAAAGGGTTTCTCTGTGTAGCTTTGCGCCTTTCCTGGATCTTGCTCTGTAGACGAGGCTGGCCTCGAACTCACAAAGATCCACCTGCCTCTGCCTCCCGAGTGCTGGGATTAAAGGCGTGCGCCACCACTGCCCGGCTGTACATTTTCACCAAAGAGAAAACAGGTTCTAAAATGTACCTTAATTTGCTCAGAACCACACAGCTGTGACTGTCATCGCTAGGGTTCGAAGACAGTTTGCCACAGGGTTGAGAGCACAGACTGGACCTGAACTGCCTGAGCTAGGGACTTAGAACACATTAGTTATCAGCACTCAATGAATGGCGGTAATTCTGTTACCTGTTCACGACCACTCCGTTTTCTTTCTTTCCCCCTTTTTTCAGTGCTGGGTATTGAACCCAGGGCCCCCTAGACGTGAGACAAGACCTTTAGCTTAAACTCTACCTTTCCTCAGCTACATTCAATTTTCTTAGCAGGACTAGGAAGTAGGAAATGTCCCCCGTTTAGTTAAAGAAACAGGTGTGTGTAGTAAGAGTCCTGTTGGCCCAAATACAGTTCATGCCTCACTCAGTGCTGGCTAGATAGTATCTCAAGGCCCGTGTGTTACAGGCTCATCCCCAGACCGACGCTATTGGAATATGGCAGAAGCTTCAAGAGGTAGGGTCTTGGGAGATGTCTTTGGGTCAAGGAGGGATACAACCCCTTGAAAGGGACTGTAGGATTCTGGACCCTTTGCTCTTTGCTCCCAGCCATGAGGTGAACTGGCTGCCACCACCACATGCTCCTGTAATAAAGTGCCGCCTTGCCACAGGCCCAAAAGCAATGGAGCCAACTGGCCGTGAACTGAAATCTCCAAAACTGTGAGGCAAAGTACCTAGCACACCTTTCCTGTTTCTAAGTTGATTCTCTGAGGTACTTAGTTATAGTAATGTAAGCTGACACATCATGGTTTGAGCTGGAGTCCCTGAAGTTGGCTCACTCTGCTTAGGCAGCAGGGAAGCCATGCCACTTACTAAGGAAGTCCTCTCTGCTGCTATCATGTGGCTGTGTCCATGGCCTATTATTTTTACATCAGCTAATAATTTCTACATGTGATGGTAGAATTTAATGATATTTCTACTTTAATGAATAAAAATAGAAATCTTATTTTCAAATTTTATTTTTTTAGACAGGGTCTCACCATGTAGGCCTTGCTGGCCTGGAACTCACTATGTCGACCAGGGTGTCCTCATAGTATGTCACATGTCTCTGTCTCCCTGGTGCTTGGGAGTGAAGGGGTGTGCCACCATGTCCAGCTCTTTTTTTATTTATTTACTTACTCATTTTTGCAGTGCTAGTGACTGAACCTTTGTGCCTGCTAGGTGACCGACCGCTCAGCCCCTGAGCTACACCTAGCATACTTCAGCTGTGAACGTTGATCTTTTTCCAGGCTGTAGATAAGCCATACAGTCTCCGCGATGCTGTGGGTGGCTGGGATCCTGGCTCCCCTCAGCCACTAGGATAAAGAAGGGGAACAACTGACTACATTGTGCTATGCTGCTAAGCTATGCTGATCGGCAGGCTGGGGTGGTAAACATTTCGTTTGCTTGCTTTTTGAGATAGTCTACAGTCTGTAGCCCAGCCTGCTCTTGAGCCCAGGAACGCTATCCTACTGTCTCAGCCTCCCTTGCTGGGATTACAGTGTGAGCCAACACTCCCAAGCTCATGTGCTGTTTTATTTTGTGATGCTGGGCAGCACACTGAGGCCGTGCCCTTTCACTGAGCCACAGCCCAGCCTTTAGTTATTGTTTATAATTCTAAGACAGGATCTTGCTATGTTACCCAGGCTGGCCTCTAACCTAGAAGTCTCTTGTTTCATGCTTAGATTTTTTTTTAACTGCATTAAAATAAATAAATAAATAAATATGCTACTGCTCAATCACTGTAATTGTAGAGGAATGGGTTTCATCAAAATATTTCCACATATGCCTCTACTACACTTCAGTTTTATCCCTCTTCCTCCTACTCCCTCACTCAGGGTATCTTCCCCTTCCCTCATGGTACACCATCTACCTAAATGCATTTCCACTTATGATGGGAGTTTATGGGGACACAGCCCCACTGTAAATCATGTAGACACATTCCCATCACAGATTTGAATACAGAGCAACTGTGTTCCTTACTGATGGGAATTTACCCAGATAGTGCTGCAGGACACACAAGCACATGCATCTGATGATGACATGTATTCAGTAGAGGCTCTCTTATGAAATGGATTTGTACATTTTAGGTTTTTTATATTTAATTTTATTCCTGAGATAGGTTCTCACACTGTAGCTCTGGCTGTCCTGGAACTTAATGTAGCTCAGACTAGCTGCAATCCTCCTGTTTCAGTCTTCCTGAGTGCTATGATTATAGGCATGTGTCACTACATAACTTGGTGTATTTAAATTGTATATAGAGCCCACCAAATTGTCCTCCAAAAACTTAGTGATCTCCTCACTTAAAGAATATATCTGTTCCTGTTTCCATCAATACTGGTCACTTTACTTGCCAGCAAGATCAGCTAAAACTTTGTCCCCTCACCCCCTTCCCTAAAATTTCTGCACACAAGGCTCAAAGTAGGTTTTAGGGTCTACCATACTTCAGACTTGGACTGCTAACATATAGATGCCTGAGAAATGTTTGTTAATAATGATTAAAAAGCACCCCAGCTTCTGTAGCAGGGTCACCTTCCAACCCCCTTCCCATTCCCAGATGACTTCCAGGGACATGCAGAAATAGATTTGGTGGTTTCACTGACTAAAAATGAGAAGCAACTGTTGATGCTGTAAACAGGACCCAGTACCCCAAAGAAGGCATTATCAGCTCTGTCAATCTGTTGTCAAGTAGGAACATAAGCTCCATGTTGATAGTGGTTCCATTCTTCCAAAGGTCAAAGTCTGTATTTTAATGTTAAACATACTTCCAAAATGTCAGGCAAGCTTTGTGTGTTGGTTAGGCTAGGGGCAGACTCTGAATCTGTTAGTCCAACAGAGCCTGGAATATGACAGGTATCAGCTAAAAATGTTTCCCTGGTCGGTGTGGTAGCACATGCCTGTAATCTCACTATGTGGGGTGGAGGCAGGAGGATCATGAGTTTAAGGTGATCCTTGGCTATACAGCAAGTTCAAGGTCAGTCTGGACTACACAGATTCTGTCTTAAAAAAAAAAAATGTTTCTCTATTAGCTCCTGGCCCCCATTAAACTGAATAAAACACCCAGAAGTGAGGAAAGATAAAGGTTCTTATGTCACTGTTGGAAACTGAGTTCGCTGTTTGAGTGTGGCTTTATTTCTGCCTCTCACACTAGTCCCTAAGCAACAGGAAGGTCACATTATTCTTTGAATTGCACATTACTAACACACTGCCTTATAAATACTTTCTGTTGTTAAATTTGTGACTGAAAAAAGAAGGCCTGATTGGGCAACCAATTTACCTTTAGGTTGTGAATTTACTTAGAAAGTACTTGGCACACTGACTCGAGGTGGGGCAGGGGAAGTGGCCTATATCCCACTTGTTTTAAATACAAACATTGGTGGAACAGGAAAGACGAAGATATGTATGATCTGACCATAGCGTAAAACAGCTCGTGGAGACCGTCATGTGCAAATGCCTGGTGTCTGGCTTTCACCCCAGTCCAAAGACTGTCCCCAGATTTTATACCTCCTGTTGCACACTTCTACTACTTAGGGTTGCCTCTTCCCAGGGTCTCTGTGGGTGCTCATTTCTTCAGGGGCGGCCTGTGGGGGGTGGTTTAGGGTCTCAGTGATGGGCGCTGGCTTGCTCTTTCCTCCTCTGCAGTTCCTCCCGCCGCCTCGCCTGCTGTGCACTCATGCAATCCCTGAACGCCTGCACTTGTGGCTGGCACTGACGCCAGTCCTGGTGCTGGGCCATGCACTCCTGCACTGCAAAGTGGGAGGCAGCACAGCCAGAGCGGGTGATCAGCTGGTCCAGCGGGTCTTCTTCCTCATCATCTTTCTTCATCGGCCGGGTCCGGTTATGGCCCTGTGGGACTGAAGCTGACATCCTGAGGAACCTAGAGTCAACACAGACGAGGTTAAAGTACAGGCAGGGTTATACACATCTTCCTGCTCATAAACAGTCCAGTCCAGACTGCACAGTGAGGCCTGCTTCTATGCCTGCCTCCCTTAGAGACTAAGCTCCTGAAGGTCAAATACTGACCCTGATTTACCAGAGGGCCCTCCAGCACGAAGCCTGGCAGAGAGAGGGCCTGCAGAATGGTTTGAACAGAGCTGAGATAAAAGTATCTAAGCTCAATGGAGTCTGCTAGTACGATGCAAAGGAAAGGAAATGCTATCTTTTTGAAGAAGCCATTTCTGATCTACCTCAAAAGAACCAGCCTTTCTTCTTTCCTCTAGAAGAAGAACATCAAACACGTGGAAGGGAATCCAAGCACATGCAGGGCTGACACATGGGAGGAACTGAGAGTTCAGTGTCGCTGTAGCACAAGCACATGGAGGCTGGGGCAAAGGATGAGGCTGGGGCATGAGCTGCTTAGTCAACGATACCCTAATGTGAGGTGTTTTCACCCAAGAGCATCTACTTCAGCAGGCCGCAAGGAGAAAAGGCTTCAACAGAGATGACGTCACCTCTGCACACACTTTGTCACCATGGCTGTAAAGGAGCTGAAAGGACTTAGATGCCTCTTCTCTGTCTCGTTCATTAACCGGCGGTTACTAAGAGATGTGTGCCAGCTACTATGTTGAGAGTGTACAAGAGACAGCTCCTGCCCTCACGGAGTTTACAATTTAGGCAAGTAAACAAGCAATTCACAACAGTATATACATTCAGCTGGGAACACAATGGGCAGGAATAAGCCTCAAAGACTTTCTAGACCAGTGTTTCTCAACTGGTGGGTCGCGACCCTCCTGAGGGTCAAACGACCCTCTCACAGGGGTCACATATCAGATGTTTACATTGCGATTCATAATAGCAAATTTACAGTTATGAAGTGACAATGAAATGATTTTATGGTTGGGGGTCACCACACCATGAGGAACTGTATTAAAGGGTCGCAGCATTAGGAAGGTTGGAGAACCACTCTTCTAGAGGAAATGACTTCCAGGCTGAAATTCAAAGATGAATAGAAGTTAGCCAGACATGAGAAAACTATTTCTGGCTAGAGGTAGAAAGACAGCATTGGACACACGGAAATCAAAAGTTCGGTGACTGGGCTGAAGGCGTAGTTTGGTGGTAGAGCAAATGTACAACATGGGAGAGTCCACTGAATTTGATCCCCAGCACCACAAAACCATAAAACACTTCAGTGACTGGAGAAAACAGTTGAGCAGGAAATGAAAACTGGCGGAAATGATTAAATGATTGACCAGCAAAGCTTTGCAGTCCATGTTAGGAGTTTAAGACTATTATGAGTTCAAGGAGTAAGGCACAGTGGAATGAAGCACTCCATCTCTATATAAACCTCACTTGTATAGAGGCACAATAAAAGGGGAAATGGTTTTGAAACACACTGGCTGGAAACCTGCCTCACTGGGAGGAATCACCAGCAAGTCTCACACACACACACGCTTTAGGATTCACTAGGTAGACTCAGTAAACGTTACTGCCCTCGGTATTCCTTGAATGAAACGACTTCCACCCATGTTCTGAGATAAGGGCAGGCTAGATGGCTGACAGCTTGCCCTGCACTTCTGGAAAGGCATGACGATGAGGTGGAGGCAGAGAAACAAAGGCATCCAGGTCCCTTGAAGCACCTCTCCCAGTGCCGGGTCCACTGCGGCGATACCCACAGTGCCTCTGGCGCAATGATGCGTGCGCAGTGCTCACCCGCGGATGCCGAAGAGCGTGCCAGCACGTTCCGCCTCAGATGCCTAGCTCCGCAGGCACTGAGGAGTCTCGGGCTTCTCTCTGCAGGAAGCGGACCAGCGTGGGAGCGCACACACGGAAGTATGGAACCCTCTGCGCTTTCTTATTGGTGGGCTCCATGTAGAGCCCTCCCTCAGCCCCACTCTTCCGGGAAAGGGCGGAAGAGGCTGACAAATGGGGGCGGGATCATGGGGGAGATACTGTTGATGGTTCTGAGAGACTAGGTGCACATCCTCAGTTGACTCCAGGCCTGAAAGAGCAAACGGGGAAGCGTGTACCCCATGTGCCTTTTCATCAGCGAGAGCTATGCCTGGACCCCATGTCCGAAGTGAGTTACTGCATGGGTTGCCAAGTAAGCTGGAGGGCACAGGGTCCAGAAAATAAATTTCAAAACCGCATGGACATTATTTTTCATTCCCAAGACCCAGGAAACATATGCGCAGTGTGGCCCAAGCACTTAATTGTTGCCGTGAAAGAGGGAGACATTTTCTTATTTTTAAAATTACATTTGTTATTTATGCGTGTCGCCAAGGCACATGTGTGGAGAGCAGAGGACAGCTTGCAGTAATTGGTTCTGTCCCTTCAGCATGTGGGTCCCGCCTGGGATTGAACTCAGGTTGTTTGGTGGCAGGCACCTTTACTCATGAGCCATCTTGCAGGACCCAAGGGAGATTTCTCCCTCTTTCTCTCTGTCTCCCCCCCCACACACACCCTCCATCGGCAGTGCACACTTGCTGAAGTTCTTTTTCTTGGCTGTACCATCATTCTAGGCATCAGGGTGAAAAGCGAGTTATTTCGCCCAGCCATAGCCAGACAGCTCCTAACTTTTAGCCTCTTTCCCGCTGATTGGCACTCCGTGTCACTGAGTTCATCAAAAAGAAATCAGCCTTCCTAAATTCTGTGAGGGCTTGTTTTCCTGGTTATCTGTCGTTCCAGATACCATTGCTATGTTTTATATCCATTTTTGGTTTTGTTTGGGGGTATTTTTGTTTGTGTTTTGAGGGGGTAGGGGCTCACTATGTAGTGCTGCTAGCATTGAATTTATTATGTAGTTCAGGCTGGACTCAAACTTGTGACATTCCCCCTGTCTTAGCTTTCGGAGTGCTGCAATTACAAGTGTGTGCTATCCTGCCCAGCTTTGAAGCTTAATTATTTACTGTTATTATATATAATACACAGTATTATATATGCATAATAAGATATACATATTATAATGAATACATATATGTCTGATGATCTTCACCTATATCATAGAAGATGAGTTCTATTCATAACTGGTAAACAAGTTAAAATTATTCTAGTAACTTTCTCTACAAATGATAAATTACATCTCTAAAACTTTGTTGTTTTGTTTTTTAATTGGTTTTTTTGAGTCAAGGTTTCTCTGTGTAACCCTGGCTGTCCTGGAACTCACTCTATAGACCAAGGTGGCCTCAAACCCAGAGATCTGCCTGCCTCTGCCTCCTGAGTGCTGGGATTAAAAACATGCACCACCACAGCCTGGCTTTGTTTTCTGATTTATAGTCAGTCTTTCATCATATTCCCTCCCAAATTCAGTTTGTTGTTCCCATTTTACCTGACGTCAATATAAGTATGTGGGTTGGATTTTCTTGTGTGTGTGTGTGTGTGTGTGTGTGTGTGTGTGTGTGTGTGTGTGTGGTGGTGGTGTACCTATGGCTCGATTATGTAAGCATACCGTCTGTGCAGCTGCCTGCATTGGATCTTCAAGGAGATAAATTTGACATTTATTTATTTACTTATTTACTTATTTATTTATTTTGAGACTGGGTCTCACTATGTAGCCCTGCCAGGACTGAAATTTGCCATGTAGATCAAGTTGGCCTTGAAGATTCACCTGCCTTACCTCCAAAGTGCTGTGATCAAAAGTATATACCACTGGGCAGTGGTGGCATACAACTTTAATCCTAGCACTCGGGAGGCAGAGCCAGGCAGATCTCTGAGTTCAAGGCCAGCCTGGGCTACAGAGCGAGTTCCAGGAAAGGCGCCAAAGCTACACAGAGAAACCCTGTCTCGAAAAACCAAACAAACAAACAAACAATAAAACAAAAAGTATACACCATGTTGCCCAATAAGTGTTTGAGATATTCTTTTGTGCTGTAAAAGGAAATCATTTTGGAATGGTAGATCTGTCGTTGTACATAAATGTTTAATCCTAGGAAATAAAATGAAGCTTGACTTTGAATTTTCATGTGCTCATGCTTTTCTTCTTGGATTTCATCTGTTTTGTTGACTTCTGCGGTTTTTCTTCAACGGATTTCAGCAGCAGCCCAAGTGGCATCGGAATGCAGCTCAGCATTTCTCTCCCTCCATCATTTGCTTATGAATTAAAGGCTGATTTGTAGGCTGGCAAGCAGGCAATAAACACTGCTTCTTGAAATTTGTCATATAATTAGCTCCAAAGAAATGAAGTCCTCCGAGAGCAAACCCAAGCCCAGATCTTCTAAAGGCCGAGCACTGGGTGCTCCCTGCATCCCTGCTGGCATGGCTAATTCAGGCAAGAGAGTTTAGCTGGCACTTCAGTTTGTGGTATGGGAGACTTTCCAGATCCAGGTCAGCTAACCTGCGGCTGGCAATGTGGTTTGTGACGTGGTTGGAGGCAAAAATCCCATTTAACAAAGGGCTTGCAGACAGCCAGGCAAGGTTGTGCTGGCTAAGAACATGCTGTTTGAATATTTTTAAAAGACAGCTTTTCATTTGTATTTGTTTTTATTTGTGTGTTTTACCTGTATGTATGTTTGTATACCACAAGTGTGCCCGGTGCCTGCAGAGGCCAGAAGAGGGGGTTGGATCCCCAGAGACTGGAGTTATAGACAGTTGTGAGCTGCCATATAGGTGTTAGGAATTGAAGTCATGTTCCTCTAAAAGAGCAGCTAGTGCTCTTAATCACTGAGCCATCTCTCCAGCCCCTGAATAGATATTCTAATTGTCTTTTTAAACGATGACCTGTCATAAGAGAATATTGATTTTTTTTTAGGAACAGGAATATTGTGACTTTGAAACTTTTTTCTAATGAAATGTGAGAGCCTGTTGGACATGAAGAGGTTCCAGAAAATATTGATAATTGAAGACATTGTCATTGTCCTTCAGAATTCCCAGAAATTTTGAAGTATGAATGCCGGAGAGATAACAGGCTGAGGGCCCTTGGGTGTGTGTAGCTCCGACATCTCACATGAAGCACAGCTCAGTGGCATTCTGTTCTCAGTCCCTTTTGCTGGTGTTGGTTAGAGCAAGAGATGTTACATCGAAAGAAACCCTGGAGAAGGTTTTCTGAGCCTTCTTTATGTATTTTTAAAAAAACATTTCATTACATTTATTGTCTGTGTATGAGTGTGGATGCACATGCTGCATCACACATTCGGAGGTCAGAGGACAACTTGCAGAAGTTGGTTCTCCCCTTCCCCTTGTGGAGCCGTCTTGCTGGCCCCAATTGTGTGTGTGTGTGTGTGTGTGTGTGTGTGTGTGTGTGTGTGTGTGTGTGTGTCTTTTTGTTTTTGGAGGCAGGGTCTCATAGCCAAGCTATCCTTGAACTCATCCTGTTATAGAGGTTGGCCTTAAACTCATGATCTTTCTTCCTCTGCCTCTTAAGTGCTGGGATTGCAAGTATAAGCCCAGCTGCCAGCAAGTTTGGTTTTAACTTTGTGTTTTAGGCCATAGGCTTGGGCTGGGTCCTGAGTTCCCTCATGTTTCTTTCCGCACTCGCCTGTTCCTTTCACAGCTCACTGGGAGTATTAGTATCTGATTTTCATCTAGGAACTATTGCCCATGTCTTCCGGCTGTATCCTGTTTTGGGGCTGTTTTCTATGGGGACAGCTCACTTCATAATTAAGAAGATAATGGCATCTCATTGATAAGAAATGACAGTGCATCCCTCTGCACTAAAAGGAACCAAGGGGGAGTGATGGTTTCGTGGGCTTGGTAGGGAGGATTAGAGGAGATTCACAGAGAGGAGCACTTCCTGTAGTCCTAGTGTTTTCATTGAGAAGCTTTAATTGCATCTGACTTGCCTCCCTGGTGGCTTTCTTCTTTTCCATCTGTGTAGACAAGCATTCATATTTCATGTCCACAGGAAAATGCTTCTTCAAAGTTTGGGGCACCATATGCTACTTTTCCCAGGGTTCATGAAAAGAGTTTAAGTGATTTTAGTAAAGAAAAAGTATAATAACATGTTCATTTTTGTCTCCTTTTTTCTGCGTGTTTAATGCGTGTTTTCATTGTAAGGTAACACGACTGACCAAGTGTGTGAAGTGTTTGGCAGTACTGGTACTCAAGTCCAGAGAGTGTCTGCAAATTACTCATTAGGAACCTTGAGGATAATATGAAATTTCCTTAAATATGTTTTTAAAGATTCATTGTTTTATCTGTGTGTCTGAATGCTTTATTTTTATGTTTGTATGTATACCTCATGTGTTCCTGGTGCCCACAGAGGTCAGAAGAGCCCCTGGAACTGGAGTTACAGATGGTTATGAGTCATTGTGTGTGTGCTGGGTATTGAACCCAGGCCCTCTGAAAGAACAAGTGCTCATAGCCAGGAGCCATCTCTGTGGCCCCTTTAAACTGTCATAATATAGTGGCACCATAAAGGACACTTCATAACACGCTGCTACTGATCATATTTTCCTGCCTTGTTCCCTAGACAGACACACTTCCTCAAAATTCCAAACATCACATTTGAGAAATAATTACAGAAAGTTATGTAATTAAGCCCCTTTTCCACTGTGGACTTTTTTGAAGCAGAAGCAAGGAGTGGATAAATTGGTTATGTCAAAGTTTCCTACTTTTTTGTTTTGAGATGGGGCTTCATGTTGCCCAGGCTGGCCTCAAACTTGCTACATAGCTGAAGATGACCTTGAACTCTTTTCTAATTTTTTTATTTATTCTTTCACAATTTCAGACATAAATACACACACACACACACACACACACACACACACACACACACACATATAGTGGAGTCTGATCATATTCCTTTATGGTGATATTTTATTTGTATTAAAATGTTATTTGTATGTTAATAAATAAAGTTGCCCAGGGGTCAGACCTATTAGCAAGCCATAGGAAAGCCGAGCGGTGGTGTTCAGGGATACAGCCAGCATTGGAGACACACGCCTTTAATCTCAATACCAACCATAGAAGACCTGGAGGTCTATACAGACAGGCAGTGACGAGGCGGTCATGTGGTTGAATTTACAACCAATGAGAAGGCAGAACCGAAAGTCTTTATAAAGACTTTTATAAACACAGGAAGTAGCTCTCTTTCGGAGAGGTAGGACCACCGCAGGAGGAAGGGTAAGGTTTTAGCTCTTAGCTATTGCTCTGACCTCTTGGCTTTCTTCTTTGCATTGGTTCTGTGTTTCTTATTTAATAAGACGGTTGGTTACATCTACATTCCCTTCCTATTATCTACTATTACTCCCCCCATCCCTTCTTCCCAGTAAATTCCCCTCGTACTTTAAAAAAAGATGTTTTGATACAAGGTCTCTTGGAGCCAAGGCCAGCCTCAAAATCACTTAGTAGCCAAACCTTGAACTTCTGATTCTCCTGTCTCCACCTTCGGAGTGTTAGGATCATAGGGGTACATTATCATGAATTCAATGTAAAGTCATTTTATTTCTTAGTAGGTAGGATATATATATATTTTTGGTTTTGGTTTTGGTTTTCGAGACAGGGTTTCTCTGTGTAGTTTTTGTGCCTTTCCTGGAACTCACTTGTTAGCCTAGGCTGGCCTCGAACTCACAGAGATCCGCCTGGCTCTGCCTATCAAGTGCTGGGATTAAAGGCGTGCACCACCACCGCCTGGCGGTAGAATACATTTTTAAAGCTATTTTCCCCATATTACAAAAGAAATACATATTTAGTGAAAAGATATAAAAGAAAGTGAAAAGTCATACTTCTCTAACCTAAAGATAACTGTTGTGAACTTTTAGTTCACTGTATTAGTAGTAATAATAATGATGAGTAATTTTTTTTTTAATTTGCCATGGGTGGTGGTGGCACACGCCTTTAATCCCAGCACTCACGAGGCAGAGGCAGGTGGATCTTTGTGACTTCGAGGCCAGCCTGGTCTACAGAGCATTCTAGGACAGCCAAGGTTATACAGGGAAACCCCGTCCTGAAAAACCAAAACCTGGGTCCTCTGGAAAAGCAGCCAGCCATCTCTCCATCATCTCTCCATCTCTCCATCTCTCCATCATCTCTCCATCATCTCTCCATCATCTCTTCATCTCTCCATCATCTCTCCATCATCTCTCCATCTCTCCATCATCTCTCCATCATCTCTCCATCTCTCCATCATCTCTCCATCATCTCTCCATCATCTCTCCATCATCTCTCCATCTCTCCATCTCTCCATCATCTCTCCATCATCTCTCCATCTCTCCATCATCTCTCCATCATCTCTCCATCATCTCTCCATCTCTCCATCTCTCCAGCCCAAAGTCAGATTTTTTTGATGGCCTCCTATGCTGAGTTCTGCATATTATTTCATTTCATCCTTTCATCTTTAACTGTGTTACAAGAAGAAATTGTACCGTAATTCTGTTTGATAGCTTGCTTCTTATTATGTACTATATAATTCTAGGGCTGTGTGTTACACTGCACAATTTATTTTTTCAATAATACTGTAATTTGCATGACTATTATATTTTTCCACTGTTACATTCTCATACACACAGGTATTTCCAATTTCAGCATTTTGTATTTTGATAATTATAGTAAGAATACCATCTCTAGGCATACACATATGTTGGGGGCACAGAGGTCCTTGTACTCACAGAGAAGCACTAACAGAACCAGGAATGTTAATCACACAGGGGCGTCTCCTTAGGAGATAAAATCAAACATCTGCATTCCATCCAGAAAGCTAAGAGTGGATTTTGGCCCAGAGTCCGGGAGTCAAAGCCGGTTGTCAACCCAGTTCTGTCCTGCAGTCCTCCGCCTTTTCTTTTTCTTTCAACATGACAGATGCCACTGTGTCCTTTGCCAAGGACTTTTTGGCAGGTGGAGTGGCCGCGGCCATCTCCAAGATGGCGGTAGTGCCCATCGAGCGGGTCAAGCTGCTGCTGCAGGTGCAGCATGCCAGCAAGCAAATCATGGCAGATAAGCAATACAAGGGCATTATAGACTGCGTGGTTCATATCCCCAAGGAACAGGGAGTCCTGTCCTTCTGGCGTGGTAACCTGACCCATGTCATCAGATACTTCCCCACCCAGGCTCTCAACTTTGCCTTCAAAGATAAATACAAGCAGATCTTTTTGGGTGGTGTGGACAAGAGGACCCAGTTTTGGTGCTACTTTGCTGGGGACCTGGCATCAGATGGTGCCGCTGGGGCCACATCCTTGTGCTTTGTGTACCTTCTTGATTTTGCCCATGGTCATCTAGCAGCTGATGTGGGCAAAGCTGGAGCTGAAAGGGAATTCAAAGGCCTTGGTGACTGCCTGGTTAAGATCTACAAATCTGATGGGATTAGGGGTCCGTACCAAGGCTTTAATGTGTCAGTACAGGTCATTATCATCTACCGAGCTGCCGACTTTGGTATCCTTGACACTACAAAGGGAGTGCTTCCAGATCCCAAGAATACTCACATCTTCATCAGCTGGATGATTGATTGCCACTGCTGTTGCTGGCCTGACTTCCTATCCCTTTGACACGGTTCGCTGTCATATGATGATGCAGTTGGGACGCAAAGGAACTGATAACATGTATACAGGCCACAATTGACTGCTGGAGGAAGATCGCTCGTGATGAAGGAAGCAAGGCTTTTTTCAAGGGTGCATGGTCCAACGTTCTCAGGGGACTGGGTGGTGCCTTTGTGCTTGTCTTGTATGACAAGATCAAGAAGTACACATAGTTATGTCTTAGATGTTCTCCTGAGAACAGGCATGTTGTATAATACACCGTATCTTGAACAATCTGGGCCGAGTCTCTGGGCTTGTCTGTTTTATCAATGGCAACCATTTACCAGTTGAAAAGTGGGAAGCAATAATATTCATCTGACCAGTTTTCTCTTAAAGCCATTTCCATAATGACAATAATGATTGGACTTAGCCACTCCTGATAATAAAGATTAAAGAAATAAAAATTATCTAAAGACCAAAAAAAAAAGAGTGGATTTTGTTCATGACTTGGTGACCTTTTTGCTCTCTGCGGAGGAAGATGTCACCCACCTTTTGCTATATAAGCAGATCTCATCCTAATTCCCCAGAATGATTATCCCAGACTCTTCCCTCCCTAGACCATTACCCATCCTCAGGGAAGATATCACATGTACTTTATGGCCTGCTGACCTCTATGCTATCAGTCAGAGACCACACTAGGTTCTAGGCCTTTTAGCTATAGAACCCACTCTCATGGTCATATGTACTTTGTTAAAGTTTCTATGTAGTCACATCTTAAGCTTTATTGTGCACCTGGAATTGGACTGATTGTTGCCTGGAAACCTTTTCCCAAATTGTACTGTGTTTTCAATATGCTGACAATGAACTGCCTGGCATTAGACTCCCCAGAGTCTGATCCATGTTGACAAAGCCAATGTGCACAGGGTTTTCATTCTTCTCAGGGTTTGCTTCCCTGACACCTGCAGGGACCCCCTCACACATACGTACACATACACACACATACACTTGCACACATATACTATGATTTCCAGAGAAATGGTAATATTTTCTGTACCACTCGTTTGGTAAATGTGTGTGAGAGTATACCTTGGAGAGTTATCTTTTGTGTAAGTGGATTATTAAGAATTTGGAGAAGGGCCAGTGAGCTGGTTCAGAAAGTAAAGGTGTCTCCTGCCTAGCCCGATGACCTGAGTTTGATTCTCAGAACCCACATGGTGGAATGAGGGAACTGAGTTCCAAAAGCTGTCCTTCAGCCACACATTGCATGTCCACACACATGCAAAATAAATAAATGTAAAAAAATTTTAAAAAGAATTTGTAAAAAAACCAGGTGTGGTGTGGCACACTTTCAATCTTAGCACCTGGGAGGCAGAGGCAGGTGGATCTCTGTGAGTTCCAGGCCAGCCTGGGTTACAGAGAGAGACCCTGTCTCAAAAAAGCAAAGAAAAAATTTGAAAAAGGAACTGAAAAGATAGAACTGCAAAAGAGAGAAACTGTGGAAGTAGGGAAGTCTGGGAGCAAGCTACAGATGTGGGAGAAGCAGGAAGCTGTGGGTGATTATGGGGTACCCTTTTGTTTGGAGAAGTAGAAGGCATGGCCTCCAGCCCTGGGAGGACGGTGATGAACATCTCATCTGCATCTCACACGTAGGTCCCATATGTGTGAAGCACAGACTTGGAGGAAGTTTGGAGGAGTATGAGTCAAGGAGGCCTTTCATCATCTGTAATATTGTGTTCAGTTTTGAACAGCTAACTTGCCTGGACATTTCCAGTGTTGGAGGCCTTGTTGTTTCTTCTAGTTCTGATGGAAGCATGGAGATCTGGCAGGTTTCTTTTTGTTTGTTTGTTTGTTTGTTTTGTTTTTGTTTTAAAGATTTATTTATTTATTATGTACAGTGTTTCTGTCTGCATGTATGACTGCACACCAGAAGAGGGCACCAGATCTCATTATAGATGGGTGTAACCCACCATGTGGTTGCTGGGAATTGAACTCAGGACCTCTGGAAGAACAGCCAGTGCTCCTAACCTCTGAGCCATCTCTCCAGCCCCATCTGGCAGGTTTCTAATGGAGAACTCAGAGCAAGGGATTTAGATACATTTAAATTTTTTTATTTGTTTTTATTTTCTTTGTTTCTGTGTGCGTCTGCTTGTTTGCCTGCATACTATGAACATGTAGTGACCTCAGAGGCCAGAAGAGGATATTAGATCCCCTGAAACTGGAGTTACAGGCAGCTGTGAGCTGACATATGGGTGCTGGGAACTGAACCTGGGTCCTCTGGAAGAGCAGTCAGTGCTCTTAACCATCTCTCCAGCCCTGACTTGTCTAGATGCTTTAAAAAACATATGTATAAGCCGGACGGTGGTGGTGCACGCCTTTAATCCCAGCACTCGGGAGGCAGAGCCAGGCGGATCTCTGTGAGTTCAAGGCCAGCCTGGACTACCAAGTGAGTTCCAGGAAAGGCGCAAAGCTACACAGAGAAACCCTGTCTCGAAAAAACCAAAAAAAAAAAAAAAAAAACATATGTATAAAGGCTAGTCTGAGAAACCCTGGGCTGGACGGAAGAATGGCCCACTGTGAAAACACAGGACCACCAATCTGCACTAGGTTCATTTACCTATTTGGTAATCAGAGGTCTGTTCTCACAGCTAGTGATTTGCCAGACAGGGTGAGGCTGTGGCAAGTAGCCAGGCCAGAGAATGCCTTCAGTGGGTGGGCCTCCTGCCTTCCAGGGTCAGTTCCCAACAGGAGCTGGGCTGTTAGACTAAAGGGTGAGCAAATGAGCCCATAAGCCTCCCAGTCCCTTATACTGAGATCTAGACTGAGAGCCAAGGAATTCAGTTCTACCTCTGTAGCTCTGTCCCAGGAAAGGAAGTCACCAACCTTAGAATGTTTAGGGAGACAAATGAGCTAAAGCTTTCCTAAAAGGCAGCATGTGGGCAACACATAAAAACATCTCATATGGGCCGGGCGCACGCCTTTAATCCCAGCACTCGGGAGGCAGAGCCAGGCGGATCTCTGTGAGTTCGAGGCCAGTCTGGGCTACCGAGTGAGTTCCAGGAGAGGCGCAAAGCTACACAGAGAAACCCTGTCTCGAAAAACCAAAAAAAAAAAACACATCTCATATGAGGGACCGAGTGATGGGAGGTGAGGAAATGTGTGCTTGGTGTGAATTGTTGCAGGTTTCCCCCATCAGGCCTGGTGGTTCTGAACAGGGGATGAATGCTCAGCTGAAGATCTGGTTCCCCGAGGACACTAGCTGTGCGGTGACCTTCAAAGGTCGCAAAGGAGCTATGCAAAGGCTTCTCTAATGACTTCCAAGGGCAAATCACTGTAAAGATAGGAACAGAAATTAGTTATTCACAAATGCATAAATAATTCACTCAATTGGCCATTTGGATGGGCCGCTACTTCCCCGAGGACTAGAAATTCCTGTGTCAGGGCTTCTGGCTTGTTTTTTTCAGAAAAGATCTCATGTAGCCCAGGCTGGCCTCAAGCAGGCTATGTAGCTGAAGATGACCTTGACTTCTGATCCTCCAGCCTCCACCTCCTGAGTGCTAGACTATAGATACGTGCCACTATGCCTGGCTTTATACAGTGCTGGAGACGGAACCCAGGCTGGATGCATCCTAGGCAAGCATTTTACCAGCTGGAGCAGCACTCCTGGTCAGTCTTGTTAGAGATATCTAGTACTGTCTTACACAGAGGATTCTTGAGTTTATCATTTTATTTTATATATGGGTATTTTCCTGAATGTATGTCTGGGTACCACATATGTGTCTGATGTTCTCAGAGGCAAGAAGAAGGCATAGTTGTGAGCCATCATGTGAGTGCCAGGAATTGAACCCAGGTCTTCTGGAAGAGCAGCTGCCAGTGCTCTTAGCTGCTGAGCCATCCCATACACAGATGCTTTACAAGTGATCATGGGGAGAATTTTCTTTGTAGATCATCTACTCATGTGCTTTGCAAAAGACAGGAAGGGAGTCCCCATTTCCTATCAGTGCCGGAGATGACATAAAGATAGAGCTTCTTGTCTTGGTTTTTTTTTTTTTTAAGATTTATTTATTGTGTATACAGTGTTCTGCCTGCAGGCCAGAAGAGGGCACCAGATCTCATTACAGATGGTTGTGAGCCACCATGTGGTTGCTGGGAATTGAACTCAGGACCTGTGGAAGAGCAGGCAGTACTCTTAACCGCTGAGCCATCTCTCCAGCCCCCCTTGTTTTGTTTTTGTTTTTGTTGTTGTTGTTGTTTTTGAGGAGACTGAGTCTTTTAGGTCGCATGCAGTTACATAGTGAGTTTGAGGCCAGCCTGGACAATCTGAGACCCTTTCTCAAAGAACAAAAAGAGGCAAACCCCATGAAGAGACTTAGTGCTTCTGATCCCCCTGCATCTACCTCCAAAGCGCTGGACTCATAAACCAGTGCCGTGGTATCCAGCAACCCAGGGCTTCTCGTGAGCTAGGAAGACAATACGCCGTTGACTGACGTTCCCAGTGTTATCAGTGCCTCCCCCGTGCACTGGATCTAACTATGGAGCCCAGACTGGCCTGGATCTCACTCTGTAGACCATGCTAGCTTCTAACCTGGAGATCTTCCTGCCTCTGCTTCTCTGGTGCTGGCATTAAAAGCATGCCATCATGCCTGGCACTACTGTCTTCTTATGCTGTATGTTTCTGAGGCAAGAGGCTACTGTAAATATTCAGAGATGAGAAATAAATGGCTTCCAAAATAATGAAATCTATGGGCATGTTGCATATTACATTATTACTCCACTCTGGGTCTTATTTAATCTTGTTTACAGGAAGCGTCTTTCTCTGCACTAGGCTTTCTGAATTCAATGTCCAATGGCAAGCCTTTCTCTTGACCTTTCTGTGACATAACACTAGGTTTTCTTCCAGTCCCGAAGCTGCTGTGTCTTAGTCTCCTTCTTCTACCTTTCTATATTGGTGAGTTGGGGCTGGCCAGATGATGGCTCAGGGGTTAAGAATGCCTGCTGTGCTTCCAGAGGACCCAAGTTCGATTCCTAGCACTCACATCAGGCAGTTTACAACTACTTGTAACTCCAGCTCCAGAGGATCCAACACCTTCCTTTGGACTCTGGGCACCCGCATTCATACATGCACATATACACATAATTTAAAAAGAAAATAAATGTTAAGTATCAACGTATCTACGAAGTCCTGGGCCCTCAGCTCCAAACCTAGTTTCTCTCTCGGTCACCAACTCTACAGCTTTTTAAACCCTCCGTGATGCATCTCCTTCAACAAGCCTGCATCTAATCTTTCTCAACAGTTCCACTGTCTGGGGACCAAGTATCCAAACATATGAGCCTCATCCAAACGACCACAACATCTAAAACATGAGGACGCCTTAAAAAAAAAAAAAAGATAATTGTTACTAATAATGCAGGAAAAAAACTAAAGCTTCCAGCATATTTCTGATTGGAATATGCACTTATTTATTATTATTAGATAAAATGAGAAAGCAGCTTTTTCATTTTAAATTATATGTATGTGTGCCCTTGTGAATAGGCATGTGCATGTGAATACAGCTGCCTGTGCAGCCCATAGGGGTGGAAACTCCTGGAGCTGGAGATGGGTACCAGAAGAAGGCATCAGATTCTTGGAACTAGAGTTACAGGCAGTTGTGAGTGGCCATGTGGGTGCCGGGAACCGAACGCAGGTCTTCTGCAAGAGCAGCGAGTACTCTTAACTGCTAAGCCACTTCTTCACCCACTTCCTATTTTCTTTTTCATAACCCACTGAGGCCAATTAGTGCTGTTCACATGCACACAAGTGTGGAACCACCTACTCGGGCACTCACAGTTGGGGCCGCACCCTCAAAGAAGGATGAGCCTCCCACCCCCGCCCCGGGGCGCCATCAACTGCCAGTAGTTCCTCAGCTGGGGAAAAACAGGAGCATGTGCCTGCCAGCCAGGCAAGGGTTCTTCCAGCGAGTGCCACCGCCTGCCCAGTGTTAGATTTTCTTGGTGAAACTCCCCTTCTCCTCCTAGTGTATGTCGCCAAGTTCATGGCATCAGGATGATCTGAGAGCAAATTAAGTGAAGCGTTTGTACAGACAGATTTCGTATGTTAAAGCGCTGTCAAGGGCAAGTTCGCAAATAGACGCGTAACTGTGGGAGCTTGCAGGGGCTGGTTCTGTCTCGGCAGGTGTTGCAGATCAAAGACAACACTTCTTCATGTTGACAACACTTCAACACTTCGCACTTGGCCTTCAAACCCCCCCAGCACAACACACCTCCCAGGATCCTAGTCGGCCTCACAGTGAGACTTGCTGAGCCTCTCAGGCCATCTTTGTGGACACCGAGTGGAGGGTGGCTCGCAAATGCCGCCTACCTTCCGGGTCCTTGGACTCTAACCCAGCTTGTCAAGGTTGGCAACAGGTGCCTTCATCCGCTGAACCTTCTCACCAGCCCAGGACCATCCTCTTTAGGCCAGTATTCTACAGAAAGAACAAAAGCCTGAGTTTTGTGAAATCCATGGAGAGCAGCATTCTCTTTAGCTGTCTGTATTTTCTTTCCGCGTTTGGTGACAGATGCCGAGTTATTTAAGTTCAGCAAGACTCGGACTACGTCAATGAGCTTAATGGGGCTGGCTCCACCCCTATGTGCTAGGTGCAGGTCACCTGGTGACTCTTACCTGGAATGTAGGGCTTCGAAGGGACTGAACTGAGCTACCCTGTGGCCATTAGTGTTGCTGACAAACTGCTTACTGTGTTGGCAATATGGCAGAACAGAAAGAAACCAGTGTGTTTTTAGTCATTTGTAAATGACTTTATTACTTAACCGGCTCCAGAAATTCAAAAGATGTTTTTATCTCCTCAGCTTCCTGGTCCATCTGCAAAGTAAGGCCCAAAATGAGATAATGGACAGGAAAGCTGCTGGTATATGCATTTTTAAAATATCAGTAATTATTATTATTGTTCACTCTCAGCTAATTAGAGTAGACAGAGAAAAATGAAAAATCTTTTTGGTCAGACATTGTACTGGTGATTTCTATTCTTATAATTTTTAAAACATACAATTATTATGTACATAACTACAAAAACTGAAACAATATTGAATTATAATTGTCTGTTCTAAATTATTAGGATTAACAGTGTTATATATATATATATATATATTTTTTTTTAATCAATCTTACTTTATGCATATGGATGTTGTGCCTGCATATGCATGCCTGGTGCCCTCAGAGGGCTTTGGTTCCCCTGGAATTGGAGTTACAGACAGTTCTGAGTCAACATGTGGGTGCTAGGAATCAACCTGCATGCTCTGGAAGAGAAACCAGTGCTCTTAACCACTGAGCCATCTCTCCAAGCCCAGTAGTTTCACATCTCTCTCTCTCTCTCTCTCTCTCTCTCTCTCTCTCTCTCTCTCTCAATATATATATATATATATATATATATATATATATATATATATATATATTTAAGATAAGCTCTCAAATTCATTAACCCCCTGCCTCAGCACTGGAATGGTGAGACTCACCACACCTAGTTCTATATATGTATCTTCTTTTGGGTTTGTTTTTCAAGACAGGGTTTCTCTGTGTAACAGTCCTGGCTGTCCTGGATCTCGCTCTGTAGTCCAGGCTGGCCTTGAACTCACAGAGATCCATCTGCCTCTGCCTCCTGAGCGCTGTGATTAAAGGCGTGTGCCACCATGCCAGGCTATATTTGTGTATCTTTTACATCTTGTTGAAACTTGCACTTGCATCTGTGTACTTACACATTTATATAAACAATGTCTTATTTATCTTAGTTTATGTTATGTGCAATTGGGTTCATTCTATATTTATCATCCCCTGGTTTATCTTGGAGTTTTCCCCAGGCGAATGCACATAGATGTATTTTATAATTTCTGCGTAATGTTCTGTATCTATTCCTGCATATAGGGTGTAGCTGTCCCCTTTAAGCTCAATGACATAGTCCAAGTCTTATTGAACTAACACATCATTTCAGTTTTACAAAGGAGGATGCCAGGACCAAAGGACCAAGGAAGTCACTGTAGGTAAAAATACTGCTCTATGACAGTAAAAATTAGATTGTACTATTTCCAAAATGCATGCTGTTTCTATGGTATTAGTGGTTCCTACTTTTCACTGAGAAAGTAATAAAATGCTCCTCAGAGGAAAAGGCATAGAGTCAGAACTTTATGCATACAACTTAGAGATTCAGAGAGACAAAGCCTACTGAAGGATGTGTGTGCCCCCGCCCCCCAGGAGCTGACTCTGCACTGAGCCATGAACACGGCTAACGGGGCTTCATTCCACTTGTGATAGTTCCTCTGTTTTCTTCTGGAAGTGCACCATTGATCCTGGTCAGAGGTGCTACAAACACGTATTCATGATGGCCCTCTCTTACTCTTGTGGGCAATACATTTCTCAGACTCGGGCTTGGGATGGTGGTGACAACTGTATTCCCAGCACTCTGGAGATGGAGGCAAGAAGTCTGGAAGTTCAAGTCCTCCTTAGCTACAGAGTGAGTTTGAGGTCAGCTTGGATGTAAGACCCGTTAAATAACTCTTTTCCCCTCAGACTCCCTTGGATTAATGAAGGTTAATAGCAGGGTTCTACTTTAGAAATTGCTTTTGTTTTTGTTTAAGATTTATTTTTATGCCGGGCGGTGGTGGGGCACGCCTTTAGTCCCAGCACTCGGGAGGCAGAGCCAGGCGGATCTCTGTGAGTTCGAGGCCAGCCTGGGCTACCAAGTGAGTCCCAGGAAAGGCGCAAAGCTACACAGAGAAACCCTGTCTCGAAAAACCAAAAAAAAAAAAAAAAAAAAAAAAAAAAGATTTATTTTTATTTGTGTGCCTGTATGCCACCTGTGTGGGTGCCTAAAGAGGCCAGAAGAGGGCACTGGATCCCCTGGAGCTGAAATGACAGGCATTTGTGAGCTGCCCACCACGGCCCTCTGCAAAATAGCAAGTGCTCTCAACCAGTGAGCCGACCCTGGGTCCCACTCTTTGTGCTGAAAGAATACTAAATTCCTTTGAGCTGTGGATTCTTGTTCCAGGTTGCCACAGGGAAGAATCAGATTTGCATGTGCTGTTCAGACAGTCTGGGGTGACGTTATCACGTCCAGACCTCTGATCCCTTAGAAAGAGGAGTATCAGTAAAGAATACTAACCCTGACCAAGGGTGAGGGGACATGCCATTGGTCCTTCTACCTTATTCATTGGGACAGGCTCCTCAGGGCAAGCACTTAAACCCCGAGCCATCTCTATTTCCTCTATTTCTCCAGCTTCCATATTTTCTTTTTGTTTGTTTGTTTTTTTGAGACAGGGTTTCTCTGCAAAGCTTTGGAGCCTTTCCTGGAACTCACTCTGTAGCCCAGGCTGGCCTCGAACTCACAGAGATCTGCCTAGCTCTGCCTCCTGAGTGCTGGGATTAAAGGCATGCAACAACACCACCCAGCTCCATATTTTCTTTTTAAAACAAAATAATGCCAAGTAACTTTGACACCTTTTGAACACTATAAATATTTACTTATTGGTACAAAAACAAAATGAATTCACATTTGGCCATACTGGCATTTGTTTTTTTTTTTTTTAAAAAAACAAAACATACAGACAAACAAGCAAAAAACTACTAGGTGTAAAATGCTACTCAATCTGAGATTTCACTGCCAACTTTAAGGTATTAATTTAAATATGTTATTGAATTAGAAACAAGACGGGAAGCAAGAGGAGGGTGTCATTGGCTTAATCCGTACAGCAAGTGACTGTCCCTGAGTTCCTGTTCTAGGGCTTAGGATCCCACACGGCCATCACACCACACACACACACACACACACACACACACACACACACACACACACACTTTTATTTATTTATTTATTTATTTTTGAGACAGAGTTTCTCTGTGTAGCCTTGGCTGTCCTAGAACTAGCTCTGTAGACTAGGTTGGGCTCAAACTCACAGAGATCCGCCTGTCTTTGCCTCCCAAGTGCTAGGATAAAAGGTGTGAGCCACCACTGACTGGCTACACACGCTTTTTAAAAAAGAATTATTTGAAATATGTTTGTGGTATGTGAGTGAGTGTAGGTGCCCGTGGAGGCCAGAGGCATGGGATTCCCTTGGAACTGGAGTGAGCTGGCTAATGTAGGTGTGGTGGTTTGAATGAAAATGGCCCCTATAGGACCATAGGGAGTGGCACTATTAGGAGGTGTAGCCTTGTTGGAGTAGGTGTGGCCTTGTTGGAGGAAGTGTGTCACTAGGGGTGGGATTTGAGGTTTTAGAAGCTTAAGTGAGGCCTAGTGGTTCACTGTCTCTTCCTGCTGCCTGCAGATCCAGATGTAGAGCTCTCAGCTCCTCCCCAGCACTATCTCTGCCTGCATGCCGCCATGCTCCCCACCATGACGATAGTGGACTAAACCTCTGAACTGTAAGCCAGCCCAGTTAAATGTTTTCCTTTACAAGAGTTGCCGTGGTCATGGTGTCTCTTCACAGCAGTAAAGCCCTAAGACAGTAGGGATGGGAATCAAACTCAGGTCCTCGGCAACAACAGCAAGTGCTCTTCACCACCGAGTCTTCTCTCCAGTCCCCGCACCACTCTGCTTTCCATAAGGTCTCCGGAGTTGATGTCCTGGTTGGGACAGGTCCCTGGTTCTCTGTCCTTTTGTCCATTGTGAAAGTCGGCTGCGAAGACCTGTTTCTCGGCTTTCCAGCGCCCCCTTGTGACTTCTGGTGAGAAGTGCCTCCTGTATTGCCTTTCACTCCATACCGAAATCTTCACCACAGATAAAGGCTTCTTTGGGGAACATGTCTTTTTGTGCGTGTCTATTATTTTTAAATGGTTTCAATCCTGCAGACCATTTTACAAGAATCATTCAAAAGGTGACGTGCACCTGTAATCCCAGTGGCTGGGACACAGGGATCGAGGGTGGAAGCAAGTTTAAAACCACCCTGATCTCATATTAAGTTCCAGTGAGACCATAAAAAAGTGGGGAGTGATTTCATCAAGATGGCTCAGTGAGTAAGGGAACGTGCTGTCACGCTTGGTGACATGGGGTGATCCTTAGAGCCCACATGACAGACAGAGAGGACCAGTCTCTGTACTTTGTATACCCACATATGCACGACATCCCCGCCCCCACACACAAGTGCACTCATGCATGTACTTCAAAGTAAATGTAAGAACATTTTTAGAAATGGGACTGGAGAGATGGTTCCAGAGTAAAGTGCTTGCCCCATAAGCATGAGGTACTGAGTTCAGATCCCCAGCACCATGTAAAAAGCTAAGCAGGTCAGTGTGTGCCTGGAAGCTCATTGCCGGAAGGTGGAGACAGGAGGATTTGGGAGACTTGCTGGCCAGCCAATCTAGGCAATCTGTGACCTCCAGGTTCAGTGAGAGACCCTGCCTCAAACAAGTGAGATGGGGTTCTGTGTGTGGCTATGTGCAGGTGAGTACGGTTGACCAGGGAAGACAGAAGAAGGGGTCGGATCCCCTGGAGCTGGAGTTACCAGCTGTTACGGGCTGCCCAATGCGGGTGCTGGGAACCGAGCTCAGGTCTGGCTCTTAACTACTGCAATATCTTTCTAGGCCCCAGAAAATGTACCGTTCTAACGTAAGATATTAATAGACACTGTGTGCAGGGAATATGAGAACTTTCTAAGCTTCCTTGTTTTTCTGAAAATATAAAACTATTCTGCAATTTTAAAAAATCAGCCAAATAAAGTTGTTTTTAGAAAAAAGAACTTACTCCACAGCCAAAGCTCGCTTCACCCTCCCTGTGTAGCCTAGGCTGGCCTCAAACTCAGGGAAGTCCTCTCGCCTCAGCCTCCAAAGTGCTTGGATCATCGATGTAAGCCATCATAAAAAAACAAAACAAAACAAAAACCCCAAATAAAACACTGTTTTTAAAGACAAGTCTCACTATTTAGCTCTAGCTGTTCTGGAACTTGTGATGGTGAACATTAGGTTTAGAGCATACATTTACTTGTGCTAGGCTTAGGAAAACAAAATGTTTTTAACGTGTATACTCCGTGAGGAAGTTGCTCCTGTCTTGAATGTTATCTGTCAGGAGGCTGGAAATGGACCACTTCCTGGTGCAACTGGGCTATTCTTAGAAAACTGCTGACTGTTATAAAGTATTTCACTGCTTCAGCTGTTCCTACAAGGTAATGGGTCACAAAATTAAATAAGCTAAGTTCTGCTTTTGTATGAAGCACTTGCTTGGGTGGCTGAGTCACCTGCTGGACGCCTGTTATAAAATCAAGCCCTAGCTGGGCAGTGTGGCAGGCAGATCTCCATGAGTTCAAGGCCAGCCTGGTTGACCGAGCAAGTTCCAAGATAGCAACTTTGTGGTGTTTGCCTTTATAATTCTTTGGCTAACTATAGCTAGGACCTTACTTAGAGAATTCTCTGGTTTGGTCTTGGCCAGTCTCTTTTTAATAAAAAGCCTCTAATTTACTAAAACTAAAACTTGAGTCAGACTGGTGAATCTCTGAACGACCTCAGGCTCACAATGAATTCACTATGTAGTTCAGGCTAGCCTCCAGTTCACAGAGATCCAATTCCTCTGCTGAGTGCTGGGATTAAGGGTATTGTACCACAACACCTGGCTTTGTTCTGAAAATTTTAAATTCAAGGTAGTTGCTGTACTAAAATAAATAAATTAATGAAAATGCTCAGGGACTCCTGTTTCTGGGCTGTGTGGCCTTAATCGGGTCACAGAACCAGCTATGGGCACACCAGAGCCATTTGTTCAAGATAGAAAGACTACAATTCCCAGAGTGCCCCTTGTGGTTGCTCCTGGCAACCACAGAATGCAGACTAACAGAGGCTGAAGTCTGAGGAAAAACTGATCCACTGCTACCAGCCATGGGGCTGGATTACTATGCTGTGCTCCAGGTCACTCGAAACTCAGAGGATGCCCAGATCAAGAAGGCGTAAGTGGGTGGAGTCGGAGCCTGGCTCCTGCTGAGGCAGTCCCACCCTGATGCCCGCCAAACTGCTTCCCTGTGCAGTTTGGGGCAGCAAAGGGGCACCTCTTTCCTCTTGCATACCTTATCCTGGCTCTGGGCTGGTCAGGGCACAGACTGGAAATGCAGACACACCCTCAGTGCACCAGCGGGCTCCCCATGCCCAATCCCCCTGCCCCTTATCTCCTTTTGGGACATGTCTGAATTTCTGGCTATGAAAGGAGGACAAAGGACAATTCAGACCTTCCCCTGAGTCTCATGGAGGTCCCAGGACCGTGACCCAGAAATGACCTGGACAAGTGGATGTTACAGTTTCCATTCTGGTCATCATATGGGTTTTTGTCACTGGCTGATACTCATCTCTGAATACCTCTGTCAAGTCTCAGGGACTTTGTGACAGTCTAGATAGGAGTGTGATGGTACCTGCCCATAATCCCCAAATAGTCCGTGGTCAGCCTGGGCTGTGTGAGCTGCACAGCAAGGCTCTGTTCAAAAAAGCAAAGGAGTGAGTAAGTGTGGTTGGGGCGGGGGACATCTAGGACAGAAATCAGGCTGTATATCTGAAAAAAAGTTTTGGGCAAGAATTTATGGAACCTTCATCTCTTGGGTTGTGCACAGTGCAGGCCATTGTCATGGAGCATGGATTGTTATAAAGGAAATATCTGGTGCTATGTTGAGAGTCAGGAAGTTCCTTGGGAGGCTATCCCGATAATTAAGCCAAAAGACAAGCCTTGAAGGAGGATTCAGGCTCTGCGGTGGGCTGGAGGGGGAGAGGAAAGGCTGAACTTGACAGTTAATTGTGTCATCAAAGGTATGAAATAAAAAGGAAGCACCCGAGGCAACTCAAGGTTTGGGGGTACACTCGCTGCGTGTGTTGAACAAGGGGGTGCTGTTCTGAGAGCTTCCTACCATTGTTTTTACTTAATCCTCAAGTGACCCTGAGAGGTAAATGCCATTGTCATCCCAGGAGCTTGTATGTGACAAATGGAGTCAGAAATCAGACACCATCCCTGCCTGCGTGGGCCAGGGTCTTGTGTGGACTGGAGTGTCCAGTGGGGATAGAGAAAGAAGATAAACTCAGTAAACAATTGAGAACAATTCGATACAGTGGATGATGTCACCCTCTGCTCAGGGCTTTCACTGGCTAGTGATTTATCAAGTGGAAGGTTGCCAGGAGAGAAAGCAAGCAGCCAGTGGGACTCATCAAAGGAATGATTACCGTGGCAAACAGAGAAGCACAGCTTAGTTACTGCAGGACCAACTGCGCTGGCTAGTTTTATGTCAACTTAACACAAGCTAGAGTCACTGGGGAAGAGGGACTCTCAAATGTCCCCACCAAGGTGCATTTTCTTAATCAGTGATTGATATGGGAAGGCCCAGTCCGTTTTGGGTGGTGCCACTCCTGGGTTGGTGGCCCTGGGTGCTATAAGAAAGCAGGCTGAGCAAGCCATGAAGGGCAAGCCAGTAAGCAGCACCCCTCCATGGCCTCTGCATCAGCTCCTGCCTCCAGGTTCCCTCTTGAGTTCCTGCTCTGACTTCCTTTGATGATGGAAGATTTGATTTGATTGTAGAAGAGTAAGATACAACAAGCCCTCTCCTTCCCAAGCTGCTTTAGGTCATGGTGTTTCGGCACAGCACTAGAAACCCGAGACACTAAGCACAGCACACTCAGGCAAATCAACCTTCCTGAACCTGAGCTTCTAATCTTTAAAAACAAACAAACAAACAAACAAACAAACAAACAAACAAACAAACGTGGAGGAGGAGACAGACCAGGGAGACAGGGAGACAGTCCAGTTGGTAAAGTGTTCACTGTATGAGCAGGAGGACCTAGAAGCACATGGAAGAAGCTGTGTTTCGCTTGTAACCCCGACTCTGGGCAGGAGGGGACAGTGGTGAATTCCTGCGGCTTCCTGGACAGTCAGCCTGGAGAGTCCCAGGTCAGCGGGAGACTGTGTTAATAACTGAGGTGGACAGAGGACCAACAGGAGAGGTCGTCCTCTGGTCTCCACACACATGTGTACCTGTACAGTCACACACATACACAGAACACACATTTTTTTTTTAAAGGGCAGGAGTTGTTTCAGTATTAAAATGGGATCAGATGAGACAATGTATATGAAAATGTCCAGAAATCACTGGTAGATGGAAGCGTGTGAGGTAAGAGCAATGAGAGGGATTGCATGGTCTAATGACAGCCCAGACCCTTCCACTGTAAAAGCTTTCAAGGCTTCAGCTACACCGTGTCATGAGACAGGCAGGTCCCTGGCACTTGAGGACCAGCTGCTGTAGTAGAACTTGTGAGCCCCAGGACAGGGAGAGACTCTGTCTCAAAAGAAAAAAAAAGGTGGGAAACTAAAGTTATACACATACAGGCATACACACACTCACAAAATACTCAGCCTTTATAATAAAGTCTCCCTGCTGATTACTGATCATCGAGTTATCAACTTCTTCAGGATTACTCATTTACTCTTTTATTAGCATATATCCATGTGATGAATCCCCTGTTTCATGATGACATTTGCATCACACACACACACACACACACACACACACACACACACACCATTCGTTAGTTTGTTTTCAAGACAGGGCTTTTCTGTGTAGCCTTGGCGATCCTGGAACTCTGTAGACCAGGCTGGCCTCGAACTCACAGAGATCTGCCTGCCTCTGCCTCCCGAGTGCTGGGATTAAAGGAGTGTGCCACCATTGCCCTGCTATTTGTCTGTTTTTGAGACAGGGTCTACATAGCCCTGGCTAGCCTGGAGCTTGCTATGAAGAACAGACTGGCCTCAGGCTCACTGAGATCTGCCTGCCTCTGCCTCCCAGGCATGTACCACCACACCTGGCATCATGCCATACATGTTGAACCATGACTTCATCCTTTCTCTCCCATTCAAGACAGCTGATGAGCAAAGAGATGTTATTGCAGAGAAAAAGTAGGGCCTTGAATCTTAGCTTGTCTTAGATTGTCTGCTGAAGGCAACAGGGAAGTGAAGAGATTCACTAGGAGAGTGATGTCAGAGCATTTTAGGAGAGAAAGAAAAGGGAGAGAAGAGAGAGGAAGGAGGGAAGAAGAAAAGGAAGGAAGGAAGGAGGAAGTCGGGGGAGGGATAGAAGGAGAAACCCATTTGCAGCGTGCGATAGGGTAGAACTGGAGAGGGTTCTTGTGGTTACAGGGAGACATGGTTCTGCCCCAGCTGCAGGAAGGAGAGGCAGGGCAGAGCGTTTAAGGAGAGAAACTGATGAGATTCGGTGACTAATGGGAGTCCAAGACTGTGCTTAGATTTCCAGCTGTGGCACCTGGGGAGAACTGAGGGTCCTGTTTGGGCTGTGCATCTGGCATGCTTGCATTATCTGGGAGAAGACAGTGAAACACAGTGGCACCCAAGTGTCTGCAGCTCAGGGAAGCGGCCTGGTAGGAGATGGGCATCAGCTGTGTGAGAGGTGAGCTCCGCCTGCAGACTGTGAAATGAGGAGAGATGCCATGGAACTCCAGGCGCCTGTGTGGGAGGGCTGGGCAGGGACAGGAGCCCTGATCAGATCCCGCAGGGGCTGTGTGGGCTCAAACTGGGACTGAGTGACTTGGGCATCCGGGCTCGAGGGTTTCTTTCTGCCCTCCCTGCAGCAGCAGGCTTCCTTGCCCACACGCCTCCCCTGCACCTCCTTCTGAAGGGGAGCGAAGCAAGAGGTTAGAGAAGGAGAGGGCGTCCTTACATCACTGCTCCCTTCCTACGGGCTCTCCCCATGCTGCTCACATCTCTGAAATGACAGCCTCGGCTCCTGCCAGGCCATGTCCACAGCCTTCAAGATTCAGTCCAGCTCCCTGCTGTCATGCCTAGAAGTATGGATGGTCAGCATACCCCAGGATGTCTTTGTGATGGATGGTCTCCTGGCCGCATCCTGGTGAATGATCCCTTTGCTAAACTCTCCACAGGTCATCTACCCCATCTCTTCTCTTGATGCTATGTTGCAGGCGTCCCGGGACTGAGTGGTGGGATGGCAGAGAGTAAGTGGGGCAAGACTGAGCACAGGGGTGGAAGAGAGTCCCAGTGGGACCTGAGGGCTTGTCATCCACCTGAGAAGCCTGTGTTGGTCCTGGTCCTCTGTGAAGTAGACACCAAGATAGAATGAAATGTCAATAGTGTATGGCAGGAACCTGTTCTGGGAAGAAGCAGAGAGAGACTGCAGACTTCATTGAAAAGAAAGGGAAGGCGGTGTTAGGTAGAGGGAGCTAAGTGTGGCCTGTGGGGGAATCTTCCAGCCAAGTCGATAGAGGCTATTGTGGTTTGAACAAGAAGAATCCACCCCTTTAAAGGCTCCTATGTGAAAGGCTTGCCTCCTAGCAGGTTGTGCTTCTGGGAAACAACTGGCTTGTGATGGTATAAACTTCATCATTAATTAATTAATTAATGGATTAATCCCTTCATATTGGAATAGGCTCTCACAAGAAGAGGCGGCTCTCTGGAGGTCAGCCTTTGATGTCTTGTCCCCAGACTCCCGCTCTCTGTTCCCCTTCCCTTCCCTCTCCCTCCTGTTTCTCTCTTTCCCTCCCCTCTCCCGTCCCCATTTCCTCCGCCCCCTCCCCCTCTCTCCTCTCCTCTCCCTCTCTCCTCTCCTCTCCCTTTCCTCCCCCACCGCTTCTCTTTCTGGCTCTCCTTCCTGGCTGCCATGCAGGTGAGCAGCTTTGCTCCTGCCATGACGCTCAGCCAGGAAGCAGCAGTACCAGCCGACCATGGATGAGAACTGTTAGCCAAAAGAAGTGTTTCCTCTTTCTAAGTCCCTTTTCTCCAGTACTCTGTCACAGTGACAAAAAGCTAATGGGGGGCCGGCCGCCCTGTGTCTCACAGGTGGACCATCACCAAGTCTCCGCCGCATTAGCTCAGATGTCTAGGCAGCCGCTGTCAGGGCTGCTGGTCAATTGTGCTCTTGCCCCAAGTTCTCTTCCAAAAGATCTGAGCAGCACACCTCACAGCTGCTGGCATCTGTGCCCCTCTCCACGGTTCATAACAAAGCTAGATAGCCAAAGTCCGCCCTGAGCCATGCTCCGGCCCTCCGAAGCAGGTCGGAGGCAAGGGCTTGCCTCACCTCCCTCCTCTAGGTACCGGAAACTTGCCCTGAAGAACCACCCGTTGAAGTCAAACGAGCCGTCTGCACCAGAGACATTCAAGCAGATAGCAGAAGCCTATGATGTCCTGAGCGACCGTGAGTGATGGTGGGGCTGTCTGTCCCCCACCCCTCCAGTAAGACCATTCCTCAGGTTTCTAGGCCATCAGGTTTTCTGCAGAGAACAGTCCAGAGTAAGCAACCATCCTCCCTGCCCAGCATCTGGACAAACAGAGCAAACCAGGCCGTCAGGGGGAGGGGCTGATCGCTCACCCAGCTGAGGCAGTGCCTCCAGCCCGCAGAGAGGAGCCCCCCTGAGGTTCTGAGGAGTTTGCTGGCTGCCGGGCAGAGGGCTGAGGAGGAGCAGGCATTCTCATTTTTCCTGCCCAGGGGCCTCCAGGGACAGTGAGAGCAGAAAGTCTCAGAGAGGCTTAGAGCCCTTAGGAAATCTCTCTCTTTGGATATCAGTTGTGTGGGGCGAGAGTGACTCACCACACAGCGAAGAACAGCCGGCTTCTCTAGGGGCTGGTCTTGGGGGCCCGGCCGGCTTCTCTAGGGGCTGGTCTTGGGGGCCCGGCCGGCTTCTCTAGGGGCTGGTCTTGGGGGCCCGGCCGGCTTCTCTAGGGGCTGGTCTTGGGGGCCCGGCCGGCTTCTCTGGGGGCTGGTCTTGGGGGCCCGGCCGGCTTCTCTGGGGGCTGGTCTTGGGGGCCCGGCCGGCTTCTCTGGGGGCTGGCTTGGGGACTGTGAGCGTGGCTACCATTCACAACAGCTAGACTATGACTTCTCAAGCCCTGACTTTTCAGGACTCTAAAATTTGCAAGTTCAGAATTCTTAGATTCTAAAATTTTAAGGTTTTAGAATTCTAGTCTCCCTCTCAAGACTGAGCTGGGCCAAACCTAGCTGACCTTCATTCTCCCAGTTCTTCTCCAAGACCCAATTCAGGCAATTTTTTCTCATTGCTTTTCTGGGCTGTCTGGCCACCCTACAGACTCTGTAGGATGGATGGACGACTCTAAACCCACACAGAGCGACACTGACGCTCTAACTTCCAGACACTTGCAGGCAGCAGGCTGCAGGAGATAAGGCTGTCCCTTGCCCACCACCTTCCCCAGCCCTCCCACTGTCTCCCTGCCGCTCCAGTCACACGTGCCCTGGATCCCTCCTCAAGGTCACATGTGTCCACAGCTGTGAAGAGAGGCATCTATGACAAGTTTGGTGAGGAAGGCCTGAAGGGCGGGATCCCTCTGGAATTTGGATCCCAGACTCCATGGACAACGGGCTATGTCTTCCATGGCAACCCTGAAAAAGTGTTCAACGAGTTCTTTGGGGGAGACAACCCCTTCAGTGGTAAGAATTCCACCCTACTCCTTGCCTCACTGGGAAAGGACAAAGCTGCAGAAAATACCTTTCTTGGTGGTTATGTTGGTTGCTTTTTATTTATTTTGTTTGCATTATTATTATTGTTGTTGTTGTTGTTGTTATTATTATTACTGAAACATGTATCCCAGGCCAGCCTTGGAGTCGATGTTTAGCCAAGAGTGACATTAAACTCCTGATCTCCTGCCTCCCAAGTGCTGGGATTATAGGCATGTGCCACCATGCCCGATTTGCTTTTTTTTTTTTTTAAATTTCAGATTTGTTTATTTTATGTGTGACAGTTTTGCCTATAGGAATGTGCACACGTGTGTGCTTGGTGCCCGAGGAGGTCAGAATAAGGCATTTGATCCCCTGGAACTGGAATTAGGGGTGGCTGTAAGTCACCATGTGGGTACTGGGAGCTGAATCTGGATTCTCTGCTAGAGCAACAGTGCTCTTAACTGCTGAGCCATCTCTGCAGCCTCCTGGGTTTGAGCTCGTTCTGTAGAGCAGGTAGCTCCAGATTCATTTTGTAGTCGAGCTGGCCTTGCTTGAATCCATGGCAATCCTGGTTTAGCCACCCGAGTGCTAGGATTACAGGTGTGACTCACCACATCCAGCCTGGTTTTGTCTCTTTGAGAAATAAGCACAGGACAGGGAAGGAAAAAAGATTGTTTATTTATTTATCCGAGGCAGGATCTCTCTCTGTAGCCCAGGCTGACCTCAAATTCTCCAGTCTCCCCACTGCTGGGATCACACATGTAAACCACCACACCAAAATTCAAGCAGAGCTTCCTGAGGATATTCTAACCCTCCGTGTCCTTTCCTCTCCCTGATGCAGCTGCTCGCTGTTAACATCCTTCATGCCCTTCTGGAGCTCTTCTCTGCCTTTAAAAATAGTCTGTGGTGCTGAGGATTGAAATCAGGGCCTTGTGTAGTCAGGGCAGTGATTCTCAACCCGTGGGCCATGACCCCTTTGACAAACCTCTATCTCTAAAAATATTTACATTACAATTCATAACAGTAGCAAAGTTAGAGCTACAGAGTAACAACGAAAATAATCTAATGGTTGTGAGTACAACGTGAAGAACTCTATCAAAGGGTCACAGCATTAGGAAGGTTATGAGCCACTGCCCTAGGCTAAGACTTTATCGTGGAACTACCTCCTTGGTCCTTTTTAAAACCGAACTTTTACTACATGTATTTACAGTGTGTAAATCAGAGGACCACCCTCAGGCGTCAGTTGTCTTCTTCCGCCTCGGGCACTGGTGACAAGTGCCTTTAGGTGACAGCCATGCCACTGGCTCCCAGCCATCATAGCCCCAGCCATCATAGCCCCAGCCATCATAGCCCCAGCCATCATAGCCCCAGCTACTGCACATTCCCTACTGTTGATGGTCGATTCGCCATCTAGCTTGACGTATTCATTCTGTGGTATTAACCATGAGGGACAGGGTACGTAACATCCAGCTCTGACTACAGAGTTCAAAGGGCCTCTCACTCCACAGTCTACAAAGGGCCCCACATCTAGCAATATATCATAGTGACCAAGGCCACAGGTTCTGTGGCCAAGTGGTCCTGTGGTATAGGTCCCATTTTCATTACTCACTAGCTGTGGAGCCAAGAGCATTTTGCAGAGCCCGATTCACAGCGGACTCTCCTGTAAACAGAAGTTTCTGTCCCACCAGCAAACCACGCAGGACACAGAAGCCTCCGGCTACACTCTCTCAAGGTTTAGCTGTTGCTCATCTTAATGGTATAGGCAGGGCAAGCGTTACCCCTTACCCCGAAAAGAGACTGAAAAACTGAGTTCCAAAGGATTACAGTTCTCCAAGCAGATTGGGAAGGGTATCTGTCTCTCACTGCAATCGGGCTAAAGGCAAGGGCATCAGGCAGGCTTTTGGATGGAGGGCAGGCAGGGTAGGCGAGGTTGAGGGAAGGAGCTTGAGGCATGCTGGTGACCACTCACAGTTGCCGTGGACCACCAAGTCCTTCTTCCTATCAGCTAGTAACTCCAGACAGCTTGAGTCTGGTTTGCCTAGAGCCGTCATGGGAGTGAACAGAGAGGGGCCAGTAGGGCCTGGGGAAGGGTGAAGTGGACAGGCAGTTCTGACCCAATCTGCCTGAATGGAATCTTCTCTGCACTACCAGGATCTCCCACTTAGAGCGATGCCTCTGTTCACTCGGCAGGAACTGCCAGCAGCACCTTGCTCTGTCAGAGTCCCAGGGAGCACTGGGGCCTGCAAGCCTGATGCTCACTGGTCTGTAGCTAAGGGTAGCTTCTTGAAGCCAAGTGTGGTGGCTCACACCTGTCATCCCAGCATGCAAGAGACTGGGGCAGGAGGATTGCCTTGAGTTCAAGGCTAAAACCAAAATGAAACGAAACAAGCCCTTGGTGTGGCACTGAGGGGTGGGAATATGATGTGCTGAGTCCTATTCCTGGGGCAGTAAAGAGATTCAAGGGAATACAGGGATAGGGACACGTGTGTGTGTGTGTGTGTGTGTGTGTGTGTGTGTGTGTGTGTGTGTGTGTGCATGCGCGTGTATGTATGTGTGTGTACCTGTCAGTCTATCTGTCTGTCATCTGTCATCTGTCTGATCTGGCATTTGGACTTCATTTCTGTTACTCATCTTCCTATCTCCTTTAGAATTTTTTGATGCAGAAGGAAATGATATAGATTTGAATTTTGGGGGGCTTCGGGGCCGAGGAGTCCAGAAACAAGACCCTCCAATCGAACGAGACCTCTATTTGTCCCTGGAGGACTTATTCTTTGGCTGTACCAAAAAAATTAAGATCTCGCGAAGGGTGAGTACTCACCTTGCTCCTCTTCGAAGGTACCACCTAACCCTACAAACCTCCCTGTCACCTCCCCGCCCCCACCAGGAAACTTGGCGATCCTTTCTGATGGAACCATCGGCTCTCAGACCAAGAGACTCAGCAATTTTAGATTTCAGAATTCTAGAATCTGAAATTTGAAATGAGTAACAGAGGGGATTCACCCTTCTTTCTGGTACTGAAGTCACCTCTACAGCCATCTAACGGGGACAGGATCCTTCCCTTTTCAGTCCAGAGGAGTAGATGTGGGTGCAGTCGTCTATGAATTTCATTTCAGACCACATCCTGAGGAGAGTGTGCATGGCCACTCCAGGGCGGGCCGGGAGGTGGGCTGGGACAGTCTCTAAGGTGACGGCTTAGGGAAGACCCTTGTAAGTAGCTGCTGCAGCATTCAGTCTTTGGCCTGACCCCGACCTGTGGTCCAGCCCTCTTCCTCCCCTTTGCCTGGGGGAGATGCCCATTGTGGCCATGCTTTCCAAAGGCGGCACTGTGGGCTCATGGGATTGGGGACATGATGGGGGCATGCTTTGTGTGAGGTTCAATATCTTGCCTTCTGAGAGGTCTGCTGCACTCTTGTGACTGGCCTCCTCTTTTCTTCAGAGAAACCAATAACTTCCTAGAAACTGAAGTCTGGGTCTCTAACGGTCTTGTACTAGACAGTGAGGGGCCGTGGAGCCTGGGGGAGGGGAGGGAGGACTTTGGGATTAGTTCAGACTTCTGGGATTTGGAGAGAGGCACCTTTCACTGTGTTCCTGTTGGTGACTGGTGTCTCAGGCCACAGTCTGAGGACATGCCTTGCCTTCAAGAGCCACAAGCTCTCAGATCCAGTGGCAATGGGAATGGCTCTGGCAGTCCGTCCTCACTGCTACGGGTACTATCGGAGCACGGACTCCACAGAGCCTACTCTGAGCCAGCTCCCCACCCCCACCCCTATTGCCCTAGGTGCTAAACGATGACAAGTATTCCTCCACCATCAAAGACAAGATCCTGACAATCGACGTGAGGCCTGGGTGGAGGCAGGGCACACGCATCACCTTTGAAAAAGAAGGGGACCAGGTGAGAGGGAGAGAAGCTGGCTGAGGTCAGTCTTTAGGTTCTAGTTGGGGGTGCTGAGAGGGAAGAAGACTATGGTTTTTCCTGTCGCCATATGTTGTGTGATATCTTGTTTGTGTTCTGACAAATAAAGCTTGCCTGGAGATCAGAGGGCCAAACTAGCCATTAGCTTACCATAGAGGCCAGGCCGTGGTGGCACACACCTTTAATCCCAGCCCTTGGAAGGAGGAAGCAGGAAGATCAGGAGTTCAAGGCCACCCTGGGCTACACGAGATTGAAGCAGTCTAAAAGAGAAACAGAGCCAGGTGGTGGTGGCTCACACCTTTGATCCCAGCACTTGGGAGGCTCATGTCTTTAATCCCAGCACTAGGGAGGTGGAGACAGGTATATAAGGCGGTGGAGACAAGATCTTGGCCCCCCTCCCGCCCCAATTCAGTCTGAGATTTCATAGAAGTAAGAAGTTTCTAGTGGCTGCTGCTCTGCTTCTCTGATCTCCAGGCAAGCTTTACTTGTCAGAGTACAAACAAAATACCATACAACACCTACAAAGCTCTGGTCTAGTAGAGTGAGATGGTCTCTAGAGTCCCATCCCAAGGACAGAGCCTCGAAATGCTTCTGTGAATGCATCTTGGGATTATTACCATTTTACACAGTGGGAAAACTGAGGCCCCAAGATGGAAGGGCCCTGCTCAAGGTAAGAACACAAAAAGCACCGGCGGTGGTGGTACACGTCTTTAATCCCAGCACTTGGGAGGCAGAGGCAGGTGGATCTCTGTGAGTTCGAGGCCAGTCTGGGCTACAGAGGGAGTTCCAGGACATCCAGGGCTACACAGAGAAACCCTGTCTCAAAAAGCCAAAACCAAAACCAAAACAACAACAACAAAAAACAAAACAAAACAAAAAAATCCTCAAAAAACTAAAAGAAGGGCATGGGGACATGTTCCTACCACTCAAGAATGGAGACCTGGACTTGATCCTCAGCACCAGTGGTGGGGCAGGCACTGCTGTAGTCCCAGTGCTGGCAAGGAAGAGAGACGGAGTCTCCTCGCGGTTTACTGGCCAGCCAGTCTAGCTGAACTGGTGCGCTCCAGGGTCAGGACATAGGGTCAAAAAACACGATGGACAGCAGTTGAGGAAGACACCGGTGTGAGCTTCTGGTCCCCCAGCACATACATGAGTATGTACACACACACACACACACACACACACACACACACACACACACACACACACTCCCCTCCAGTGTTCTTGGGTAGTAATCCTCAAGAAAGTCCAAGGAGAGAGGCCACTCAGAAGCATTTCATTCATAATGATTTGAAATTAAAACACTTATTTGTGGAAACCATCAAATTATTGTGCTAGGGATGCTGAGTCCTTATGTGCTGAGATGAAGTGGAGTGATGGAGAGCTCAGAGCCGAGAGAGACGAATTCCCTTGGCCATACCCGCCCTCTTTCTCACCTGTAAAACACCTGCTTCCAACTATCACCCTTCAACTTGGTTCACTGGGAGTCAAAGCTACCCAGGAGGCTACGGCAGGGGGATCACTTGAGCCTAGGAGTTCAAATTCAGCCTTGACTTGGTGATTATGTCAACTTTGGTGACATAGTGAATCCCAGGCTATTCTGGGCTACCAGAGCAAGACCCTGCCATAAGCAATCATACAAGCAAACAGATACCCAGTGCCAACATCTCCCGCTCCGGGCAGCGTTTCCCAACCTCCCCACGAGGCCCAGGGTCTCCTCAGAGCCCAGACTCTGGGCCTCCCTTTATCCTGGCCTTGAGATTACTGGGGAATCACTGTCGGGCTGATTCTCACACTGGGAGCTGCAGCTGGCCCCACTTTCTGTCTGCAGTGGCCAGAAGAGAGGTTGGTGTCAGGGTGCCTCACAGAAGCAGAGAAATCACTGCTGAGCTACTGTCAGGCAGGGAAGCTGTCTGGCCCTCAGCTCAGTGTCCAGCTGTCACACAGGGAAGTCCCTGCCCCATACCACTGAGGACGTTTACTTTGGGTGTGCTCCTCAGTAGAGAAGTGCTCTGGGAGTGGGGAGTGCTCCGGGTCGGCTTCTCTAGGGAGTAGTCCTAGGCCACACCGAATGCCTCCTCTAGAAAAGTGGGTGTAATTCCCCATTGCGCAGGGGAAGACCTGGAGGCAAGGAGAGGCAGACACTTGGCTAAGTCATAAAAGCAATAAAGCTGTTACTCCTTGGCTTTCCCTGCCCAGGGCCCCAACATTATCCCGGCTGATATCATCTTCATCGTAAAGGAGAAGCTGCACCCTCGCTTCCGCAGGGAGCTCGACAACCTCTTCTTCGTGTACCCCATCCCTTTGGGCAAGGTGAGTGGGGACGGTGCAGAAGAAGGCATGGGGACCCAGACTGAACCCCACTTGCAACAGCTTAGGCTTCTTCTTCCCCAGCCAACTTCTGAAAGTCACAGGAACCCACAGCACACGTCTCCCTCCTTGGCACTGGGTGGATCTGTGTAACTATTCCTTCTCACCCACCTCCTCATCTTCCACACTGTCCTGATCCTGCTGCTGTCCCCACTGTCTCAACTTACCCAGCTGGTACTTGTCAAGGTACTGCTGTTGACACATTATTGGCACTGCAGGCCTCAGGGTGAGCACACCTGCCTGGTTGGGGCACTTTCATACCTGCCCACCTCACTCCGGAGGCTCTTCAGCGGCTCTGTGGCCTTCCTCCCACGGAGCTTACACTCTGCATCACCAATCTGACCTGCCTGCCACACTTCAGACTAGAAGGCAGGTCACAGCTCACTCACAAGTAGCTCCTGAACAGCCTTTTGCCTCCCTGGTGTCCAGCTCAGGGTTGGAACCCAAGTAGGCTCCTGAATGCTTTCTAAATAGAACGGCTGTGGTGACACTCTGCACACACACCTCTTGTTCCAAACTCCTCCAGGCTCTCACCTGCTGCACCGTGGAGGTGAAGACCCTAGATGACCGTCTGCTCAACATCCCCATCAACGACATCGTCCAGTGAGTCCATCCGCCTAGTCACAAGAAAGGGTGGGCTGAGACTTGGAGCATGGAGCTGCGCAGGCTGCACCCACAGAAGGGTCTCCCTCAGGCTGAAACTCAAACCCACCCTCCCCTCTGGCTGAGCCGGGGGCTGTGCTCACCCTACAAAAGGAATGCCTTTCTCTAATATGTGTGAAGCCCCGTAGAGGCGGGGGAACCCCATTGTCGGCCACTCTCTCGCCTCCGTCCCCCAAACGTCTCATCAGAGTGTGCAGCAGTAGCCCCCAAGTCTTTTACCTAGAAAGGTCCCAGAGAGGGAAGGTTTGACTCCGCCCCCAGAGTCTGCTCTGCTCCTTAGGGAATGTTGCACAATTCCTGGGGTGTGATGTTCAGAACAAGCCAGTCTCTGCTCCCACCTGTTCTGGTCTGTGAGACCTGTCCACGCACTGGGAAGCTGTGGTAGCAGCCCATTCCTGTGGTCCTGTGAGGTGGGGGGGTGCGGACTCACTGGACACTCTGAGTCTCCTATGATCCTTTCTTTCATCCTTCCCTCTCTCAGCCCTAAGTACTTCAAGGTGGTGCCGGGTGAGGGTATGCCACTGCCTGAGGACCCTACCAAGAAGGGGGATCTCTACATTTTCTTTGACATCCAATTCCCCACCCGCCTCACACCCCAGAAGAAGCAGATGCTACGCCAGGCGTTGTTGACCTAATTCTGGGGCACCTGGACAGGAGCAGGGATGGAGAGGACTAGCTGGGCCTCACCCACTCCCACTCGCTCCACCCCCACAGCCCGTGAAGATGGGGAAGCATGAGACCTTAGGCCGATACAATAAAGATTCCTTTCCTATCCTCTATGGCCTGGAGTGTGCTGGAGAGAAGCTTCCTGCTCCATCTTCCTGTAGGCCCTCAAAAAGTTAGGCACCTCGGGCCCCATTTTGGCTTCTTAGGCATGGACCGGCCCTGTCTAAGGTCCCTCTGCTCTTGACATTTCGCAACATGAGTCTGTAGAGGGAACCCTCCCTCTATGGACTGTCCTGTCTTGAGAAACAGAGAGACAGGAAAAGCCAAGTACAGAAAGCCAACACTGCACTCTGGTATCCATGACTAAGCTGTCACTAGGACCTTAGGCCACTCTGTACAGACTCACAAGCTCAGTTAGAGTCACACCAAGAACGCAGTGCCTGAAGAGCTCTGCTCTACTTTGGGCTCTGGTTCCGTGTCTGTGAGACGGGTCTCAGGCTACCTCTGGGCCAGTGGTCTGGGAGGCATGCCCTTGGGCTCTGTCCAGGTCTGCCCCTGACTCTTGCATTGGTTACTAACTCATCTTGTTAGTAGAGCTTACACCCTGCCTACAGGTGTGAGGACTGGGGTCACTGGTGTGAAAGCTCTTGGTAGGCTCATGGTTAGATTACAGAGAGGGTCACAACATCATTGCCCAGGTGGCCTGGAGGAGGTCCGACTTCTGGTGCAGCCAGGGCTGGGTACCCCACACAGGTACTTTAAAGTCGTCAAAACTGTGTTCCTCTTCCTGTCTGGGGTTTGAGTTTAGGCTGTGATAAGGTCTAGGCTCATGGGCAGCAACCAGGTTCAATGGCTTCCGAAATGTGAGGAAAAAAAAACCCAGATTATCTACATTGCTTAGAATTCTGCCATTCACTGTGCTATGTTAGCTTAAGGATTTTTCCTTTTGACTTTTCAAAAAAAATTTTTTTTTGTTTGTTTTTCAAGATAGGGTTTCTTTGTGTAACCCTGGCTGTCCTGGAACTTGCTTTATAGACCTGGCCTTGAACTCACAGATCCACCTGCCTCTGCCTTCTGAGTATTGGGATTAAAAGCATGAACTACTACACCCAGTTTTTGTCCTTTTAAATTTTAAGGCAGGGTTTCAGGTAGCTGAGGCTGATCTTGAACCCCTGGTCCTCCTGCCTCAGCATTCCACACACTGGATTATAGGCATGTGCCACCATGGCCAACTGAAAGACTTTTTGTTCACTTTTAAAAGTGGGTGTTCAGTTCTTGGCAAGTGTTTTGTCTTTGAACCTGTTCAGTCTGGTCCCTGCTGGCCCCAGACCTCTGGGCTTAAGTTACCCTACCGCCTGCAGTCAGTCATCTTTGAACCACCACGAAGGCAGGAAAACCTTGAGACAGGTTAAGGGTGGTGGTGCATGCCTTTAGTCCCAGTGTTCAGGATCTCTGAGTTTAAGGATAACCTGGTCTACAGAGTGAGTTCCAGGATAGCCAGGATTATACAGAGAAACCCTGTCTCAAAAAACGAAACTAAGAAATGAGACCTAGCTACCATACGGGCACTGGGTCTGGAACCCAGGTCCTCTGCGACAGTAGCTAGTGTCCCTGACTCCTGAGCCGTTTCTCCAGCCCCGGGGATCCATGTTTTACAGTAAAGATTTCAACCCTTCCATAATGACCCGTGGAACAGATGTCGGAGTGGATCACTGCCCTCTGAGGGACCGACAGAAGGTGGTTGTAACTGCCTGCTCTGGGGGCAAGCCTCCAGCCCTATAGGGAGGTTGTGGAAGTAGGACTCCCTGCCTTCTCTAAGGCCACTGCTGCTGACCCTCCTGGAGGGCTCTGTGGGAAGCCTGGCTTCCACCAGATCTTTATGAGATCCCTGTCATCTCAGGACCTGGGCTACCTAGGGAGGCAAAGCAGGGCTTATCACACACCCACTCATATTACTGAGGCTTCTGGTAGATTTTTCAGTGAATGCCCCCCCCTTTCTCAGGTCATCTGATGGCATTCCCCATCGTAATTCCAGTGGTCTCACATCCACACCACATGTCTGAAGACACTGCTGGCAAAGGAACCAGCTGACATACTGCGTCCCCCACTTGTCCCGTCTGTTAGCAGTTGGTAGACATGCCTAGGGTAGTAACTGTTCCCCGAAGGACTTAGAGTGGCCAGAACTCCATTTGTTGTGTCCTTGTGTGGGGAAGCAAAGAGCACCAGGCTGCACTCCCGGCCCACCCCCACTCTGGCTGGATTTCTCAGAAGCTGAGAACTGGGGGCACTCTGGGAGACAGTCTAACAGACTGGCCTCTTACCAAGCATGGGGAAGGTCTAGCCTTCTAGCTCTGATCCCAGCCTGCTAGGGTGGAGGGGCAGAAGCCACAGCAGCTTTAGGCTAGAAGGACATCCTGTTGTCTGGGTCCGACTTCACAGCGGCCAGACTCAATTCCCCAAGGACCCTTGGCACTGTATGTCTTGTCTTGGCCCTCACCTGAGACAGGCATAAGATGGCTGAAACCTGTATAAGATGGGCCTTGGGGACTTAACAGGCCCAGACTTGTTCTGGGACCTCACAGCCCCTGCTCCTTGAAAAGTAGCCCTGCCTCACTCTCCTGCCTGAGGACAGCTGGAAAGAGGACAAAGTGACATCCCCGGACAACCTAAGCCTTGGCTGGTTGCCAACCTTGGGAGAGGGTAAGACTTCCAAGAGAAGTCAGATATGGTGGCTGTAATCCCAGCTCTTGGGAAGCTGAGGCAGAATTGTCATGAGTTCCAGACCAGCCTGGGCTACAGTGTGAGACCCTGTCTCAAACATCAAAACAGAACAAAATCCCTACAGGCTGATGTTTTCCAGGGGGCCTGAGCTCAATCCTTCAAGGGGTCAGGCCTGCCCTGCCCCCCTGGTTCAGAGCATGCCTCAGGGTGTGATTATTGTTAGGGACAGCCTCACTTGCCCTCAGGTCTATGACATGGGGAGGTGGGTTACTATGTGTGAAATAGAGTAAATCAAGCCCCAAAGAATGGAAGGTTCTGGAGTTTCTCTACATCTCCCAACAAGTTGATGTGGAGGGACACAGGTACTTTCACTGTGCGGATCAACAGGCCTGGCCAGTGTGGGTGGGATGGCAGTTCTAGAGCGTCAGGTGCTGAGTGACAGCTTACAGGGCCCACGAGGGCGGGGCGGGCAAAGGCTCTGCTGTCTCCCTCGGCTGTTCCACCGTTACCTCAGCCTAGGCTGCATCTGGAGGAATGGACTAGATTCCCCACGAGCCCCTCCCCCGATGCTGGAGGTGGAATGTGGGTCACATCCCTTTTCAAAGTCACAGGAAGGGTCCTCCCCTGCCTGCCAAGGTGCTGAAGAGGCCCATTGGCCCAAGACCTCTATACACAGCTTATGAGAGATAGAAGACACCACGGTTGAGCTTGCTTTATGGGCGAAGGCTGGCTGAGCTGGGCTGGGGATAAAGACAGGGGTCTGGGTTTAACTGTTAAAATGACTAAGGGCTTGGGGTCTTGGCTGGTGTCAGGCATTCTCACTGTGGGGCCATCAGCACTGAGGCACAGGGAGATGAGGCGGGAAGAGAAGGGAGGTGAGGGAAACGAAGGACCGGGAAGTGGGGCTGGGCAGAGGATGAAGGAAAAGGCAGGGCAGGGCAGGGAAGGGAAGCGGGGTCCAGGTCTGCAGCAGGCGGTGCTCAAAAGGGAGACTCCCGGGACTCGTAGGCAGCCATCAGGGCCCTTTTGAGCTGCTCATAGGTCACAAACATCACTACGTTCCAGGACCCCAAGCGGAGGAAGGAAGGCATGAACCTAGAGAGAGAAAACACAAGTCATGGAGGTACCTCCACCCCCTGCTTCTACCACTGGGCCTAGCCAGCCAGCCAACCCAAGGACTCTCTCAAAGGAGACTGAGAGGATCTGGTGAAGAGCCCCACAGCTCTGTGCCCAAGAGCAAAAATCCCGAGTACCCAGCTCACTAGTTCTGCTGTGCTGGGGGCAGAACCCAGTGCCTGCTAGGCAAGCACTCCACCACTGAGCCATCCTACCCCCAGCCCGAACCCCCACTTTGACCTCTAAAAAACAGAGGTGACAGCAACTATGGGATGTGTGACATGTGGCTGCATCTCACTTCCAGGGGGCTCTCTCCCTCCTGTAAGGCCTGGAGTTGGGTGTGGGGGGGGATCAGCGGCTCACCCCTTGTAGAAGGCTCGGGGCCCCTCCTTCCGGAGCATGGTAAGGGCACAGTGGCCTGCGCTGTGGTACTGGCCCAAGGCAGAGTTCATGTATCTCGTCTTGACCACATCGACAGGGGAGGCGATGACCGTGGTGCAGAAGCCCGCCCCGAAGGCGGAAGTGAAGTGGCAAGGGAGGTCATCTGCCACAAAACAGCAGGAAAGGCTGTTAGCCTCCCAGCCCTCACCCATCACTGCAGAGGGAAAGGCTGTTAGCTCTCCCAGCCCTCACCCGTCACTGCAGAGGGAAAGGCTGTTAGCTCTCCCAGCCCTCACCCATCACTGCAGAGGGAAAGACTGTTAGCCTCCCAGCCCTCACCCATCACTGCAGAGGGAAAGGCTGTTAGCTCTCCCAGCCCTCACCCGTCACTGCAGAGGGAAAGACTGTTAGCCTCCCAGCCCTCACCCGTCACTGCAGAGGGAAAGGCTGTTAGCTCTCCCAGCCCTCACCCGTCACTGCAGAGGGAAAGGCTGTTAGCCTCCCAGCCCTCACCCATCACTGCAGAGGGAAAGAGTTTTAAGGAGAGAGCTTTTAAAGACACAGATAGCAGCTGGGATCTCTTAGGAGGACTTAAAAGATTCTTTTGGCCAATCTAGCCTGTTTTTCTTTGTGCAAAGTGGGGTCTTCATCCCCACTTTGAATGCTGAATTTGAATGGTAAGAAATATAAACTCTATAAGCAAAAGGCTAAGAAGATGAAAAGATGTGGCCTTCAGGGAACTAGACAGTTCTTATTGACCCTAACATACCTGTCATGAGGTTGGCCTTCAGGAGAGTATCCTTGATGAGGTCATAGGTCACCAGCTCAGCACAGTTGACAATGGCATTACGGGCGACATTGGGAGAGGTCCCTGTAGAGGGAGGAGAGCGTGTGTGAGCCCAGGGTATGGGAGAGGGGAGGGGAGGGCAGGGAAGCCAACACCCAGCACACACCTTTCCAGAGGCCCCGGATCCCCTCCTCTCGTGCGATGGTCTTGTAGGCTTCCACAGTGCTCTGGTATCTCCTACCACTGCCAGCCCGGGCCTGAGCCTGGAAGCGCACCTTTACCACATCGGTAGGCTGGGCCACAGCGACAGCCAGGGCACCTGTGGTGCTACCTGCCAGGAGACGGCTCCCGATGCCTGCATCTGTGGGCGCACAGGGGGTCAGTGGCCAGCATGGCGCGCACTCAGGTATACCACACTCTTGCCCGACCGCCATGCCACTAGACCACTCTTGCTCTACGAAGCCCTCACAGGGGTATAACAAGGAGCAACACAAAACGGAGGCAGTCCTTTCTCAAATGTGTTCGTTTAAGCTACTTGGCAGCCTCGGAAAATCAGTCAGTCCCATTTAACAAATGTGAAACCCACGACCAAGAGAAGTGACTTCTCCTAGCAGAACCGGACTTGAGAGGCAGGCTCTCAGCCGAGCTCTACCTCTCCTACAGTGTGATCCTGGGAAAGGCATCCTTGTCTTCGGTGCCCAGTTTCCTGACCTTAGGAAGGTATGGTGATACATCCTTGTGATGCCAGCACTTGGGAGGCTGAGGCAGTGAACTCACGGCCATGTGAACTCCAGGCCAGCCAGGGCGGTATAGTGAGACCCTGTCTCAACTCCCTCCCCTCCAAGGAGGGCACATTTAGGAGATGAAAGAATGCTGGCTGAGGGGGCCAGAGGGTGTGGCTGTCGTCTCTCCATTGTGCCCTTGGCCCAGTCCCTCCCCCATTTCAAGCCTTAGTTTCTCTGTCTGTGACCCAGGAGGCCACTTACTGCCATGGTGGTTGTGAGCCTATCAAGGGCTCATACCCTGCTCAGAGCTGAGACAGCCCTGGTGCTCAGATAACAAGGAACCGGGGTCACTTCCACTCCTCCGATCCTCCCAGGGGTCTTGGGAAGCCTAAGGGAGCCATTCAGCTATTCAGACTAAGGCCCACTCATCCGCTGTGTCCTGGCTGCACACTCACGCTCCGAGCCCTTGGTGTAGAACTGTTTGACAGAGTCGTAGAGGCCGATGCGGACAGAGGCAAAGCTCATCTGGCGCTGCAGGCCGGCGACCAGCCCGTTGTAGAGGCTGCGGGGGCCCTCGGTGCGCACCATGGTCAGGATGGTACCCAGCACGCCGCGGTACTGGGCGTTGGCTGCGGTGCGCACTAGCCCTTGACTTTCTCCTTGGATCTGAAAGGCCAAGATGGAGTGGCTGTGGGCACAGGCAGATGGTTCTGCCATCTCCTGCCAGCTCTAGGCTCCTCATCACCCCCGAGGAGGCTGACCCGGGGAGGGAGCAGATTAGGGAGCACCAGGAGTCTCCTGTCATCCTCACCTGCAGCCGGACTTTGGCAGTATCTAGAGGAAAGGTGATGAGATCCGCAATGCAGGCGGCTGTCCCAGCTCCCAGGAACTTCACGGTGGCTGTAGGGGGCACATCTGTGGCCTTGAATCCAACCATGATTCTGATTTCCTTCTACCTCCCAGAAGATGGAGAAAAATTGGAGAAGTGGGAGCCTTCAATCAGCAAGACGAGACAGAGGAACTCTGCCGGAATCTAAGCCAAAAGAAGAGAAGAAGCCCTTCAGTCACAGCATCCCCTGGCCTCGCTCCCTGCTCACCACTACCTACCCCTGCCTAAAGGCACCAAGGAGGTCTCAGGGGTTCCAGGAGGGAAACCCTGGGAGAGCTCCAAGAGTAGTCAAGTGGGGTCTGGGAAGCAATTCCTGCCAAGGAGCCGAGATTCTGTGAAGGGCTTCCTCTTATTTAGTGCAGGGACTATGGCTTCCGGGTCATCCTGAGACCGCCTCACAGCCACCGACCGGCTCCCGATCTGCTGACACAGACTGCAAAGAGCAGGGCCACATTCCCGTTCTGTGGGTCTATCCCCAGGGCTGACAGAAGTGAGGGAAAGCTCTGCCAGAGCAGGACCTGGCAAGCCAAACCCCACAGGCTTTTGTCCTGGGTTCCTAGGCAGGGGAGGTTCGGGCTGGTATGTAATTACTGAAGGAAGGAAGACATGTTAATTCCATCCTTGCTAGCCCCCACAGCTCAGGCCCTCTGCGTCCCCAGGTGCAGGTTCACAGAGGTGCACTGCCCACCCTCTCCAGGCTCACTGGCAGGCACAGGGCAAGGCCAGGAGACCCGGGGCAGCCAGGAGGTCTGTTTGTTTTCTCCCAGTGCAGGGAAATCCTCAGTTCTCGGGGGTGGGATGGGAGGTGCAGGTCACAGCTGCACAGAGGACATAGATACAGGAAACCTGAAGCTCCATTTTGTTCTGAGAGTTGGAACACCACCCTCCTCACTCACTGCCCCAGGAGGAAGTGAGCCCAGCTCCCAGTGGGGGAGGGTGACCTGCTTCTTCGCCCTGCTCTCACTTCTCTGATTTCATTGGAGCAACCGCTCGGAGGCCAGCTTGATTGGCTGCCTGTGTTACCAGGGCTCAGGAGGAGAGCCCCGGCTGGAGGAGGGAGGATGTGGTGGTAGTCACCTGTGAACACAGACAACCATGGAAACAAAACAGCTTGGGACAAACAGGGCCATCAGAGCGACTCCCCAGAACAACGGGTTCAAGAGCACCTCTGGGGCAAAGCCAGATTCACGTGCCTTTGAGTCTCGGCCCCTGGGGCTCAGCGAGACAGGAATCAAATGGCAAATTGTAAGGGTGGAGGTGCTTCTCGACTCCCCAGGGGGGACACCTCCTTCTCCTCCTCGGCTGTGCTCCACGCTTTGACTCCACTGCTCCTACACGCACAGAACCCTGAGAAATCCTGAGAGCAGACCGGGAGGCAGCTGCCCTCCCTGTTAGACGAGGAAGCTCAGAACCATGTCTGCGGGCTCCAAAGCTGCTCCGTTTGTTCTGATCTGTAGTGCCTCTCTCCTCCTCTCCTCCTGTTTTCTCAGTGCCAGGCTCTGGTGGGGCCCTTCACAACGGAAACCCTTTCACGCCCATTAAACAGTTCTGAGAGGCTTTTGAACAGACCTCTTCTAAGCATCAGTGACATGAGGCATGAGCCCACTGCATTTCGGCCTGATCTCAAGCTAAGGGGAGCGTGGTGTGAAACCCAGAAAGATGAAGTCTCAGTTGCTGTCCAAACCAAAAACATGTGGCTCGGCCGCCATTGTGAATGCTGCTTAGGGGTTTCCAAAGGTCAGGCCCTTGAGGGTTGGGTATAGAGGCAAAGATCATCTGTACTAAAGCTCCTACTACAAGTAAAACCCAGGCCTAGAGAGTTAACCGTGCGAGGCATGGTGGTGCATGCCATTAGTTCCTGGCCTTGGGAAGCAGGCAGATCTCTGAGTTCAAGGCCAGTCTGGGCTACATAGGCCAACCAAAGATGTGTGGTGAGACCCTGACCACACCCCAAAAAAACAAAACAAAAAAACCTGTTTTATAGGACTAGACAAGTAACCACTGTAGGTAGTAAAAAACTCACACCCAATTTCTAATCTCACTCACAGGGACGGTCAAAGAAGGGAAGTTCAAACCAGCAAGATGGGAAAAGCTGCTTGCCACTGAGTCCGAGGAACTGAGTCTGATCCCTGGCACTCATGTGGTAGAAGCTGTCTTCTGACCTCCATCAGCATGCCCTGGCACCCACGTGCCCTCACACACACACACACACACACACACACACACACACACACACACACACACACACGAAGACAAAACATAAACAAATACACAACCAAACACCCAATAAACTCCTGCCCCCTCTGCTGCTGACTGCCAGGGCGACCCAGAACCAGTTCCTTCCCACTTGGGTTAGGCTCTGCCTTTAGACACCGCAGTCCGCCATCTTTGAGGGCCAGAAGCTGACCAGGATGACGAAAGTGCTTACTGAACTGTGAAGAGCCACTTGCTAGGGTGGAGGAGGGTATTGCTTGATGGTCCTGCTGACTGCAGCCCTAGACCCCAGGCCCGAGAGAGGACAGTGGGCTTCCTTAGCCTGGCTCTTACCTGGTGCGGAGCTTTGAGGTCTCACACTGAGGCCTCCAGGATCAAGCTTCTCTAAAGGTGTCCCGTTCTTCAAAGCTGCCAGTGGCTATCATGGCCTGATCCCCGCGGGTTTCCATAGAAAGTGGCTGGGAGACGGAACTCTTAAAGATCATACTATGTGTCCTGTGGGTGAGAGGAAAGAAGCCACGTTTAGAAAGGGATGTTCTCTTTGCAGGACCACAGCCTCCAAGGGACGGGTCACCTGCCACACAAGGCCCGTTTCACTCAGGGCAGCCGGGCTCTAGTTAAGTGCACCCTGGGGCAGAGCGGGGTGGACTCAGGAGTCTTTCCTCCCACACTCTGGGTGATTTCCAAACTTCTTTCCCCACAGTTGTGTAGATAGGCAGCCTCGCTGTGCTGGGAAACGGTCTCTTGACTGTTGAGTGGAGCATTGTGCTCTTTGTGTGCGGTCATGATAAGGCAGGCTCAGGCCCTCGGTGTCCCTACTCCCACCTCTGGCCTCGGGCAGATTGGAGAGTCTGACAGTGGCCAATTAATCTCCAGGCCTCCTCCAGGCACAAACAACCCCAGAAACAAGAACAGGCTTTAGGGCACATGGCCCAGAGAAGCCTGGTGACAATCGGTCTGGTCTTCGCTGACGTGGAAGGTGTGTGTTGTGTGTGTCGTTTCCCCCCACTCACACACACACGCCCCACACCAAAAGGCAGGTTGTGTGCATCGGGGCCGAGGGGAAGGAGTGGATGGATAAAGGCTAACCTACAACCCAAGGGACGCCAGAGACAAAGAACAAAGGGACAGTAGGAGGGAAGAGACAGAAAGGAACGAGAGAGGGCAGGCAGGCTAGGACTCCAGGGAAGGGAAATCAAAGGGCAAAGAGAGATGGAGAGGGAAGGCACAGGTGAGGCCGGCGCAGGGCTGGGGCCACGCTCACCGGACCGCAGGAGAACACGGAGTGGGGGCGGCTGTGTCCGACGGCGGGCGAGTGACGGCTGCCCAGGGAGCGCTCGATCCGAAGGCACTGCGGGCGGGGCTGACAGTGGCTGCGAACCCACGGCTGCAGAACTTAAGCCTCGCGGGCGTGGTCGGGGCGTGGTGTGGCCGGGGCGGAGCCAGGGTGGCCCACTCTCCCGGGTGAGGGGGAGTTTCCATCTATGGTTGTCTGGGCGTCTAGTGTCACCCCTGCTTCCGCGAGGGCAGATAGCCGTGTGGGTCCCCCGGTCTCCCCCGAGGGTCCCGGCCTCTGGTCCCCAGGCCTCCACTCTCATTGTAAGGACAGCCAGACTGACTGGCTCGCGACCCCCACGCCCTGCAAGCCACCTGCGGACGGGGCGGAGCGCGGGCTCCAGGGACCGGAACCAACCCGGGCGCGGCGGTGGGGTGAGGCTGGCGTTCCCGCCTTGCGCCGCTCCCGTCTGGTCCCTGGAGACCCGGGCACCTAACGGCTGGGGTGGGGCGAGTGCACCCGGCCTCACCTCCTCCTCTCTGTGCACCGCCCGCAGCCAGGCCGGCGCCCGGCAAGGGAGAGGGCAGAGCCCGGCCTGCTGCATTCCGAGCCCGGGGATGACAGACTCAGCAGGTGGACCGGACCTCAGCTAGATAACTTGTAGGGGTGACAGACACGAAAACAACACTCGAGCCCTGTGTCCGGGACTAATGTGCATTGTGAGAGGAGGAAGCAGGTCTCAGTTGGTCTTTGGACTGTGTTCCTGCTTTGGTACTCTCCGGCTTTCTTCTTTTGTTTTGATTCGTGTCTGCCCCAGAGACTCGCTTTAAAGAAGTTAGCTCAGGGCGTGGAACTCTTTTTGCTTGCCTAGGAGTTAGGCGCCCTAAGAACAGGAAGCGGGAACCAAGGGCCCGAATATACTGTAATAGAGGCTCAAGTTGGTTTGGGCTGCTATGGAAAGTGCAGTGGGAGGAGGGGATTGAGTGAACCAGTGTAGAAAGCAATGACTATGTGCCAGCTAGGCGAGGACACCTCATACAACCCGTCCAAACTGTCGTTAACCTTTATTTTCCAGAACAGGAACTGTACCAGGCCCCCAGACCTTAGCACAGCTGACTCCATGATGGAAGTACCATTCAGGCTGTAAAACTCAGAACGGAGCTGAGCACCCAGACAGCACCACCAGCCAAAATGGAAATAAAGACCTAATCCATCAAAGTCCACAGTTCTTCGAAGTCTCTAAATAGACTAACCTTGTTTCTCGGCTTCTGTCGTTCTGTTTCTGGTTGTTTTTGTTAACTGAAGTATGTCAACTGCAAACCGTTTTTGTGCTTAAAAGCTCACCCAGAGAAAGGTTCAGTGCCACACTGGGATAGCTACCCAGTGTAGCTAGCTAACAAAGGCTTTCTATTGGCTTATCGGTCTGAGCAGTCTTCTCCGGTGGATACCCCACAACAAAACCAAATCCAAAGAGATGAAATCCCTTGCCTAATGGCACACAGTGGCGCACTCCGGCTTAAACTCTGGCCACTTGGAAACCAGGTAGATAATGTTCTGTCCGTCCAAAGCAGAAACAAGGATACAGAAAGTAAGGCAGAAAACGATTTCCCTCACTGTGGCTGGAGTCACCTGGCTGGTCTTTTGCTCTGGATTCTGACTCTGGCTGTGGTGAAGGGACCGCCAGGGTTCTTGGCGAATTTGTGGTGGAGAGGGAGATCCAGATGGATCCCAAAGCCTGAATACCAAGGTATTGTTCTGGTAGCTAAAAAATAAAGATTTTTTATTTATAATATTTAAGAATATATATATTTAAAATGACATAAAGTTGAAAAAACAAACAAAAGACCCGTTGAAACCATGCCTCAGTATGTAGCCCTTAATTTATGATCTTGTGCCTCAGCCTCCCAAATGCTGCTACCACATCTTGTTTAAAGTTGAATTAAATATTTTTTTCCTTTTCTTAAGACAGGGTCTTGCTGTGTAGCCCTAACTGGCCTGGTACTGGCCATGTAGTCCAGGTTGGCCATAAACTTGAGGCAAACATCTTGCCTCAGCTTCCCCAATGCTGGGATTATAGGTATATGCCTCCTGCCTGGCAAAAGTTGGTTTATTTAAAAACTACTAGCTGGGCAGTGGTGGACACACACCTTTAATTCCAGCACTTGGAGGCAGAGGCAAACAGATCTCTGAGTACGAGGCCAGCCTGGTCTACAGAGCGAATTCTAGGACTACACAGAGAAACCCTGTCTTGAAAAAAAATTAATAACAAAATATGGTAAATAATGATGCTGATCTTAAAATACTAGTCTGCTACTTGCTGAAGTTTTCAATCTTTGGGCAATAAAATAAACAGAACTCCAACTCCGGGTGTGATTCCTACATAACGACATACTGAGGCATCCTGTTCAGATGGGCTAGATTCATTGGTGAAAGGAGCCATGGAAACAAACTGTGAGCAATTTATTTTTATTTTTGGTGGTGTACAAGATGTAACTTTTTAATTTTTAAAAATTACGCTTATGTGTTGTAAGGTGATTAGATTACCTGCTAATCTGTCTTATCAGCTCCAATATGTAACTTTATTTAGATCTCTACTGCAGGTCACAGGGTCTAAATCAAGGAAGCCTCCACAGTATAGGAGACTCGGAAAACACTGAGTTGTTCTCACTGGGGAAGCTATATTTGTATTATGACGTGGACATGGAATTCTGCTTCTCAAAATCTCTTTGTACTCCATACTTGTCCTTTACCAGTGTTTTGAAACTTCCTGAGTTCTTTGTTTAGGAAGCTGTTCAGATCCTAAATGAGAGTTTGACATTGTTGATGAGAGATTTCCTGTCAAAGAGTTGAGTCAAACAGCAAAGCAGCTTATGGGAATTCACACTTGTGGTAAAGCATTTGGGAGGCTGAGGCAGGAAGGGTATATAAAGGCTCAGTCTCTCTCTATCTACTATCTACCTACTATCTATCTATCTATCTATCTATCTATCTATCTATCTATCTATCTATTATCTATCTATCTATTATCTACCATCTATCTATCATCTGTCATTATCTATCATCTATCATCTATCTACCTATCATCTATCATTATCTATCTATCTATCTACCTATCTATCTATCTACCTATCTATCTATCAATCATCTATCTACCATCCATCCAGCTATATCTATCTATCTATCTATCTATCTATCTATCTATCTATCTATCTACCTATCTATCTATCAATCATCTATCTACCATCCATCTATATCTATCTATTATCTATCATCCATCTATCATCTATTATCATCTATCATTATCTATATCTATCTATCATCTATCATTATCTATCTATCTATCATCTATTATCATCTATCATTATCTATCTATCTATCATTATGTATCGTCTATCATCTATCATCTATCTATCATCTACTGTCTATCTATCTACCTATTTATCATGTATCTATCTATCATTATCTATCATCTGTCTATATCATCTATCATCTATCTATCTATGATCTACTGTCTATCTATCTACCTATCTATCATCTATCTATGATCTATCTATCTACATCTCTCCTTCCTTGACGCCATGGGCTTCTGCATCACCACAGGCCTCCAAAACACCTGGGCCAAGTGAGTGAATGGAAACCTGTGAAACACTTCCTTATAAAGTTGATTTATTTCAGGAATTTGGAATAGTGACGGAAAGATGACTGACAACATTAATCGTTAAGGAAATCCAAACCAAAACCATGATGAAGTGCTACCTCATACGTATTAAGATGGCTACTATTTTGAACCCCAGAAAGTAATAAGCACTGATTAGGATATGAAAAAATGGAGCCCTTGTGAGAAGGTAGGAGACAGTCCAGGGGGGCGCTGTCTCCATCTTTTAAAATTTTTCCCCCGTTTTTGAGACAGGCTCTCACTGTGTAACCCTGGCTGGCCTGGAGCTTGATATGTAGACCAGGTGGCCTCAGACTCGAAGATCTACCCGCCTCTGCCTCCTGAGAGTACTAAGGCACGTGCCACCATGTTCGTCTTGGTTTTGGAGGCTGGGGCTCACTGATTTGACTAGGCTGTCTGGCCAGTGAAGTCCAGCATCCTCCTGTGTCTGCCTCCTCAGCATTGAGATTATTCAATTGTGGGAGTGCAGGGGATTCGAACTCAGGTCTCCATGCTTTTGCCACAGAGCACTTTACTAACTGAGCCATCACCCTGTCAGCCCATGCTTCTTTTTATGTGGCCCAGGTTTGAGTGGACCTGGGAAGCAGAGGCTGTAACCAGCGTGGTTCTCTTCTGATGGTTGAAGCTGCTGGGTGGGTGCAGCATTCGGCTACTTGCTCAGTAGCTGCCAAAGCCTTCACCTATGTTGGCTGTAGTGGTAACGACCTTGGAGCAAACCCTGTGTCTTCCCCAAAGCAGTCAAGATCAGAGCCCAGTTGGAATTGCTGCTGCTGTCCCCCAAGTCTGGTAGACATGTGAGCCATGTTGCTGCTACTCCTCAAGTTAAGCAGGTGGTAGTGGTGTGTGTAGGTGTGTGTGTGTGGGGGGGGGGGGTGGCGACACACACAACAGCTTTGACCCAACCATTTTTGTGGAGACTCTAGGAGCTGTCAGCTTCACAGCCACTGCTCCCAGGACTCCCCCAGATGTTGTCATGGCAGCCTTGGCTACGTTTAAGATCTCACAGCTACCCAGGAAGACCTTGACCCATCCTCAAATGCCCAGTGGTTTACATACACAATAGCTCCTGGCTTCGTGTGTGTGTGTGTGTGTGTGCCTGGATTCGTGGATGTGCATGGGTGGGGTAGGTAGGATGGGTGGGTGGGGTGGTAATAAGCTATAAAAGGAGAAAGGGGACCATGACAGGAGAGACGGTTTTAAGGAGGGGTTGTAGGGAGGATAAGGGAACAAGGTGACAGGGTGGTGGTATAGGGACTACTGACAGGCCTGAGCAGAGTGTAGGGAAGACAGAGAGAAGAGCAGGGGAGGAAGATCAACCAAACCGAGTGCTTTAAGAAAAACGCCAAAATGTCTGGGTGTGGTGGTGCATGCCCTTAGTCCCAGTGCTCCGGAGGCAGAGGCAGGTGGATCTCTGTGAGTTCAAGGCCAGCCTGCTCGAGGGAGGGCAGGGCTGTTATACAGAGAAATCCTGTCTTAAAAAAACCAAACCCCTGAAAAAGAAAAAAGAAAAATGCCAAAATGAAGGCCTTTAATTCCAGCGCTCAGAGGGCAGAGGCAGGAGGATGGATCTCTGTGAGTTCAAGACCAGCTTGGTCTATATAACAAGTTTCAGGACAGCCAGGGCTACATAGAAAGACACAGTCTCAAAACAAACAAACAAACAAATAAATACACGGAAAGGAAAGAAAAGAAAAATGCCCACGTTTCAATGTTAATTTAAAAATACATTTTTACTCAGAAGATTTCCATAGTCAGTTATCATCTATGGTGTCACCTCTGTCATTGAATCTAGGTTCAAACTAGTTTAGTTCTGCTGGATACACTAGAAGAATTTCAGGAAAAGCTGATTTCCTTTTTTTAAGGTTTTATTGATTTTAAAGTGTGTCTATGTATGTGTGAATGCACGAGTGTGTATGAGTGGAGGCCAGAAGCCTTGGGTGCCCCCAAAACTGGAATCACCCGGGGTCGTGCACCACACGGGTGCTGAGACCAGAACTCAGACTCCCTGCAGGAGCACTGCATGCTCTTAGCTGCTGAGCCACCTCTCCAGCCCTTGGGTTTCTTCTGAATGTCTTGACTGAGGGTAGACATATGTTGGTTGTGGGGTCACAGAGCCCAGGAGTCCATCTCCCTGGTGGAGGGGGGTTCTGCTGTTGAGTTGACCTTCTCATGAGTTCACACCAATTCCTAGAGGTTGAAGTTGAAGCCGGGACTACAAGGGTGGGGTAAACAGTCTTTGGAGTCCCAGAACTAAAGGCCTTTAGATGCACGGGTTTAACCTCCTCTTTTAAGAAGTGGACAGAGGGTGGAGCTCAGCTGGTAGGGTGCTTGCCTAGCACGAAGTTCTGAGTTTGATTCTCAGAACAAAACAAAAAAGCCAAAGAATTTGCCCAAGGGTCCTCAGACTACTCATTTAATTTTATCTTCTTGTCTCCAAAAGCCTGGACCCAAAATTTCTGGGATCCTTCTCTCTATCAGAATCTTTCAGGTTAGGCTTGGTGACACACTCTTGGAATCCCGTACTTGGAGGGCAGAGGCAGGAGATCTGTAGTTCAAGGTCCTCTGCTACATGGTAAATTCAGGCCAGCCTGGACTACGTCAGACTGTCTCAAAAACTAAACCAAGACCACCCCAACCTCCCAGTTCCTTCTCCCCCTTCTTCTCTTCTGCTTGCCCACTCCTCCTCTTCATCTGCACAGTCTCCTAATAACACAGAAATGAATAGACAGTTCCTGACCCCCGGGGGACTTGAATGAGAGAGCAGTTTAACAGTGATTTACACATGTGAGTCAAGTCAAAAGAAAGAGGGCCTTCTAAATGCAGGTTTTTATTTGAAGGCTATGAGGGACATTAAGTCAAGATAATTTCTTTTTGATTGCTTCAACTATCTAGTTTGTATGAGTAGATGATCTCAAGTTACAGCTGAAACTTGGGCATGCTGAGGTACAGTTTTTCTCAGTGAGCTGAGTCTGGGCAGGAAGGAAGAAATGACATTGCCAAGCTCCTCCTGTATTCTTAAAGTTTTTTGTTTTTGTTTTTTTCCCAGGGTTTCTCTGTATATTGGTCCTGGCTATCCTTGAACTCACTCTGTAGATCAGGCTGGCCTCAAACTCACAGAGATCCACTGACATTTCTCTGGGAGGACACTGAAAAGCAAGGGCTCTCTGTGGCTAGGTGGCTAGTACAGTGAGGTGGGATGAGGCTTGGAGACTGGTTCTTCTCTTTCTTTTTTCTTTTCCAGACCGGGTCTCATGTGTCTCAGGGTGACCTTGAACTTGCTATGGAGCCAAGGTTGGACCTTGAACTCCTGATCCACCTTTCTCTACCTCCTGCGTGCTGGCATCACAGGTGAGCATCGCCATGTGTGGTTTATGTGGTGCTGAGGGTCATCCTCAGGGCTCTGCATGCTAGGCAAGCGCTCAGCCGATGAATTCCATCTCCAGCCTGGAGCCCCTTCTGATGTCCATCAGAGCCAACCAAGCTCCTAAGAAGCAGGCCGAGACTGTACGACACTGGAAGGCACAGCTGGACAGATGTGCACTGTCTGAGTTGCTTCTCCATTGCTGTGATGAAATACCACGACCAAGGCCACTTAGAGAAGGCAGTTTTATTTGGGGCTGACCGTTCCAGAGAGAGTCCGTCTTGGTGAGGGATCTGGCAGCAGGCCCGGTGGCTGGAGCAGCCACTGAGAACTCACATCCCAAACTGAAAGCAGGAAACAGAAAAACTGGGATGGCATGAGTCTCTGGACTCCCAAAGCCAGTCCCCATGGCACACTTCTTCCAGCAAGGCCGTATCTTCTAAGTGTCCCCAAACAGCCCCCAACAACGGGGGACCAAGTATTCAAATGCCTGGGACATTTGGGGACATCTCCTTCACACCACCAAATGCAGTTAAACTCTTCTTTCTTTTCCCCATGTATTCCTTTGTTCATTGTGTTTGTCCATGTATACATTCACATGTATGTATGAGCGCGCCTGTGGAGGTCAGATGATAGCTTGGAAGAGTCAGTTCTCTCCTTCCATCCACCACGTGGGTCCCGGGGATTGAACCCAGGGAGCCATGCCGTTGCCGGATGTGCGGTCTTCAACTTGGAAGTTGGTCCTGTGCTTCAGGACTTCCTCTTGTAGATGGAGGAGGTACATTGTCTTAGCAGCCAAAGGCAGTGAGAGAGAAGGAAGTCCAGGCGAGTGGAGCCAGCTGGGTCTGTGGCCACCCTGACAAGCGGGACTTGAGAAAATCTGTCGGAGAGAGAAGGCCGGAAAGCAGCCGTTCTTATTTCCCTTAAGGTGGGAATTCTTTTAATTGAGTCAAAGCAATTTCCTAAAGATTCTGGGTCCTGCTGCTTTGGACTGATGGACAGGTAGTGCCTCTTCTCCTGACCCACAGCCCTTTGCCGTTACCAGGCAGCAGGTTCCCATGGCTTCGGTCATCCGTGGTCCTCACCATGCTGGTGTGCATGGCCTCACCGCTAAACTGCATTTTCGCCAGGCTTCCTCTTTGGACAAAAAAAAATCTCTCCTAGAGCAGTGTTTTCGTGTTTACATTTGTAGACAGGCATTGTTCTATAAAGTGCTTCCCTGCCCTGCTTCTCATTCGATCCTCCCAACACCCCGAGGTAGACAGGCAGGGACTGTTACTCACTGTACATCCTCCATCCTCCATAGTCCCGGGTGGGCCCAGCCGGACCTGCTTATATGGGCCCAATGTTTTCTTTTTCCTTTCTCATTTTCCCAGAATCTTAATGGAGACCACTTGGCGGTCTCATTACAGAAGGGCAGATGTCCTCGGGTGACTGTGAAGGCTGTCATCATAGCTTTGTGCTGAAGATGAAATGTCCCTCGGGCATTTGAGGTGATTCCACTACACAGTGGGCTGATCTTCCCAATGCTTGCAGCCTTTCCACTTTCTTTTTTTTTTTTTTTTTTTTGGTTTTTCGAGACAGGGTTTCTCTGTGTAGCTTTGCGCCTTTCCTGGAACTCACTTGGTAGTCCAGGCTGGCCTCGAACTCACAGAGATCCGCCTGGCTCTGCCTCCCGAGTGCTGGGATTAAAGGCGTGCGCCACCACCGCCCGGTGCCTTTCCACTTTCTTATTCATCGTCTAATCCTACATTTCTGGGGGGTTGGCAAACCTCCCTTTTGTCCAAAGGAATCGGATTTTCTTTTGCCTAAATGTTAGGCATCCAACCGGAAGGGCTTTAAAAATTAATATAATTTAATTCCCATCAGGTCAGTGCAAAACAAAGGTGTTTTAGGACAAAACACGGAAGACTAAAACTTTCCTCCTCTTTTAGTTCAGTTTCTTGAATCAGCAATGAGCGCAGAGTTCTGTAATGTGTGTGGGCCTGGGTCGGCTGGGTCCGCTGGGTCTGCTGGGTTCACTGGGTCTGCTGGGTCCATTGGGTCTGCTCGGTCCACTCGGTCCATTGGGTCCGCTGGCAGAGAGCCGCGGCTTTATTCTCTTCTAGGCAGCCTTTTATGAGGAAAGCACCAAGTAGCCCGCTTGCCGTGTTCAAAATGGAGATTCCCGTAATACTTGGATTTTCATCAAGGCCCGTTTCAGCTGCTCGTAGGTTACAAACATCATCACGTTCCAGGCTCCCAAACGCAGAAAGGAGGGCACAAATCTGAGGAGAGAAACAACTACCACGTGAGGAAGACCAGCTAGGAGGCACAGGCACACCTACCGCGCTGTCCCCAGGCCGGACGAAGGCTGCTTGTCACAATTCTTTTCTGAGATCCGTTTTGGCTTTGCTGTCTCTGCTGAAGGGATTTTGGCAGGAGTTGGAATCAGAAAAGGAAAGAAAGCTAACTTTAAGGCAGGTTACCATGTGAGGAAACTAATTCTCACAGGTCTGTGGGCTCACTCTACTGGTTGCAAGTCCTTTTTTGGAAACTGAGGCCAGAGAGGCTGAGGAACCACAAAGTTGGTAAATAGCACTGTCGAGTTGGGACACAGTCTGACCCAACTCATCCTGATGCTAGGGGCTTTGGGCCGGTTTACATCCAGATTTCCACCCAGAGAAGGCCCAGGCTAGGACATCAAGAAGTGGCTACAGGTCAGGGTGGAGGGAGCATGGTACCAGAATCAGCTCATCTCCAGAGAGCTCTGCTCAGGGAGTACCCTGGGAGAGAGGTCCACCTATCTGTGCTTCTCACAGGCAGGGAGGAGCCTGGCCTCTGGTCCCTCAGGCCAGACACTCCCCAATTGCTCCCTCTTGGGCCCCTGGGTTCCTGGAGGATCAAGTCACCATGCCCTGATGATGCCAGGCCCTCTTCTGTCCCTTTAAACACATTGCCCTTCCCTCAGCTTGGGTTATCTTTCCAGTCTGAAGGGTTGCTCTTCATGCTGTAGGATTCAGTTGGGCATGGCAGCCATATGCCACAGCATTTCCTTTGTGGGGGAGAGTGTGAGATAAGGCCTTACTATGTAGCTCTGGCTGGCCTTGAACTCAAGGCAACCCCTGCATCAGCCATCAAACCCAGCTTGTCATGGCAGTTCTTGAACCTTCACAAGGATTATATCACTGTGGCAATATTATCCAAACTTTGGAGGCGAGTCAAACCTGGGCTAAAATCCTGGCTCCTCCAGTTCCTCATCTTGAAGTAAGGACAGTAAACCCTGGGTGTGTGGATATGCCTGTGATCCTGGCCCCTGAGAAGTGGAGGCAGGAAGATCGGGGGTTTGAGGCCAGTATAGGCAACAAGAGACCTTAAAATAAAATAAAAGAGAAGGTGTAGTAGTACCTCCCTTACAAGGTTGTCACATGGTTAACTGAATCCGCGGGGACAGCACCTAGCCCTGCTCAGTCAATGCTGCTTACTTGTCTATGATTCCTCGAGGGAGACATAGGGCAGAGCCTGTTCAATAAAGGTTTGCCAAGTGAAAGAGTAAACTGAGGCACTAGCTGAAAACATCCAGGCAAACAGTGCTAGGTGACAGGTTGAGTGTGTTATTTCCAGACATGAGAACTTGCAGTGGTTTCTGTTTGTCTGCTGGGTTCAACTAAACACCACACACCAGGAAATATAAGCTAAAGGCATTAATGTGGGAGCCAAGCCAAGACCTTACCAGTGGGTAGGAAGCACCACACGGGTATGGCTTTGGGGCTGGGGCTCGGCCATTTTGTGATCTTGGACAAGTTACTATTTTGAAGTGCATTGTGGGGAATACTACCTAGTTCAGAAGGTTGCTGCAATATGCTATATAAAGTACCCAGCACAAGGCTCAATGTAGGGGCTTGGCTTTCAGGATGATGGTGAATAACCCGCACTATTGAATGCTTGCTCTGTTTGGATCTTCGGATGATTAAAAAAAAAAAAATGGATGTGCCAACAGTCTCAGCTCCAAGGAGCTTGTGTGCTAGTGTGAAGATGAATTTAATTTTGTAGGAGGTGGAATTATCGTAGCAGCGGATCAAATAGTATTGCTGAGGCTCATGGAAAGGAGGGAAAACTTCCGTGTGACAGTGTGAGGGTGGAGGTGGTATTTGGACTAGTCTGCAAGAGTGGCTGAGATTTAGACTATGTAGACATTGAGGGAAGGCCAGCCCTGTGGGCTGTGCTGCTGCACGCAAGGATGCATGCCCCTTGTGTGCCCTTGGACTGAGTTTGAACCCTGGAACCCATGTAAAGGTTGAAGGAGGGAACCAACTCCACACAATTGTCCTCTGACCTCCACACATGTGCTGTGGTACATATACACACATGTACCACACACACACACTAATGATTATGATAATAATGATAATTCTTTTTAAAAATGCAAAGGGACCCTGAGTGTTGGTTAGGAGAATGGTACTTACACTGCAGTGAGTGTGGTGGTGAATGGCCAGGGCAGCAGCTGTGGAAAAGCCCCCTACCCGAAACATTTGGAGACAAACAATCATTTTATCTGGCTTTGGCCTACTTTTTCTTAGAAAGGCTTCTGTTGTAGGCACCTGGGATAAGAGAACCCCCAAAGCCAGGTGTGGTGGTACAAGCCTATAATGCAGCGTTCAGAGGTGTAGCCAGGGGGATCAGAATGTCAAGGTCATTCTTGGCTACGTAGTGAGTTCTAGGCCAGCCTGGAACTCATGAGACTCAGTCAGAGAGGAAGAAAAAGGGGGAGAAGGAGGGAAGAAGAGAAAAAGGTGGCAGCTTACCCTTTGTAGAAGGCTGTGGGGCCCTCCTGGGCCACCATCCTCAGCATACAGTGTAGAGGGCTGCGGTACCTGCCTGGGGGAGCATTCATGTATCTGGTCTTTACCACGTCCACCGGAGAAGCCACCACTGTGGCACAAAAGCCTGCTCCAAAGGCGGACACGAAGTGACAGGGGAAGTTGTCTGTAGAAGGGGGGAAGAACATTCCAGGGATGGAGCATGTGCGCACGCTTTGCAGATGTGGTCACTGTCTGTCTCCAGTGCAACCTTGACCTCGACCTCCGGAGCACAGTGCCCAAGGCTGAGCTCTTGGTTAGTCTTAGCAAGCTAGAACCGAGCATCCCTGAGTAAGAAAGCTACAGAGCTTTTTTCTTTTAGGCAATTGAAGTCAGAGAAGGCAAGTGGCCATCACTTATGGATACACTGAGTTAGGTGCTGGCCCTGGAACCCAGGCTCTGGCCTGGAGCCTAGGCCTCTTTCTTCATCACAGTCCTGAACGGAGCACTGCTCCTCTCTCTCTCTTTCAGGATCCCTCTGAGTGGCGCCCACTGCCGTCTCCCCGCCCACGCTCACCAGTGAACAGGCGAGAGTCCAGCAGCTTCTCCTTGATGATGTCATAGGTCACCATCTCAGCACAGTTGACAATGGCGTTTCTGGTGATGTTGGGCCACGTCCCTGTCAGGAAGGCAGTGGGGCCTGATGAATGCAGGGCTCCAGCTTGGGGACAGAGCCCTCTAGCAGTGGTCTCAGCCAGGGGACCACACCTCAGCCAAGCAGATCCCACTTTTTATCAGCTGTTAAACTCCTGCACCTTCACAAACAGACACCCACTGCTTGGCTGCATTTGGAGCATAATTTGCACTCTGTCAAAATTTCAACGTGCCTCCCTGAGACCCAGGAGCAGCCAGGAAAGGAAATTTTTCATGGAGGAGGGAGGCAGAGCCCCTGGGACAGTGACAGGAGGTATGGCAGGGCGCTCAGAGACAGGTGTCACCCGGGAGAGGACAGGCTTGGCGTGAGTGGGACACCAGCAAGAGTGCATTGGCAGCGCTGTGACTTGGGCATCCTGCCCTTAAACACCACAGGGCCATTTTTCTCCTGCAAGGACTCATGGGAATGGTGGTCCAAGTGCAGGAGGGATTCTGGCGATTGCCAAGGGCTTAGCACACAGGGAACTCTACAGTCTTCACTCCCAAGGAAGTCACTCACACACGTCACTGCAACTGGCTCCACGGCTGCGTTTCTCCATCCTTCTGTGCCTGCACTGTGTCCTCGGGAGGCTCTCCCCTTCCGTCTCTACACCTTGGTCTTGGAGACCAGCTTTTTTCTGGAGCCAGCTCAGCCTCTCCCACCTCTGGCCTGCCTCCTGGCCCCCTGCCTGTGATACAAGCTGCACCCTGGCCTCCTTAGCTCCTCTGCGGTAAAGCCCTGAGGAGTGGGTGCCCTGTGTTCCCTTCTGTTTCTCTCAGGGTGGCCTACGCAGATGAGGACTGGTGAGGTGAACAATATTTGAGGTCCAGTGGCTGGTGTGTGAGGTATTGTATTTGGGCGTTCTTAGGGTATTGAACCGTGCTTCGGGAGTTCCTCCTTGCTGGGTTCCCTGTCTCAGCCCTCGGGGAGGGAAAGCTCTGCCCAAGGATACTGCGTTTACCTTTCCACAGGCCCCTGACTCCTTCCTCCCTGGCGATGGTTCGGTAGGCATCCATAGTTCCTCTGTATTTCCTCTCGCCTCCAGTTCCCAGGCGTATCATGGCTTGAAATCGGACCTTCACCACATCCGTGGGCTGAGCACAGGTCACTGCCATGGCTCCCGTGGTGCAGCCTGCCAGAATCCTGATGGCGATGCTGGAGTCTGGGGAGGGCAGAGAGAACCGTGAGTCCTTAACACTGTCAAAATCTCGCCAGGGTCTGTCACCAGCTTCCCCATGCCCAACTAGCCTTGTTGGACCACGCCATGTCCTTGACCCACACGCCAGCTGCCAGCTGGGCTTCCTGCCCACCCCTGTGTGTCCATGGGTGCCCCTGGGTGTCCCTAGGTATCCACTGGTGTTGGCACTCACGTTCCGCTCCTTTGGGGGTGTAGAACTGTTTGACAGAGTCGTAGAGGCCGATTCGAATGGAGGCAAAGCTCATCTGGCGATGCAGGCCAGCAACCAGTCCGCTGTAGAGGCTGCGGGGACCCTCGGTGCGCACCATGGTCAGGATGGTACCCAGCACGCCGCGGTACTGCACGCTCTGCGCCCCTGGGTTCTCCCCCTGGATCTGAGGGACAAGCATAGGGCCCGAGGAGCTGATGGGCGGCTGGGGAAGGGGGTCTGTGTGTGCAGGGCCCCTGCAGAGTCTTAGAACTAGCATGCTTATCACAGCTGAGTGTGCATCGTGGTGAAGTTCACAAAGCAGCGATCACTTACGTGGCTCCTCCGTACGCTGAGAGGCCAGTATGCTTTCCCTATTTTACAGTAGATGGCTAGAGGCTTACCCAAGCCCACACCATTACTGCCTTACCTTTATTTTCCACTTTATGGCTTACAAAGCAAGGGTGAGAAGTAAAGAGCCCTGTCACATCATATCAAGGCATTTGGGTTGTTTTGGTCCCGAGGGATGGCGGTGGGGACAGAACAGTGTAGGGAGTGGCCTTCCCCCGGCACACGCTGTGCAGAAGCAGCCCCTTCTTCCTCATGAATCACAACCGCTGGCCAAAGGCACCCACCTGCAGGCGGACCTTGGCGGTGTCCAGGGGGAAGGTGAGGAGGTCAGCGAAACAGGCGGCAGTACCGGCCCCCAGGAACTTCACAACTGTTGTGGGAGGCACTTCTGATGGCTGAAGTCCAACCATGGTCCTGGTGGGATGGGCCTGGTTCCTTTGGTGTCTATTGAGGTCCAAGGAGGGAGGTTGCCTGGCAATCCTTTGCTTCAGTTTCTGGAGGCAGCTGCAAGAGACAGACCAAGGGACACATGGCGCCTAGGCTGTCTGGCTCTGTCCTGTGTCCAGGGACCCGGCAACATTCTGAAGGGGCTTTACAAAGTGAGAAGCCGGGGTGCTGCCACACTTAAGATGCCTGAACTTGGCCCATAAAAATCCTGCCTTTCACACCTAATCGCTGTCACCTGCACAGAGGGTTGAGGAGGGAAGCTGACAGGGCTGTTGGCACCTTCACTGAATGGCTGAAGAAACGGAGGTCCTGGCAGGCAGCAGGCCTGGTTCTGACTCCACCGGCACCCTGTTCTCCCAGGGTCTTGCTGTCTCCTCTCTGGTCAAGCTCTCTGAGGTACCCCATGCCTCTTTCTCAAACGGGGGAACATTCCTTGTGACCCAAGGAAATAGTCATTCATCCTGGACTAAGCCAGTTCCCCTTGAAAGGACGCCTTAGCCCCGCCCCCTTTAGTGGGCACTGCACTTAGGGCCTCATGTAAGGCAAACCCTCTACCCCTGAGATACATCCCTAGCACGATCTCTCTTTTTCTTTTTTCAATTTTTAAAATTTTTAAACATTTTTTTATATTTTGTGTATGAGTGCTCTGCATGTATACCTGCAGGCCAGAAGAGAGCATCAGATCCTATTGTAGATGGTTGTGAGCCACCCTGTGGTTGCTGGGAATTGAACTCAGGTCCTCTGGAAGAGCAGCCAGTGCCCTTAACCTCTGAGCCATCTCTCCAGCCCTTTTATTATTTATTTATTTATTTATTTATTTATTTATTCATTCATTTATTTGAGACAAAAGTTTCACTAGGCCGGGCGGTGGTGGCACACGCCTTTAATCCCAGCACTCGGGAGGCAGAACCAGGTGGATCACTGTGAGTTCGAGGCCAGCCTGGTCTCCAAAGCGAGTTCCAGGAAAGGCGCAAAGCTACACAGAGAAACCCTGTCTCGAAAAACCAAAAAAAAAAAAAAAAAAAAAAAAAAAAGTTTCACTAAATTTCCCAGGCCAATCTGAGATCATCCAGCTTCAGGCTCTTGAATGCTGGGATTGTATGCCTGTACCGCCATGCTTGACCTGGATATACCTCTCTCTATATATAAAAGAAACAGAGCCGGGCGGTGGTGGTGCACGCCTTTAATCCCAGCACTCGGGAGGCAGAGGCAGGTGGATCTCTGTGAGTTCGAGGCCAGCCCGGGCTACCAAGTGAGTTCCAGGAAAGGCGCAAAGCTACACAGAGAAACCCTGTCTTGAAAAAACCAAAAAAAAAGAAAAAAGAAAAAAAAAAAAGAAACAGAATCCTCCTCAGTTCTTGTTGCTCCCATCTCTGTAGGGTTTCCTGACTGGTGGTCTGTTGGTGGACCTGGGCCTCGGGTACTTGTTGCTGAGCTCTCTATTTCCCAGTGGCTGAGGGCAGTGGTCTGACACATGAACACTTCTGCTGTCTGGGGTGGTTATGACCATTCTACCTAGCTTGGATCCTGTACCCTCTCATGCCACCAAGGAACCCTTCTCAGATGAAGACAAAATCTCAGGAGAATCTCAGTCTTAGGTTAAGGCAACACACAAACAATGCTAGTGTGTGCATGGGTGCATGAACACACACACACGAGTCGTGGTCTCATGAGTATACCTGTCTTTCTGCTGGTTACCGAGGGATCTTTTGATGGGAAGGGCTCGATTTAGCCTCAGTTGTGCAGGGAAACTGGTGTACCATCATGGGTGACCCCACGTTCTTGCGATTGGATTTCTGGGCATCAGGCCTTCTGTGTTGAGGCCATCTCTTGGCAGTCACTGATGTACTAACTCAGACACTCTCTTAGTGTGCTGAAGTCCTGCATCCATCAATGACCCATCCCGAGAGCCAGGGCCAGACTCAGAATTGTGAACAGTTCCTACAGGGCAACAGGATTCAGGGCCAGTGGTTAGGAAATCTGGGCTCTGGGCCTGTCTTCTAAGGCTTACCTTAGGTACATTTACCTGGTCTTGGGCCAATGAGAATATATATGTATACATGCATACACACACACACACACACACACACACACACACACATACACACACACACACACACACATATCTTAGTTCATCAATAGTGAACATTCAGGTATCAAAGGGTAGGGGCCAGGTCAGGTGATTTCTCAGGTCTTCTCTCAGGTCCGCCATATATAACTCTGGTTTCCTCTGTGATGCCGCCTCAGTCTACACATTCAGAAACCAAGGACTCAGGCTTACTCTCTCTCCCTGAAAAACCCTGTCATTGGGAAGGAGCTGGTGTGAAGTGAAGTGACTATTGGCTGGTCAGCTATTTCTTGACCACCATACCAGGCACTGGCAAGCTACACATGGAACAGGTTTGGTTGGCTCTGTCTTCATGGGGTTTGAGTTCCAGTCAGGAAAAGGAACAGGCAGTGAAGGAGATGGGGCTGGGTAAGTCGGATATGAACTGAAACTGGAACTCATAGCTGCGGGGTTCCAGTCTGGAAGCCGGGTCCTAGTGTAGAAGATTGGCTTTTGGACTCTGCCCCGGGGAAGGACTGAGGCAAAACTGAGAATCAGTCCCCTTTCTCTCTCTTTCTTTCTTTCTTTCTTTCTTTCTTTCTTTCTTTCTTTCTTTCTTTCTTTCTTTCTCTCTCTCTCTCTCTCTCTCTCTCTCTCTCTCTCTCTCTCTCTCTCTCTCTCTCTCTCTTTTTAGTTTTTTGAGACAGGGTTTCTCTGTGTAGCCCTGGCTGTTCTGGAACTTACTTTGTAGACCAGGCCGTCCTTGAACTCACAGAGATCCATCTGCCTCTGCCTCCCAAGTGCTGGGATTAAAGGCGTGCACCCTCCCCCGCAGCTCCATGCTTCTTTCTCCCCCTGCTCCTTTTCTTTTGGTAGGGCCTCTTGTAGCCCAGGATGGCTTCAGATTCTCTATGTAGCAAATGATGACCTTGAACTTCTGCTCTTCCTGTCTCTTACTTCCCAAGCACTGGATTAAAGGACTGCATCACTGTACCCAGTTCATGTGGTGCTGAGGATCAAACCTAGGGCTTCTGTATGCTAAGCAAGCGTCTACAGTTGAGCTACATCCCTGGCCCTGATTGTTTACATCTTAAGGGCCACTAAGCTCTAGACGGATTATACACTGACTCAGGAATGTTGGGTCTAAACAGTGGAGACAGGAGGTTTTCCCCATTGGAGACCTACATCCAAGCTTTTATCAGTCAGAGCCTGTCACTCTCCTGGTTGTAGACAGTCAGCCCGCTCCTCATTTTATCAAGAACAAAGTCTAACATCTTGGTCATGGCCTACAGGGCTCTTTGTGAGGCTCCCCTCTC